>NC_037683.1:11978206-12278206 GCF_003255815.1 Theropithecus gelada | reverse complement strand
AAATGAAAAGAAATAAAACACAAAAATACATCACGAGGAAGATGAGATCTTTTTTCCCTTTTCTTCTTTTGTTTTCTTTTCTTTTGTTTTCTTTTCTTTTCTTTTTTCTTTCCTTTTGTAGAGACGGGGTCTCACTCTGCTGCCCAAGCTGGTCTCAAACTTTTGGCCTCAAGCGATCCTCCTGCCTCAGCCTCCCAAAGCACTGGGATTACAGACATGAGCCATAGCACCCAACCCTAAGATTAGATCTTTAAAAGAGAGAAAAAGATACAGAGAGTTTTTTAAATCATAAGCTAAAATTACGTTTTATTATTCTAATAAATCTAAACTTCTCTAAGTAGACAGAATAATTACTTCAGCAAAATATAAATGACTCAAATGGACTCAATAGTGAGAAACCAGAAATGATTAATAATGTAACAAGTTTAAGGTAATTGTTAAAGGCCCCAGGCCAGATGGTTTTACAGGTGAAGTAGCAAACATTTGACAAACAGATATTGCCTAAATTCCTCAAAAAGTTTTCAGAGCACTAAAAAGCATTAAAATATATGGAAAATTTTCAATTTGTTTTATGAATCTTGGATAATCCTGACACCAAAACAAAACAAAGCACAAAAAAAAGAAAACTTTGTTGAAAAATGTCACCTACATGCAAAAATTCTAAAAAACATGTGAGCACACAGAATCGAGTAAAAAGGGTTGCACACTGTTATCAAATTTATTCCTGGAAGCAAAGGGTAGAGTTGGTTTCACTCCAGAGCATGAGTTTTGGACGTAAACTGCCAGGTTTTGAATCTGACTTCACTACTCACTAGGAACTAGCTGGGTAACCTGGGTAAGTGATGTAACCTCTCTGGTTGTCTTCCAGTTTATAAAATGGAAATAATAATACCTAATTCAGAGGGATGGGAGGAGTCAATTTAAATTATTCATTTGAAGAATTTAGTTAAGTATTTGGTACATAGCATTCAACTAAGTATTCATTTAAAAAATAATTTCAAGGCCAGGCATGGTGGCTCACACCTGTAATCCCAGAATTTTGGGAGCCTGAGGTAGGCAGATCACTTGACGTCAAGAGTTTGAGACCAGCCTAGCCAACATGGCAAACCTCTGTCTCTACAAAATAAATAAATAAATAAATAAATAAATAGCAGTGTGTGGTAGTTCACACCTGTAATCCCAGCTACTCGGGAGACTAAGGCAGGAGTCTCACTTGAACCTGGGAGGCAGAGGTTACAGTGAGCCGAGATTGTGCCACTGCACTCCAGCCTGGGCAACAGAACAGAGCGAGACTCTGTCTCAGAAAAAAATGAAAAATAAAATAATAATAAGAAGAAATAAATAAATAAACAAATAATTACTAAGCCCCTTGATGATGCCATTGGAAGTTGGCTTGAGTTCTTCAACCACAGCCCAAGTTCTCAAACCGGAATCAACTAAATTTCTCCATTTCTGAGTGGGGAGAGTGGAGGGATATGGAGAGGAAGGCAAGCAGGGACCAGAAGGTGAGTCCCTGTGTTCCTGGGATTCTTCCAAGCCAATCTCCGTATATTGGTTTGACAAAATTAGTACCAAATAACCTAGGGGATTGTGGAATTGCCGCTTCTATCCTAGAAGTCTTAGCCAGCCCAGCTCAGAATCTTCCCCATGGATATTTAAGTCATAGCTGCAAACCACCACCAGGAGACAGCAATCTGCCGCTGAAGCAGGGGCACATGAGATGCCACAACCAGACAGACCCTGGGAGTGTGGGGCCTGCTGACCGCTAGGGCTTACTCCACCACATGTGATTCTCTGATCCTGTGGGATATTTTGAACCACATAGAATGCATTATGGTGGAGTTTCACTATACTAATTTAAAAGAAAAATTGGCCGGGTATGGTGCCTCATGCCTATGATCCCAGCACTTTGGGAGGCTGAGGCAGGTGGGTGGCTTGAGGTCAGGAGTTCAAGACCAACCTGGGCAACATGGTGAATCCCCGTCTCTACTAAAATACAAAAAAAAATTATCTGGGCATGGTGGCACGCACCTGTAATCCCAGCCACTCAGGAGGCTGACGCAGGAGAATCGCTTGAACCTGGGAGGCAGAGGTTGCAGTGAGCAGAGAACGTACCACTGCACTCCAGCGTGGGCGACAGAGCAAGAGTCGGTCTCCAAAAAAAATCAGTCACTCAATAGAAGAGGAAAATTGTTGACCATTTCCATAGACATTTAACAACCATTTGATCAAATTAACTTCTATTTCTAATTTAAAAAAAAAACTCTCAATAAACCTGGAATTGAAGAAAATAGTCTTACCACTATAGAAAGTACTTGTCTATTTACCCAACAACTCTTTTTCCAGAAATCACAGCAACCATCATACTTCGCGGTGAATTCTTAGAACAGCAGTTCCAGTACTGCCCTGTAGAACACTACTTAACAGGAGATGTTGAACAAGAAGGGCGCAGCATGTAAATGTCAGTGGTCAAATTAGTTCAAGACATGCTACTTAGTATATCTCCTTCTTCCACATCCACGAGGCAAGTCAATGTCAGATTTTCTGATTACTATTAAAGTAAAGAAACAAATTTGTCTTTGTTTAACCCGGTATATTCTAAAGTTATTTGGACCCAGAACACTTTTCATCCTCAATACAACTATTAGCATCCTCTGATCTGTGTTCTTCAGATGACAGTTTTGGAAATATCACATTAGGGTCTTTCTATTCAAGGCAGCAACATTTCAAAAGTGTCTGCTATCACAACTGTCACTTGCCTTTATTCTAGAGGTGCCAGTCACGTGAATAAGATAACCCATGGCATGGCAGAAACAAAATTCTCGTTATTTATAGATAATGTGTTTGCTCACCCTGAGAAGTCGAAAGAAACTGAAAACCTATAAGAACTAATCACAGCATTGACTGTAGAAGCTGACACAAGGTGATAAATATATCAAGATCAATGCCTGTTCTCTACGCCGGCAATAACATGTTCGAATGCATCAGGGGAACAAAAAAAGAACACGCTTAGCAAAATAATGTGCAAAGATATACTCGGGAGTTGAATGAAAGGCATTAAAAAAAGATTTGAATCAGTGGAGAAACTGATCTTGTTCCTGAACTGTATTGTAAAAGTGTCAATGCTCCCTCAAATAATCTATAAATTTGATGTGATTTCAGTGAAAATCTCCACATGAATTTTTTTATCTTGAGAGACTGATTCTATAGTTCATTTGGTGCAATGATTGCACAGAATAGTCAAGAAATTCGGGAAGTAAAAGGAGCATAATGGGGGGCTTGCCTTACAAAATTAAATACTATAAAGCTAATTAAAATGCTGGTGGACGATCTGGCAAATAGACCAAGAGAGCTTTCAAAAAGGGCACAGAAATCAAACAGCCATGTTTGGTCTCTGTGGTGGTCTTAGAAGTTGCAAAGAGTTGGGAGGCTGAGGCAGGAGAATGGCGTAAACCTGGGAGGCGGAGCTTGCAGTGAGCTGAGATCAGGCCACTGTACTCCAGCCTGGGCGACAGAGCGAGACTCGGTCTCAAAAAAAAAAAAAAAAAAAAAAAGAGGTTGCGAAGAGTAGAAACTCATTCAGGTTAGCTTAATCAAAAACAGGGACTTTTGGGAGAATGTTAGATTATCTCACAGAATCCAAGGAAAAACTGGACAGCCAGACTCCAGAGTGGGCAGGAACCGGGGCCATGCTGAGGTGTCAGCAACACGAGCGTGTGTCCTTCAGGGAACGAGTCTCTGTCCTGTGGTCCCTATGTCCATCTCCTCTCCTTCCATCTGTGTTTCATTTCAAACCTCAGGTTGCTGAACTGGCTCTCCCCAGCCCAGCTGGTTCATCCCTGATCCCATTAGATATGGTCTGGGGTTCAGGAGCTTTCCTCTGGACAGAGAGAAGCATGATGGTGCCTCCTTAACCACACTTGTTCTCTTCCTAGATACTTTCAAGTTCCACTTGGAGAAAATGAACACAGGGTCTCCCCCGACTAACCTGATCCTTCTCCAGGGGTTCTCTATTTCAGAAGATGCCACCATACAACCGGTTGGCCAAGCCAGAAGCCAGAGGCCCCCAGCCCCCTGGCTCTACCCATCTCATGTGTCCAACTGGCCACCAAGTCCAGTTGATTTTAGTTCCCAAATATTTCTAGACTCTGTCCACATTTGTCCATCTCCACTACTGTTACCCTAGTTTAAGGAACTGTCCTATTTTACCTAGACTATTTCAACAGCCTCTTGGTAGGCACTTTTGCCCTCTGCCAACATTCGCTACGTGACAATAGCAATCTCTGCTCACCCCTCAGAGCTCAGCTCCTGGAACCACAGTTCTGATTTCTGTAATTATAATTTTGCCTTTTACAGGATACCATATAAGTGAACTCTATAGTATACGGCCTTTTGGGTCTGGCTACTTTCACTTAGTCATCATGTAATAATGTAATGTTTGCCTTCCCTGCCACCATGTGGGCTCTGCAGAGTGAGGGACCATGTCTGACTCGGTAGCCGCTGTGTCACCCTAGTTTAGCATGGCGTCTCTCACCCTTTTTTTCACTATTCTTCCTTTAAGGAGAAAATTTAATTTTAATTTAAATTCTCTTGGATGAGAGAAATTAATTAAGCAATTAGAATGCATCAAACTCCGCCCTTCTATGCCAAATCTTATTCCATTAGAACTAAGGGGTAAGGTTTGGTATAGAAGGGGGGAGCTTTGAAAGTGTCTCAGCTCAGGCTGCTGTAACAAATTACCATAGACTGGAGGACTTAAACAACATGTCTTTCTTTCCTTTTTTTTTTTTTTTGTTTGAGACAGAGTCTCGCTCTGTCGCCCAGGCTGAAGTGCAGTGGCACGATCTCCACTCACTGCAAGCTCCGCCTCCCGGGTTCATGCCATTCTCCTGCCTCAGCCTCCCATGTAGCTGGGACTACAGGCGCCCGCCACCACGCCCAGCTAATTTTTGTATTTTTAGTAGAGACGGGGTTTCACAGTGTTAGCCAGGGTGGTCTCAATCTCCTGACCTGGTGACCCGCCCGTCTCAGCCTCCCACAATGCTGGGATTACAGGGGTGAGCCACCGTGCCTGGCCACAACATTTATTTCTTACAGTTATGGAGCTGGGAAGTCCAAGATCAGGTGTCTGGTGAGGGTCCAATTCCTCTTGCAGACAGCTGTCTTCTCACTGTGCCCTCATGTGGCAGAGAGGAGAGAGACATCCAGTATCTCCTGTTTTGTTTGTTTGTTGTTTGTTTTTTGAGATGGAGTCTCACTCTGTCAACCAGGCTGGAGTGCCGTGGCACCATCTCGGCTCACTGCAAACTTTGCCTCCTGGATTCAAGCCATTCTCCTACCTCAGCCTCCCAAATAGCTGAGATTAGAGGTGTACACCACCACGCCCAGCTAATTTTTGTATTTTTAGTAGAGGTGGGATTTTACCATGTTGGCCAGGCTGGTCTCCAACTCCTGACCTCAGGTGATCCACCCGCCTCAGCCTCCCAAAGTGCTGGGATTACAGGCGTGAGCCATCGCGCCCAGCCTCTTCCTGTTTTTATAAGGCATTAATCCTGTAATAAGGGCCCTACCCTCATGACCTAATCTAATCTTAATTACCTCCCACGCCCTCTTTCCAGGGTTACCTTAGCAGACAGCAGGTAGCACGAGAAGCAAAGATACCACAGGGCAGATGCCCAGAGAACAATAGCCCTGAAGGATGCCTAGCATGAAGAAGGTGGACCGTGGAGAAATTAACCATTACCGAAACATTCACGTCTAGGTTGTGGCCAACTTTTTGCTATTGTCGTTAGTTGTCTTGGCTTATTTTGTTTTTGCTAGGATAAACACTGCTGCCGTGAATATCTTTGTGCAGAAAGCCTTTTCTGTGTATAGGATTATTTTCTCAGGATAGATTCTTTGAAGTAGATTAACTAGGCTAAAAGGTAACACCATTTGTGACTACTGATGTATTCTGCTATGTTGGCTTCCAAAAGGTTTTTTTTTTTTTTTTTTTTTTTTTTTTGAGATGGAGTCTCGCCCTGTCACCCAGGCTGGAGTGCAGTGGCACAATCTCGGCTCACTGCAACCTCCAGCTCCCAAGTTCAAGCGATTCTCCTGCCTCAGCCTCCCAAGTAGCTGGGATTATAGGCCCCCACCACCATGCCTAACTAATTTTTGTATTTTTGGTAGAGATGGGGTTTCACCATGTTAGCCAGGCTGGTCTCGAACTCCCACCTCGGCCTCCCAAAATGCCAGGATTACAGGTGTGCAGACATGAGCCACCGCACCCAGCGAGCTTTGTTCTTTTTAATCTGGGCTAATTTGATAGGGAAGGACAAAAGGAAGAAGGGAGGGAGAGAAGGAGGGAAGGAAGGAAGGAAAGGGGGAAGGAGGGAAGGAAGGAAAGAAGGAAGTAAGGAAGGATGGGCAGGCTGGAGGAAGAGAAAAACAGGCAGGTGAATGGAATCCGCAGGAATTGGTGACTAGAGGTGGAGCATGACAGAGGCAGAGAATTCAAGGGTGGGTCTCAGCTTGTCCACTTAGGCACCTGAGTGGATGCTGGGATGGACAATTAGAAGGGAGGCTGGTTTGACATGAAGGTCCTGAGTTTGGTTTTGGTCTCTCGGTTTGAGGAACCTGTGAGGCATCTGGAGAGTCAAATGTCGATCAATGGACCAATTGTGTCTGCAGACTGGGGGCTCAGGAGAGAGTCCTGCGCTCTAGGAGGGAAGGGCTGCAGTAATAGTTCCTGACCCTGAGGTGGAGGGAGCATCGAGGCACATTTCTGGGACGCCAGAGTCCTGTGTCCCATCCTCTCCACTTGCCCCGGATTTCAGCTGCAGCTGCTGTGGACAGTTCCACACAAGCACAGACTCCTCCATGCTAACAATGTCACCTCTAGCAAACTCCATGTGTCTCTCCCTTGCTGCAACACCATGGCTGTGTGCTCAGCCTGTATTCTAGTGAGACCTGGAAATGCAGGGAGTGGGTGCCCCAGGACATCCTCCTGCCCATCCTCTTGGCAAATCATTCTTGGAGGCGTCTATACCCTTCACGGCGGCCCTGGAGGAGTGGAGCCCCTGCTATAGAAGCTGCAACCTCAGTGAGGCATCCTTGCCCCGACTTTTTCTCCCTCCTTCCCTCATTCTCCTTTCCCTGTCACCCTTCATCCTAGAATTACATCCCAAGTAAACTGCCTGCCCCCACGCCTTTGTCTCAGGCTGTGCCAGTGGGATGCTGGAGGAGCAGCTGACTGTGCCTTCCCCTTGCCCCATCACAGAAGAAACAGATGCAGCTGACTTGCCCCCACTCCACTGCCAGCTTTCCCTCCCTTTCAGTGCCTGCGAGGCAGATGTGTCCCTGTGCAGGGCATCTGTTTCTTGCTAGGGCCAGCTCTTTTTCGGAGAGATAAGCAGCAGGAAAAACACTTGGTCTGGGCTGGGCATGGTGCCTCATGCCTGTAATCCAAGCACTTTAGGATGCCGAGGCGGGTGGATCACTTGAGGTCAAGAGTTCAAGACCAGCCTGGCCAACATAGTGAAACCCTGTCTCTACTAAAAGTACAAAAAAAAATTAACCGGGCATTGTGGCACACATCTCTAATCCCAGCTACACGGGAGGCTGAGGTAGGAGAATCGCTTGAATCCAGGAAGCAGAGGTTGCAATGAGCCGAGATCAAGCCACTGCACTCCAGCCTGGGTGACAGAGCAAGATTCCATCTCAAAACAAGAAAAAGAAAAAGGAAGGAAAGAAAGAGAAAGAAAGAAAGAGAGAAAGAAAGAGAGAAAGAAAGAAAGAAAGAAAGAAAGAAAGAAAGAAAGAAAGAAAGAAAGAAAGAAAGAGAAAGAAAGAGAAAGAAAGAAAAGAAGACAGGATTAGGGGGGTTCCTGTCACATGCAGACCCAGGTTTTTGTGCACACATTCCTGGAATCCTGACCCTGAGCTATCTTCATGGAGCCTGGGTTTTTTTGTTTGTTTGTTTTTTGAGACAGAGTCTCCCTCTGTCACCCAGGCTGGAGTGCAGTAGTGCAATCTTCGCTCACTTCAACCTCCACCTTCCGGGTTCAAGAGATTCTCCCGCCTCAGCCTCCCAAGTAGCTGGGACTACAGGCACCCACTACCACGCCCAGCTAATTTTTATATTTTTAGTAGAGACAGAGGTTTCACCATATTGGCCAGGCTGTTCTCGAACTCCTGAGCTTGTGATCCGCCCGCCTCGGCCTCCCAAAGTGCTGGGATTACAGGGATGAGGCAATGCACCTGGCCAGAGCCTGGGTCTTTGGTCTCCTTCCTGGAGGATGTTCAGTCCCTCTCCTGGGAGCTGGGGGAGGGCGAAAAATGGACCACAGGCTTCTGAATTCCAGGGAGTTCTCCTGGCTGGGAATGAATGCCTGGATCTTCTTCCTGCATCTCTGTTGCCCCCAGAACTGGGGAGCAGGGCCCCGCCCAAGCCTAGGGGGACACTCCAACATTCCCTGAAGATCTGTCTCCACCCCATCTCACAGGCTCAGGCTGCTCACCTGTCCTGGACCAGCTGCAGCAGCACCACCTCCAGGCCATCCTGGAGAAATGTATTTTCAGAACCCCACAGTGTGCCAGGATGACCTGGTTGGGCTGGGAGGCAGATGGCAGAGGCCGGGCTGACACTGCAAGTCGGTGGCCTGGGGAAGCTCACCTCACCTCTCTGAGCCCCCTGTGAAATGGGGATGTAACACCTCAAGGTGGGGCTGTGAGGATACAGTGAGACAGCCACACTACACACCTGGAATGCGCCTGGCCCAGCAGGATCCCAGTAACCAATTCCGATACAGTTTAATGACGTATTTGTTGGCCTAGTTTGGAAAATCCCCAAACATCCAACCATTTCTGAGCCTTATAAAAAGCTCATTGAAGTCCTCGCCCCTTCCCCACTTCTTTTCTTTGTCGCTTTGGACCTCAGATGCTCGGAACTAGGTCAATCACGACCATCAGCTCAGCTCACAATCACGAGAGACCACACGTGGGTCCTCGGGTGTGTTTCTTTTGTTTTTGATTCTTCCACCCACTTTCTCACACCCACTCCTGTCTCTCTCCCCTCTCCCACAGGCAAACATTCTTCTGTCGTCAGTGTGTGTGTGTGTGTCCATGAAATCATATATTGCAGCATTCATAGGTAGGATTTGCAGGACTTCTTGTTTGGCATTCCATTTTTACCATCTTCTAGAGCTAAAGCACATCATTCTCATTTATTCCATGGAGCTGCGGCATGGGGTTTCATTATTTGCCTATGTTATCAGTAACCTACCCATTCTTTTACGAGTGGACACTCAGTTGTTTCCATCCCTTGGCCAGCACAAATATATGCTTTCAGGAGGAATATCCTCAAGCAAGTGTCTTTGTCTGCCTGTGTGCAAGCTGCTCTGGGGCATGTTCCTGGAAATGGAATTGCCTGGGCGTGGGTTGCGAACTCTCAACAATGGCCGCACCAGTTCACTCTCCTGCCAGGACCACAGTTCCTGCGTCCCCGTGTCTTCACCAGCATGAGCCTATCTGATGAGGATCAAATGAGCTTCTCATCACCTCTCTCTCTCTTTCTTTTTCTTTTTTTTTTTTTTTGAGACAGAGTCTTGCTCTGTCGCCCAGACTGGAGTGCAGTGGCACGATCTCAGCTCACTGCAACCTCCACCTCCCGGGTTCAAGTAATTCTCCTGCCTCAGCCTCCCAAATAGCGGGGATTACAGGCACGTACCACCATGCCCGGCTAATCTTATACTTTTTTAGTAGAGACGGGGGTTTCACCCTGTTGGCCAGGCTGGTCTTGATCTCCTGATCTTGTGATCTGCCCACCTTGGCCTCCCAAAGTGCTGGGATTACAGGCGAGGTCCACCGCGCCAGGCCTTGGTTATCTTTTTTTTTTTTTTTGAGATGGAGTCTCTCTCTGTCACCCAGGCTGGAGTGCAGTGGCGCGATCTGGGCTCACTGCAACATCTGCCTCCCAGGTTCAAGCGATTCTCCTGCCTCAGCCTCCCAAGTAGCTGGGACTACAGGCGCGTGCCACCAGACTCGGCTAATTTTTTGTGTTTTTAGTAGAGATGAGGTTTCACCGTGTTAGCCAGGATGGTCTCGATCTCCTGACCTCGTGATCTGCCCACCTCAGCATCCTAAAGTGCTGGGATTACAGGTGTGAGCCACCGCGCCCGGCCTTGGTTATATTTTAACACAAGTGACTCCAGCTGCTGATGCACCTCCTCATGCCCCATCATAACATCCATGAACTGTGCTCTGTTAGGGAGGTGACACGGGCATTAACTTGGCTATAGCCAGCTGGAAAAGGGATGGTGCGTAGGTCTAAAGACAAACCAAGGTGCGTGGCTAGTCCCAAGATGGCCCCTCAAACGCTACTCACACTGAAGGTGGCAATCAACTCATCAAAAAGCAAATGCATCAGCCTGGACAACATCGCAAAACCCTGTCTCTACAAAAAATACAAAAAATTATCTGTGCATAGTGGCACGCACCTGTATCCCAGCTATTTGGCTTGGAGGGCTGACACAGGAGGATCACTTGAGCCCAGGAGGTCGAGGCTGCAGTGAGCCAAGATCATGTCACTGCACTCCAACCTGGGTGACAAAGTGAGACCCTGTCTCCAAACAACAACAACAACAAAACACACACACACACACACACACACACACACACACACACACACACACACACACACAAAATCAAATGCAGTTTGCTTGCTCACCACCTCTCTTCAGGAAGTAGAAACGTGCAACAAAAAACAGGAAAGTGGTTGATTTGGTTTGGGCTCCTGTCCTGAGCCCCCGTTTGCAATCTTCTTGGTTGTCTATGAGACAGGAGGAGGGGCTGCAGTGTAGGACAAACTAGGGCCTGAGACTGGGTGGCCCTGTCCCCTTCAAGCTCCAAATCCCTAGTGCTTTTGCATATAGGCTTTCAGAGTCATAAGCTCTGGAGTCAGAATGTACTGGGTTCAAATCTCATCTTAGCCACCTGGCAGAGCTTGAATGACAAGCACTCAGTATATGCAAAGAGCTTAGCAGGCCTCCAGGCACGTACTGAGCCTCAAAAGTGGCAATCTATTACCATTAACAACCCATAACATAGGAGGTACATTCTCTACCTTATGAATAATAAAAGTGATTCCCAGAGAGGCTGAGTAGCTTGCAGGAAAACAGAATTCAAACCCAGGTTTGGGCCGGGCGGTGGCTCATGCCTATAATCCTAGCACTTTGGGAGGCCAAGGTGGGCAGATCACTTGAGGTCAGGAGTTCAAGACCAGCCTGGCCAACATGGTGAAACCCCATCTCTACTAAAAATACAAAGATTAGCCAAGCATGGTGGTGCTTACCTGTAATCTCAGCTACTGGGGAGGCTGAGGCAGGAGAAGTGCAGAGGCTGCAGTGAGCCAAGATGGTGCCACTGCACTCCAGCCTGGGTGACAGAGCAAGACTCCGTCTCAAAACAAAAGGCAAAAACAAAAAAACAAAAGGCCGGGTGAAGTGGCCCATGCCTGTAATCCCAGCACTTTGGGAGGCTGAGGTGGGCAAGTCACAAGGTCAGGAGTTCAAGACCAGCCTGGCCATTTTTAGTCTCTACTAAAAATACAAAAATTAGCCAGGCGTGGTGGCGGTTGCCTGTAATCCCAGCTGCTCAGGAGGCTGAGGCAGGAGAATCATTTGAACCCGGGAGGTGGAGGTTACAGTAGCCGAAATCGCGCCATTGCACTACAGCCTGGGCGACAGGGTGAGACTCCATCTCAAAACAAACAAACAAACAAACAAACAAACAAAAACAAGTCTACGGGTCTGGCCCCTCTATTTGTTCTCACTGCCTGACTTCATTGACTTCCACCCCCTGCCAGGAGCTGGACTGAGTCCACTACTAGATGCCTTCATAGAGCTCCAGGTCCTGGCCTTAGGGTGGGAGACCAGGTTCCCTTAGCAGGGGTCCCTCAGGGAGTGGGAGGACCAGGGCAAGCCTGGGTCCAGGCCGGGCTACAAGAGGCTCCCAGGTGATGGGGAAACGGGCTGCCTGGCCCTTCTCCAAGCACATTTAGCGCCAACCCAAGGGAAACCCTGATTCTGTCAGTGCCGGCACGGCTGGAGCACAAGCATCGGAGATATCAAATATTAAACACGTCGGCTGCCTTCCAAGCTTGGTAATTAAAACTCTTATTTCATATTTTACACAGGATGGACGGGGAGGTCACAGGCTGCTCTAAGAGGTTTCATAGCTCCTTGTTCACAGATGAAGTGGCTCTTCCGAGGAAAACCTCCTCTCACTTGGGACCCTCGTGCCCTATTTACGCTGGGAGGGAGGCCAGGGAATGGAGATCGGGGAGGTCTCCGGGGTGTAAGGCCCCAACCAGGGATCCCAGCAGGGTCTCGGGCTTTCTTTCTGCTTCTCCAAAATGGGCCTGGGTTCCCAGGAGACAGCCGAGAGCGCCTCGCCCCTGCTGGAAGGGCAGCCTGGGAACTGGAGTTGGCAAACGGGAGGGGACGGGAGGAGGCCCGGGGGAGGGGGCGTCTTCCCTTAGCTTTCAGCGACATCTGCTGGCCGTGCGCTGAACTGCCGCTTCCCCGGAGGCCAGCTAGAGACCAATTTTGAGTTCTGAGCAGGGAGAGAGAGGAGGGATTCCAGGACAATCAGGCCTGGAGCTTCCAGAAACATTCCAAAAACACAGTTTAGGCTTTTTAATTGTTCACTCAGTCATTCTCCCGGGGTCTAGGGAGAAATCGGACTCAGACTCGGATATTTGGGGACCTACCGCAGCATGATAACCCGGGTGTACCTGGGGCTCATGGGGGCCTGGGGATCAGGGAGGCCCCTCACCTGCATTCACTGTGTGCCAAGCCCTGGCCTACATCACTGACATTTGCTATCTCGCTGCGGGTGCTGTGATCTTGCTGCTGTGCTCATTTGAGGGCCGGGCGCGGTGGCTCAAGCCTGTAATCCCAGCACTTTGGGAGGCCGAGGCGGGCGGATCACGAGGTCAGGAGATTGAGACCATCCTGGCTAACACGGTGAAACCCCGTCTCTACTAAAAATACAAAAAACTAGCCGGGTGTGGTGGCGGGCGCCTGTAGTCCCAGCTACTCGGAGGCTGAGGCAGGAGAATGGCGTGAACCTGGGAGGCGGAGCTTGCAGTGAGCCGAGATCGTGCCACTGCACTCCAGCCTGGGTGACACAGCGCGAGACTCCGTCTTAAAAAAAAAAAAAAAGAAAACGCTCAGGCTGTGAGAGAACCCCAAAGCCAGAGGATTCCCTTGATCACTCCCCTTCCTTCATGCCCATCGTCAATCCTTCTGCAAAGCCTATCCGTCCCACCTCCAAAGCACACCGTGGATGCCCATCGTTGGCCCATCATCGTTACCCTCTCAGTGCCAGCCTGCCTGAGCCCCTCAGTTCAAGTCCCACTCCCTGGCCTTTTGCAGAAGCATCCCACCAGAATCTCTAAGCCACCCCTTGCCCTCCACAATCTGTTCTTCCCACAATGGCCAATCTGATCTTAAGATGAAAATCAGATCACATTGATTCCTTGCTTGAAGCCTTTGATGATTCCCATTGTCTTTCTTTTTTTTTTTTTTTTTTGAGACGGAGTCTTGCTCTGTCGCCCAGGCTGGAGTGCAGTGGCCGGATCTCAGCTCACTGCAAGCTCCGCCTCCCGGGTTCACGCCATTCTCCTGCCTCAGCCTCCCGAGTAGCTGGGACTACAGGCGTCCGCCACATCGCCCGGCTAGTTTTTTGTTATTTTTTTAGTAGAGACGGGGTTTCACCATTTAGCCAGGATGGTCTCGATCTCCTGACCTCGTGATCCACCCGTCTCGGCCTCCCAAAGTGCTGGGATTACAGGCTTGAGCCACCGCGCCTGGCCAATTCCCATTGTCTTTCAAATAAATTCTAATCTCCTTGCCATATTGAAAAAAGGCTGTCTACAACCTAGACGAGGCTGGGGCTCTCACCAGCCTCCTCTAGTGCTCCTTTCCTCTTCTCTCCATCCCCCACAGTCCAGCAACATGGGCCTTTCAGTTCCTCAAATACACCAAGTTTTTTTTTTTTTTTTTTTTTTTCTTTTGAGATGGAGCATCACTCTGTCACCCAAACTAGAGTACAGTGGCACAATCTCGGCTCACTGCAACCTCTGCCTCCTAGATCCAAGCAATTCTCCTGCCTCAGCCTCCCGAGTAGCTGGGATTACAGGCAAGCACCACCACACCTGGCTAATTTTTATATTTTTAGTAGAGATGGATTTTCACCATGTTGGCCAGGCTGGTCTTGAACTCCTGACCTCAAGTGATCCACCCGCCTCGGCCTCCCGAAGTGCTGGGATTACAGGCGTGAGCCACCGTGCTCGGCCAACCAAGTTATTTCTGACTTTAGCTCCTTGAGAGGCTGTTCCTCTGCCTGGAGTGCTGCTCCCTTTATTTCTCCTCTAATTAATAGTTCTCCACGTTGGCCAGGCGCAGTGGCTCACGCCTGTAATCCCAGCACTTTGGGAGGCCGAGGCGGATGGATCATGAGGTCAGGAGATCAAGACCATCCTGGCTAACACGATGAAACCCCCATCCCTACTAAAAATCCAAAAAATAAAAATAAAATAGCCAGGCGTGGTGGCGGGAGCCTGTAGTCCCAGCTACTTGGGAGGCCGAGGCAGGAGAATGGTGTCAACCCAGGAGGCAGAGCTTGCAGTGAGCCAAGATCGCGCCACTATACTCTAGCCTGGGCGACAGAGCAAGACTCTGTCTCAAAAAAAAAAAAAAAAAAAAAAAAGTTCTCCATGTCATGGGCATGCCTCACAGAGGTAGAGGTATTTCCTGACCACCTTCTCTAAGGTACACCTGCCCTGCTATTTTCTAGCCCAGTCCATTGTTTCGTTTTCTTCATTGAATGTATTGTCACTTGAAATAACTGTTTTTATTTGCACCCTTTAAAAAAAATTGCCTTTGCAACTAGAATGTAAATTATAAGCAGGCAGAGAGCACATCATTTTGTTCACCATCGTAGCGGGCCTGGCACACGGTAGGTGCAAAATAAATATTTGTGGAATGAATAAAAAAAAGACCGGTGCTGAGGCAATGGCAGAGTGTCCTGGAAGCAAAGAGAAAGGGCCCCAAACTGAGATATGGGGGGGGCAGGGAAGCATTCCAGAGGCAGTGGCATGTGGAGCAAGACTTGAAAAGCTGAAGAGGAGTATCTCCTCAAAAAGATGAAACGAGGGCGAGGATCCCAGACAAAAGGAATAGCAGGTGAAAGGGCTGTAAGGTAGGAGGATGCTTGACATCTTCCAGAAACTAAACACGGAAAGAAGGCCAGTATGAGGGGGCCAGGCACAGTGGCTCATGCCTGTAATCCCAGCACTTTAGGAGGCCAAGGCAGGCGGATCACTTGAGGTCAAGAGTTCGGGACCAGCCTGGCCAACATGGTGAAATTCCGTCTCTACTAAAAATACAAAAATTAGCCGTGCGTGGTGGCAGGTGCCTGTAATCCCAGATACTTGGGAGGCTGAGGCAGGAGAATTGCTTGAACCCGGGAGGCGGAGGTTGCAGTACGCCGAGATCACACCACTGCACTCCAGCCTGGGCAACAGAGTGAGACTCCATGTCAAAAAAGAAAGAAAAAAGTAAAGAAAAAGGAAAGCCAGTGTGAGGAGAAAGGAGTGAGAATGGGGAGGGCCCAAGACAAGACTGCAGCAGAAGTTCCGGGGCTACTGGATTTGAACCTGCAGCTTTACAGCATGCGGCACCATGGAGGGATGAGAGGTAGGGAGGAACATGAGCAAGATTTGTGTTTTTAAAATAACCGCGGCCCGGCGCGGTGGCTCAAGCCTGTAATCCCAGCACTTTCGGAGGCCAAGACGGGCAGATCATGAGGTCAGGAGATCGCGACCATCCTGGCTAACACGGTGAAACCTCGTCTCTACT
This sequence comes from Theropithecus gelada, assembly GCF_003255815.1. Taxonomy (NCBI): domain Eukaryota; kingdom Metazoa; phylum Chordata; class Mammalia; order Primates; family Cercopithecidae; genus Theropithecus; species Theropithecus gelada. The sequence continues at coordinate 12,262,301 of NC_037683.1, read as the reverse complement.
AAAAAATACAAAAAACTAGCCGGGCGAGGTGGCAGGCGCCTGTAGTCCCAGCTACTCGGGAGGCTGAGGCAGGAGAATGGCGTGAACCCGGGAGGCAGAGCTTGCAGTGAGCTGAGATCTGGCCACTGCACTCCAGCCTGGGCAACAGAGCGAGACTCCGTCTCAAAAAAGATAAATAAATAAAATAAAATAAAATAACCGCTCGGGCTGTACGGTGACGCATCGCACTTTAGGGAGCAGGGTGGGGGAAGGCTGGAGTCAGGGAGCCCATTTTGGAAGCCGCTGTAGTCAGGTGAGAGAGGATGGGGTTGGGGGAGGGGCCCTGAACAAGGGCGGAGGAGACAGGAGTGGAGATAGTGGATGGATGTGGAGATTGAAGCTGGAAATAGAGCCCAAGAAGTATTCATGGCTCACATTTCTGCAAAACTGGACACCTGGAGGTGATAGTCACTAAAATGAGGCCCACACTTCTTCCACCACATCTCACTGGCCAAGAGCAGTCAAGGGTGGGAGCATTCTCCACCTTTGGTGGGAAAGACCACGAAGTTACATGGCAAAGGGCACACATGCAGGGGGACTGAAGAATCAGGGCCAGTGAAGCACAGTTTTTTGTTTCGAGACAGAGTTTTGCTCTGTCGCCCAGGCTGGAGTGCAATGGCACGATCTCGGCTCACTGCAACCTCCGCCTCCCAGGTTCAAGCAATTCTCCTGCCTCAGCCTCCTGAGTAGCTGGGACTACAGGTGCACACCACCACAGCTAATTTGTATTTTTAATAGAGACGAGGTTTCGCCATGTTGACCAGGCTGGTCTCGAACTCCTGACCTCAAGTGATCTGCCCTCCTCGGCCTCCCAAAGTGCTGGGATTACACGTGTGAGCCACCACACCCAGCTAGGGCACTGTTTTATTTCTTCTTAGTAATGGATGGTGTCCAGAGAAAAAATGATTGATGTTTGAGAAGCCACCTTCCCCTTCCACACCTTTGCTTTGGTAAAGGAGGAGTCTTGCTTGCTGGTTCAGTTCCTGGCCACCCTTCTCTTGTGGGGATTCTGGGTGAATGGCGAATCTCACGTAAACAAGCTAGAGGGTCTAGGTTAATCGATATAAAAAAGACTTGAGAGTAAGGGCAGGTTAGGGAGAGAAAAGCTGCTTGGGCAAGGAGAAAGAATGCTGCCTGGCTTCCAGCAGCAACATGGGCCTTATTCCAGCCCTTCCTAAGGCCTTGTCAAATTCCCAGCATTAGTTCCTTTCAATAAGCCATCAGAGGAGACTAGCCTGGGAGTGATGAGACTTGGCATACATTTTTTAAAAAATTATCTGGCTAAGAATAGCTGAGAGGTTCTCAAGGGCAACAGGTAGCAGCGGTCAGGCCATCCTTATCACAACGCTCTAGTAATTAAAACAGTGTGGTTTTAGCACAAGAACAGACACAAAGACCAACAGAGGGGAAGGTAGAAGCCAGAAGCAGACCCTCAAACACACAGGCACATGATCCATGACCGAGGTGGCCCACAGAGCAGTGGGGGACAGAGAGAGTCTTCGATAAGTAATTTTGGGACAAAATTGAGTACCCATGTGGAAAACATGAAATGAACCTGCACCTCCGCCATATGCAGCAACACTCACTCCCTGCAGGCGTCCCGGAGGGTCTGGAACCAAGAACTGGAGAGCTATCGGAACTGTGGCAGCTCCTCTGTCCCCAGCCCACTTTTCCTCCTCCCCTCCTGATGTTTACAGAGCTCATTGTAGACACTGGGCACTGTGCTAAGGGCTTCTTTGCATTGTCATTGAGTCTCCACAACATTCCTCTGAGGCCAGTATGATGACCCCATTTTACAGCTGAGGAAACTGAGGCTCAGAGATTCAGTCATTTTCCCAAGGGTATATAAATTACAGGATGTGGGGTTGGGATTTGATCCCAAACAGGCCAGTTCCAGAGCCTACTGTGTTACAGCACCTGATATGGTTTGGCTGTGTCCCCACCCAAATCTCAACTTGAATTGTACCTCCCAGAATTCCCACACGTTTTGGGAGGGACCCAGGGGGAGGTAATTGACTCATGCAGGCTGGTCTTTCCCGTGCTAGTCTCGTGATTGTGAATAAGTCTCATGAGATCTGATGTGTTTTATCAGGGCTTTCCGCTTTTATTTCTTCCTCGTTTTCTCTTGCCGCCACCATGTAAGAAGTGCCTTTCGCCTCCCACAGTGATTCTGAGGTCTCCCCAGCCATGTGGAACTGTAAGTCCAATTAAACTTCTTTTTCCTCCCCGTCTTGGGTATGTCTTTATCAGCAGTGTGAAAATGGACTAATACAGCACCCCTTCTGGAAACAGAAGTTCAATGTGATAGGGGTCTATGGTATCAGGGCGGGAGGCTTGTGGTGTGGAGGCTGGAAGGTGAAGGAGACGGGTGGGAGGAGTTCCCAGAGAGGGGGGTAGAAGCAGACCATCGAGGGCATAGAATACCAATCAGGAAGCTGCCCCTCCTTCTTCAGGTAGGAGAGAGTGGGAGGGTTGGAAAGTGAGAGAGTCACACTGGCTCCTCCACTGCAATTCCCCTCATCACCACTTAGACTATCCCAGCACCCCAAGCCAGCAGTTCTGCAAGAAGGCTGTTCAGACACAGGCCACTCCCTGCCAGCCTTCATCCTTGTCTCTTAGGCCTTAGAAGTGGCCCAGTTACATCTTCCCCTCTGTAATGCCAGAATCTGGCCTCACCGAATGCCGCATCAGGGTGAAGTGGAGAACCGGGAGGTAAGCTAGCCAAAGCAGTTAGAATGTTCCAGTTGGGAAAAAAAAAAAAAAAAAAAAAGCAGAAACCTACTTGGATTGGCTAATGCCCTAAAGTGAGAATTTGATGTTTCTAACACTGAAAATTAGAAATGCCACCAGGGCCTAGGAGGACCTGGGATCAGGAATTAAAGATCCCATGGTAAATGAGAGGCTCCTGTTCTTCATCCTAAGCCCCTCTTCTTTCTTTTTCTGTTTTAATTTTAATTTCTTTCTTTTCTTTTTTTTTTTTTTTTTTTTGAGACAGGGTCTCACTCTGTTACCCAGGCTGGAGTGCAGTGGCACAATCTGAGCTCACGGCAACCTCTGCCTCCCAGGTTCAAATGATTCTCCTGCCTTAGCCTCCCTGCCTCCCAGGTTCAAATGATTCTCCTGCCTTAGCCTCCCTGCCTCCCAGGTTCAAATGATTCTCCTGCCTCAGCCTCCCGAGTAGCTGGGATTGCAGGTGCCCACCACCATGCCCAGCTAATTTTTGTAATTTTAATAGAGATGGGGTTTCGCCATGTTGGTTAGGCTGGTCTCGAACTCCTGACCTCGAGTGATCTGACTGCCTTGACCTCCCAAAGTGCTGGGATTACAGGAGTGAGCCACCACACCTGGCCCTTCTTTCTTTCTTAATCAGGGTTCATGTGGTCAATCCTCTCTGACGCTCCTGCAGTCCTCTGCCTCTCCAGCCACCTATGTGCAGATGAGCCTCACATCTCTGGTTCTAGCCTGGTCTGCTCCGGAATCTCACACAAAAACACCTCCTGAACATGGCCATTGGGATATTCCACTAGCTCCTCAAACTTAGCATGTCCCAAACTCAACTCAGCCCCCTCCCCTGAACCTGGTCTTCTTATCCTATGTTCCCCTGCTGTGGGTATATGATAGTGCCACTATGATAGTTGACCCAGTTACCAATGCCAAAAATCAGGGTGTTGCCCTGGACAACTTCCCCTCACTCGCACATTCACTATTCAGCAAGACCAGTTAGTTCTTTCTCTTAAATGGCCTTCAAATCTGCCCTTTCCTCTAAGTCTCCACAGCCACCACCTTAAACATCTTTCACATGGACAACTGCTGTAGCTTCCTTACAGATCTCTCCCACTTCAGTCTTAAAATACAAAGTAGGTGTGTCACTCCTCTATTTAAAACCCTTCTGTTACTAGGATAAAGATAGATAATGGTTCAATGGGATAGAATTGAGATTCCCGAAATAAGCCCATATATTTACAGTCAATAGATTGTCAACAGGGGTACCACAACGATTCAATGGGAGAAAGTTTAAATTTTTCAACAAACGGTGCTGGGACAACTGTGTATCCACGTGCAAAAGAATGAAGTTAGACCCCTACCTCACACTGTAAACAAAAATTTACTCAAAATTGATCAAAGATCTAAATGTAAGGACTAAAACTATACAACTTTTAGGGGGAAAATGTAGATATAAAATCTTTGTGACTCTGGATTAGGTAATAGCTTCTCATATATAACATCAAAGCACAACCAGCCCAAGGAAAAATGGATAAAGCGGACTTCATCAAAACTTAAAATTTGTGCTTCAAAGGACAGTATTGAGAAAGTGAAAATGTCTGCACATCATATATATGAGTCTAGTATCCAGAATATGTAAAGAAATATTACGATTCAACAATACAAGACACAAATGAACTAATTTTTTTTTTTTTTTGAGACAGAGTCTTGCTAGTCGCCCAGGCTGGGGTGCAGTGGTGCGATCTCAGCTCACTGCAAGCTTCACCTCCCGGGTTCATGCCATTCTCCTGCCTCAGCCTCCTGAGTAGCTGGGACTACAGGTGCCTGCTACCACGCCCGGCTAATTTTTTGTATTTTTAGTAGAGATGGGGTTTCACCATGTTAGCCAACATGGTCTTGATCTCCTGACCTTGTGTCTGCCCGCCTCAGCCTCCCAAAGGGCTGGGATTACAGGTGTGAGCCACTGGGCCCGGCCCACTTGGGGCATCCTTTTCTAATACAGGTGCTCATAGGCAGTCCTGGGGCTGACTATACTCCTTTTGTTTCAAGGGATGGAGGTACCTGGGCACCAGGCTATTTCCCTTTCTAGATTGTGGGCCCCATCTGTCAAGAACCATGTCAGAACAGCTCAATGTGGGGTTCCCAGCATTTAGCCTAGGGGCTGGTGCACAGCAGACACTTGACGTCCATAAAACAAAGGAATGAGTGAATGTCTGGAGGATGAGAGAGCAGTGGCAGGAAAGAGGACAGGAAGATGGGTGGGCTGGGGGCTTCAGGAACTGGGCTGGAGGCAGAAAGACGAGACAGTACAGCGAGGTAGCTCAGACTGTGGATTCAGGAGCCAGACCCTCATCGCCATCACTTACCAGCTGTGTGACCTTCAGGAAGTTACTTCACCTCTCTGTGCCTCAATTTGTTGATCTGTAAAAAGAGAGCTAAGAATAGCACCTCCCTCGAGGGATTGTAAGAGAATTCACTGGGCTAATATTTGCAAAAGGCATAGATAGCAGTACACAAGTGTTCATTAAACAAAGAAATACATACATGCATGCATACATACATACACAAACAAACAAATGAATAAGTACAATAAAGTAAAGATGAATAGCTTTGTTTCTCTTTCAAAGCCAGGACAAAATGCAGCAGAAGGTGGTACTGGGGTTCCCTATTCAAGTGGTGGGAAGGCAGTGTAGCGCTTTGACTCTGAAAGTACATAGGTTTAAGGGCATCAAGACAAATGCCCCAGCTGTCAAGAACCTCTAGACGAGAGGGTATTACATTAGCATACTGTTAGTTAAGGAGTTATAGCTCTTTGGATACCAGCTTCTGCACAATAAAATAATTTTTAAAACCCCGATTAAAACATAATGCTGTGTTTAGTTACTGCCACAAAATGTTTTGTTTGCAAATTACAGCCTAGCAGATTTAATTTACTTTCTGCTGACACCCGTATTAGACATGATGGACCAGACAAGCACAGCGAGGCTGCAGGCTGCGGAGCAGCGTTGCAGGAACTGGAGCTTGCGGCTCCGCCATGGAGCACCTGTGGAGGAGGCGGCATGGCCAGGCCTCTCCTGAGGGTCTCACTGATGGCCTGTCACTATGGTCCTTCCCATAGGCTCTCTGCACCATAGACGGTTTGGGGCTTGGCAGGACACTGTACGCTGAGAACAGAGACTGAAAAGGTGATCCAGGGCCAAGTTCAGCCACCTCATTGTTTGCCTGGCTCACACCAAGATTTCGAAAAATTTGAGCCAAACTTTTTTTTTTTTTTTTTTTTTTTTTTTAGTGCAGTGGCACAATCTCGGCTCACTGCAATCTCTGCCTCCCCGGTTCAAGTGATTCTCTTGCCTCAGCCTTCCAAGTAGCTGGCATTATAGGCATGTGCCACCATGCCCAGCTAATTTTTGTATTTTTAGTAGAAACGAGGTTTCACCATGTTGGCCAGGCTGGACTCAAACTTCTGACCTCAGGTGATCCGCCCACCTCGGCCTCTCAAAGTGCTGGAATTACATGCGTGAGCCACCATGCCCAGCCTGAGCCAACATTTAAAAATCAGGAGGTACAGGCTGGGCATGGTGGTGTGTGCCTGTAATCACAGCTACTCGGGAAGCTGAGGCAGGCAAATTGCTTGAGCCTAGGAGGCGGAGCTTGCGGTAAGCCGAGATTGTGCCACTGCACTCCTGTCTGGGTGAGAGAGTGAGATCCTGCCTCAAAAAGAAAAAAAAAAAAAATCAAGAGGTACTACTTTAAAAGTCTTGATGTTTTGCTACTCTTGAAAAAATGGGAAGAACAGGCAACACTGGGCTGTCATTGTCATGGCAACAAAAGGCTGGAGTATGAGTGGTCACGTGCCTTCTGTTTGTCACACTCTCTACCCTTCCCTACCGCCTCCCTCACATTCAGGAATCTGAGACGCACTGAAGTCCTATTTGCTGGTGCATGTGAGCTGTTGTTTTTCCTTTGGGTGGAGAAGTGTTTCCAGACTCCATAGATATCATTCCAGTACCAGCAGGAAACAGATGACACACTCAAGCTGAGTAATTGAGGACAGTTTAGCAATGAGGTTATTTACACCGTATGAACAGGGATTAAGAAAAGCAACACGGAAGGCATGATTTAGTACCCTGCGGCTAGGAACACTGGGGACTGTTACCACCCTAAATTTGAAGGGGTGCAGAGAGGGGACCTGGAGAGAGAGAGAGCTACTGACAGAACTGAGGCTGGGTCAAGGGCTGTGGCCAGCCCATAGGGACTTCACGGGAAGGGAGCCTGGAAAATAATTTTTTAAATGTACTCCTCCTTCCCTTCAATCTCCTGTGGGGATCCCTGGGGCCACACCAGCTGGAAGTTAGCAGACACAAGAGTCCATATGAATTAGCCCCCCAGACACAGACTTGGGGTGGGAAGGCAGAGAGGATCTGAGGGAAGAGCCAAATGGAAGACAGCTAGCCTGTCACATGTCCTTCAGAAGTGGCAGGATGGCTAGGCATGGTGGCTCACACCTGTAATCCCAGCACTTTGGGAGGCCAAGGTGGGTGGATCACTTGAGGTCAGGAGTTTAAGACCAGTCTGGCCAACATGGTGAAACCCTATCTCTACTAAAAATTATCCAGGCATGGTGAAGCAGCCTACTCAAGAGGCTGAAGCAGGATAATCACTGTAACCTGGGAGGAGGAGGTTGCAGTGAGCTGAGATTGCACCACTACACTCCAGCCTGGACAATGGAGTAAGACACCGTCTCAAAAAAAAAAAATGGCAGGACCAAAAAAATCCATATAGAGGAGTCAATGTCTAAGGACAAATGAGAGTGCATAGCTTTGCGTGGATGTTAAGAATATGCATCCTGGCTGGCAGAGTGGCTCACACCTGTAATCCCAGCACTGTGGGAGGCTGAGGCGGGCAGATAACGAGGTCAGGAGATCGAGACCATTCTGGCTAATATAGTGAAACCCCGTCTCTACTAAAAATACAAAAAATTAGCCAGGTGTGGTGGCAGGCGCCTGTAGTCCCAGCTACTCGGGAGGCTGAGGCAGAAGAATCGCCTGAACCTGGGAGGCAGAGGTTGCAGGGGGCTGGGATCACACCCCTGTACTCCAGCCTGGGCAACAGAGCAAGACTCTGTCTCGAAAAAAAAAAAAAGAATATGCATCCTTATACAGTTAATATGCAAATGTCTACTATTCTCATTTGCATCACTGACTTTGCCTCCTGCGTAAGCTTGCCTCCCGTTGACCCCTCATGCCCCCTCTCGTCCCACCACACCGTGTTTTTGTGCTGTTTCCTCTTTGGGAAATGGATGGGACTTTCTATCCCCAAATGGAAATAGCATTAGAGAATCCTACCCCTCCATCCCTCTGTATGGGGAGGCAGAGGACAGGTGACAGCTCGGACACCAGCCTCCCCTGCACTTGCCCTCATGGACAGCTTGTCCCTTGTTTCTGCTCCTGATATCAAGCAGTATCTCAGCAAGGCAGAGCATCCCTGCTCCAGGAGAAAGGCTCTCCTCCAGCCAGGAGAGAAATTCTGTTCTGGAGGCTGGGCGTGGTGGCTCACCCCCGTAATCTCAGCACTTTGGGAGGCCAAGGTGGATGGATCACTTGAGTCCAGGAGTTTGAGACCAGCCTGGGTAGCACAGGGAAACCCCATGTTTGTATTTTTGTTTCTACAAAAAACTAGCTGGGCAGGTGGTGGCACACCTAGCTACTTAAGGGGCTGAGGTGGGAGGATCACCTGAGCCAGGGAGGTCAAGGCTACAGTGAGCCATGATTGTGCCATTGCGCCCTAGCCTGGGTGACAGAATAAGACTCTGTCTTGAAAAATGAACAAAGAAGAGAAAATAGAAAAGAAGTTCAGTTCTGGGAGGGGGCAGGGAAGAGTCGGTAGCCCCATTTTGGCCCCAGGTTCTAGCTGCATTCTCCAATTTAGATCTACCAGGAATAAAGCCGAAGCCATTGTCTCTATTTGATCTCAATCCCTTATGCCCCGTATTGAGTGTTTTCCTCCCTAGCATGACACCCCATCCTGTGTTTGAGGAATTCTCCATTCTCCGAAACTTGGAGAGAGGCGGAAGCTACATCCCACTGTAGAACCCCAAAGGGCCAGTTTGTTGCTCCCTCAGCCTCCCTTGCAGCCAGACGCTGGGCCAGGCTGGGAGCAGACGCTGGGCCAGGCTCAGCCAACCAGCGGACTCTGACTCGGCAGCTAGTGGCACATGAGGGCAGCGGTGGCAGCAAGATCTGCTTCCAAAGTAGCAGGGGCAGTGCAGTGCAGGCTGGAGGGGATCGGGGATCCAGGTGGCAACAGCAACCACAGTGGCAACAGCGGCGGCCATGGTGGTGGCAGCAGTGTCCTGGCCACCCCAGTTCTGTGGCCTGATTGTGGGTGTGGCTTGGCTGCATAGTCACAGAGCTCCATTTTCCAGTCCTTTTGGGGATCAGATTCCTTTGGTGAATTCCTTTTCTACTGTAATCAGCCTGACTCCATTTCTGTTCCGTGCAGCTTAGAACGTCTACCCAGACATGTGCACGCATGCCCCAAAAGCTGGAACCCTGGAAGAAAGAGCGGATGAGTCCTCCGACCACTCCCCGGAGCAACCACCTCACAGCCTGTGGATCAGTTAAGACTGTCTTGGTGGTAAAGAAACGAAAACAAAAACAAAATCGCAAAGTGATGAGCAATGAAGGGAATGTGTTGGTTCACCTGGGTCTGGTCAGGTGAAGCTGGATCCAGATTCTCACCAAGACACTGACTTGGCCGGGCGCGGTGGCTCACGCCTATAATCTCAGCATTTTGGGAGGCCAAGACGGGTGGATCACGAGGTCAGGAGATCAAGACCATCCTGCCTAACACGGTGAAACCCTGTCTCTACAAAAAAATACAAAAATTAGCGGGGCGTGGTGGTGGGTGCCTGTAGTCCCAGCTACTAGGGAGGCTGAGGCAGGAGAATGGCGTGAACCCAGGAGGTCAAGCTTGCAGTGAGTGGAGATCGTGCCACTGCACTCCAGCCTGGGCGACAGAGCGAGACTCTGTCTCAAAAAAAAAAAAAAAAAAAAAAAGACACTGACTTTTCTCTACCTGTGTTTTATGTCTTTCTTGCTGTCAACTTCATTTCCAACCTCCTCACACAGGCTCCTGCAACTCCAGGAGAAATAAAATGGCTGCAACAGTTCCTGACCTTGCATCCTCCCACACCATCCAACAAAAGGGTGTCTCTTCCAGTAGCTCCCCACACAACTCCTGAGGTGTCCAGCTGGTCCCACAGCCTGAAGCAGAGCTGCCCAGTTGAGCCCAGCTTAAACCAGCCAGCCCTTAACTGATCTGCAGACACACGAATGAAAATAAGTAATTACTGTTGTAAGCCACTGAGCTTTGCGGTGGATTGTTTTGTAATAACAGCAGGTGGACGCAGTCATCGGTGCTGAAACTGGGAGCCTGCCATAATAAAAACCTCAAATATGAGGCATTGGGTTTGGGACCAGGCAATAAGCAACGAGGAAATATTTACAGGGGGCTGGAAAGTGGTGAGAAAACTTACAGGAAACAGGAAAAGGCAGCCTGTGTTAAGTAGTGGGAAACATTTAGTAAAACTCCTGTGTATGAAGATTTGAATGAGAAAAATGTATCTAATGAAGTTTTAGAGTTGGGAGAAGATATTTAGAGGCAAAATGTCAAAAGTAAGACTTTCTTGGCTGGCCACAGTGGCTCAGGCCTGTAATCCTGGCACTTTGGGAGGACGAGGCAGGTGGATCACCTGAGGTCAGGAGTTCGAGACCAGCCTGGCCAACACAGGGAAACCCCCATCTCTACTAAAAATATAAAAATTGGCCGGGCATGGTGGCGCAGCCTGTGGTCCCAGCTACTCAGGAGGCTGATACAGGAGAATTGCTTGAACCCGGGAAACAGAGGTTGCAGTGAGCCGAGATCATGCCACTGCATTCCAGCCTGGGCGACAGAGAGAGACTCTGTCTCAAAAAAAAAAAGTAGGACTTTCTTTACGTTAGATAAATTTGAAAAAACACTACTATAAGAAGGAGATGTGCCCAGAAAAAATAATGGCCAATTTCACAAGCAGTAATTAGAGAGAATATGGAGTCCAGAAATTGCTAGGTTGGAAAAATAAAGGTTTCTAACGTCCAGCCTCTCCAGACAGTGAAAGATTCTTATATCAAAATACAATTTGGGGACAAAAATCAAATCAAGGGCATGGATTCTTTCAGCTGACAAAAAGGCTTCTAGAAAGATGAAGAGGTATTAAGGGTATGGTCCCACAAAATTTTAACACCCCTAAAGTGCCAGTAAGTACATTGAGTCTATAGAAAGAGGCACATGTTGAGAAAGTATACCTTTTATACCTTTGTCTTATGAAGTTGACTGGAATCAAATACATAGAAAATCTATAATGTCTTTGAGGGATATGTACTAGCAAAAGTGCCATCAGTCTGGATGGAAAGAGGCAGAAATCTCCCCAACTTTCTTCCTGTTTTTTTTTTTTTTTTTTTGAGAGGGAGTCTCACTCTGTCACCTAGGCTGGAGTGCAGTTGCACAATCTCGGCTCACCACAACCTCCACCTCCCAGATTTAAGCGATTCTTTTGCCTCAGCCTCCTGCGTAGCTGGACTACAGGCGCACACCATCATGCCCGGCTAATTTTTGTATTTTTAGTAGAGACAGGGTGTCATCATATTGGCCAGGCTGGTCTCGAACTCCTGACCTCGTGATCCACTCGCCTTGGCCTCCCAAAGTGCTGGGATTACAGGCATGAGCCACCTCGTCCAGCCGAGATCTCCCCAACCCTCTCTGGGAATGTAGCAACCTGAGAAAGCTGATCAGCCACAAAAAAAAGTGCATATTTTTCAATGCTATCTTCAAGACATGCTTCAGAATTAAGCAAGGGAGTTGTTGCAAAAGGAAGGATTTCCCAGAGGGTAGAACCAACAGCTGTAGAGAATTGACTGAGGAGCCACTCTCAAGGAGAAATCAAGGGCCTTAATCCTAGCATAGTGAGAAGTGGCAATATTTGTTCACAGGCATTTTGGAATTGCTGTTGACCAGTGACTGACTGCTATGTGCCTCCCATTCTTAACTATTTTCTTTCTTTTTTTTTTTTTTTTGAGACGGAGTCTTGCTCTGTGCCCCAGACTGGAGTGCAGTGGCGTGATCTCAGCTCATTGCAAGCTCCACCCACCGGGTTCACGCCATTCTCCTGCCTCAGCCTCCCGAGTAGCTGGGACTACAGGTGCCCGCCACCACGCCCAACTAATTTTCTTGTATTTTTAGTAGAGACGGGGTTTCACCGTGTTAGCCAGGATGGTCTCGATCTCCTGACCTCGTGATCCGCCCGCCTCGGCCTCCCAAAGTGCTGGGATTACAGGCTTGAGCCACCGCGCCCAGCCAACTATTTTCAAATGAGAGTGTTTATTGCAGTTATCTTACTCCTATTCTATCACTGTGTGTTGGGTGTGAGGATGAGAAGGCAGACAATTGTCTTTCTAGTTCATAGATGTTTTAGAACCCAGAGGAGCCACATCTGGATCCGATGTAGATCACACGACCCTAAACTTTGATCCTTATGAGGATTTTAAGTCTCGATAAGCTTTCGGAAGGTCTTGGGATTGAGGTGAATGTGCTTTTCATGCGGGAGGAATTTGAACATTTGTAAGATGGCGACTCTGGTCAATTGGTTTATTGTTGCCAATCCTTCACCCCTCCCTGTGCACATGTCTGTTTTCATATGACGTTTTAGTTTCTCCCTCTAGAGGTGAAGTGCACTTCCTGCCCTTGACTTTGGGCTATCATGTGACTTGCATTGGCCAATAGAATATTAGAAATAAGACATCCATGAAGGCTTAAAATGTGCTTGCAGGGTAGGGCTTTCGCTTTAGCCCCTTTGACATCATCATGAGACGAGCTTTTCCCGGGTAGCTGCTGTCCCTTTAGCCTGGACCTGCCTAAATGAATACACGTGGAGCAGACTTGGCCCCCAACCTGCAGACAGAAAAGCCAAGCTCCACCAGAGATGCAGTTTAAAGCTGAAGAAGGACAAATTATTATCCTTTTAATCCACTAAGTTTGCAGTTATTATTTAACAATAGCTAACTCTGCACTTGCCTCTTGCCTCTACAGTCTGCTCTCAAACTGATTGGTTTATCAGTTGAAAACATCTGTCTGCAAACAAAAGAAAATCCCCAAAACAGTGGCTTAAATAGGAGGTTTGTTTATTCTCTCTTCTCTAGGTAGATAATACATACAGAGAGATTTCCAGAGATATCTTTGAGAGATACTCTCTATGATCTATGATATATATATCTCAAAGATATCTCCATAAATCTTTCTCTATGTTATATATATCTTATCAGTCTTGCCTGAGATCAGTTTTATTAGTCAATTCAGAAACCTAACTTTGGGCTTTATTGGTCTTCCTTATTGTATCTCTCCATTCTTTTTTTTTTTTTTTTTGAGACGGAGTCTCGCTCTGTCGCCCAGGCTGGAGTGCAGTGGCCAGATCTCAGCTCACTGCAAACTCCACCTCCCGGGTTTACGCCATTCTCCTGCCTCAGCCTCCTGAGTAGCTGGGTATACAGGTGCCCGCCACCTCGCCCAGCTAGTTTTTTGTATATTTTAGTAGAGACGGGGTTTCACCGTGTTAGCCAGGATGGTCTCGATCTCCTGACCTCGTGATCCGCCCATCTGGGCCTCCCAAAGTGCTGGGATTACGGGCTTGAGCCACCCCGCCCGGCCTGTATCTCTGTTTTCTAATTAATATACAAACTTACCTTTTCATTTCCTATGTCTTTCCTTTCACTTTCCTTGAGTTTACTTTGCTTCCTTTTTCTAACCTTTTAAGTGATTAACTCATTAACTTAGACCTTTCTTCTTTTATCAAAATTGTTGGATATAAATTTCCCCCTTAAAACTTTTTTGCTGACAACACAGATTTGGAAGGTAGTGTTTTTATAATCGTTCAATTATAAATATTTTAAAATTTTCATTAAGATCTCTTTTTTAACCTGTTACTTATTTTTCTTTCTTTCTTTTTTTTCCCCCCTAGACAGAGTCTTGCTCTGTCGCTCAGGCTGGAGTGCCATGGCGTGATTTTGACTCACTGCAACCTCCGCCTCCTGGGTTCAAGTAATTCTCCTGCCTTAGTCTCCCGAGTAGCTGGAATTACAGGTGTGCACCACCATGCCCGGCTAATTTGTGTATTTTTATTAGAGACGGGGTTTCACCATACTGGCCAGGCTGGTCTCAAACCTGACCTGGTGATCCACCCACCTCGGCCTCCCAAAGTGCTGGGATTACAGGCATGAGCCACCGTGTCCAGCCACCTGTTACTTATTTCCTTCCTTGCTTGCTTGCTTTCTCTCTCTCTCTCTCTCTCTTTTTCTTTCTTTTTTAATTCTTTACCTGTTACTTATTTTCATGTGTGTTGTTAAGTGTCCAAATAGGGAATATTTTGTATTATTTTGTTGTCAATTCCTTACTGAATTCCACTGAGGTAAGAGACATAACCCAGGTGATTTTATTTCTTTGAAATTTTTGGGGGGTTGCTTTATGGCCTACCACACAATTTTTGTAACTGTTCTAAACAGGTCATATAATAAAATGATGTACATTATCCAGTTCTTCTGTGCAGAGTTCTACCTATATCCTCTCTCAATCTGTTTGTGCTGCTATAACAAAATACCTGAGACTGGGTAATTTATAAAATAGCATTCATTTATTGCTCACAGTTATGGAAGCTGGAAGGTCCATAACCATGAGCCAGTTATTGACCAAGGTGCCAACATATTTTGTGTCTGGTGAGGGCCCACCCTCGACTTCCAAGATGGCACCCTGAAAGCTGAGTCCTCCAGAGAGGAGGACAGTGGTGTCCTCACATGGTGGGAGGGATGGAAGGGGCAGAAAGGGCAAAACAGGGTGAACAGCTTCCATGCAGTTCTTTTATAAGGTCATTAATCCCATTCATAAGGGTGGGTCCCTCATGACAAATCACCTTCCCAAGGGCCCCACCTTCTAATATTATCACCTTGGAGATTAGGTTTCAACATGCAAATATTGGAGGGACACATACACTGAAACCATAGCAACTAATGAGTTGCATAATCTCCATATGAGAGTGAATTTGTCTATTTCTTCTTATAGTTGTATCAATATTTATATGATAGTTTGAAGCTATATATATTTTTTATATATATATATGAGACATAGTTTCACTCTTGTTGCCCAGGCTGGAGTGCAAAGGCACGATATCAGCTCACTGCAACCTCCATCTCCTAGGTTCGAGTGATTCTCCTACCTTAGCCTCCCAAGTAGCTGGGATTACAGGCGTGCACCACCATGCTTGGCTAATTTTTGTATTTTCAGTAGAGACGGAGTTTTGCCACGTTGACCAGGCTGATCTTAAACTCCTCACCTCATGTGATCCACCCACCTCGGCCTCCTAAAGTGCTGGGATTACAGGAGTGAGCCACTGCACCCAGCCTGAAGCTGTATTTTTATATGGATACGATTTAGAAGTATTATGTACTCCTGGTGAGCTTAACCTTTTCTCATTATAAATCACCTATTTGTATTACTCATCTTTTGCCAAGTTAGGCCATAGTAACAGCATGATAGCATGAATCATTCACTCGCTCTTAAAGTGCCCACCTGGAAATGATGCATGTTTTATAATACATTAGTGAGGCCGCGCACAGTGACTCATGCCTGTAATTCCAGCAGTTTGGGAGGCCGAGGCGGGCAGATCACCTGAGGTCAGGAGTTTGAGACCAGCCCGACCAACATGGAGAAACCCCATCTCTACTAAAAGTACAAAATTAGCTGGGCGTTGTGGCGCACGCCTGTAATTCCAGCTACTTGGGAGGCTGAGGCAGGAGAATCGCTTGAACCCAGAAGGCGGAGGTTGTGGTGAGCCAAGATTGCACCACTGCACTCCAGCCTGGCAACAAGAGCGAAACTCCATCTCAAAAAATAATAATAATACATTAGTGAAAGAAAGCTACCCGAACACATCTACCTTCAAAAATTTCTGCAGCTTACAAACGGTTAATTTCTCACTTACGTTATATGACTTTTGTATGTCATTTGTGGCACTATCCATTCTTTTTTTTTTTTTTTTTTTTTGAGTCGGAGTCTCGCTGGTCGCCCAGGCTGGAGTGCAGTGGCGCGATCTTGGCTCACTGCAAGCTCCACCTCCCAGGTTCAAGCCATTCTCCTGCCTCAGTCTCCCGAGCAGCTGGGACTACAGGCGCCCTCCACCGCACCCAGCTAATTTTTTTGTGTTTTTTTAGTAGAGACAGGGTTTCACCATGTTAGCCAGGATGGTCTCCATCTCCTGACCTCGTGATCCGCCCGTCTTGGCCTCCCAAAGTGCTGGGATTACAGGCATGAGCCACCGCACCCAGTCTCCATTCTTTATTCTATATTCTCTTCAACCGGGGACCCAGGCAGGAAGAATAATCAGTCCCACCCGGGACACGCTCTTCTTGTGGCAGAGGGAGAGAGCAATGGTTCTGAAAGCTGTGCTCCAGAGTGCACACATAACCTCCACTCACATTTCAGTGACCAAGCCTGACATCCATGGGATGGGAAGTAAAGCCTCTCACAGGAATGGCCACCAAATTATTGAAAACAACAATATAAGCTACCACATATTTCTAGAAATGCTTTTTGTTTTAGAGTCTATTTATCCAGTGTTTTTTGGTTTTTGAGACTGAATCTCGCTCTGTTGCCCAGGCTGGATGGAGTGCAGTGACGTGAACATAACTCACTGCAGCCTCAAACTCCTGGGCTCAAGCGATTCTCCTGCGTCAGCCTTCTGAGTACCTGGACTACAGGTGTCACCACACTGGCTTTTTTTTTTTTTTTTTTTTTTTTTTGAGATAGGGTCTTACTCTATTGCCCAAGCTGGAATGCAGTGGTGCAATCATGGCACCCTGTGGCCTTGATCTCCTGGGCTCAAGTAATCCTTCCACCTCAGTCTCTCAAGTAGCTGAGACCACAGATGTGTGCCACCACACTTGGCTAATATTTTCATTTCTTGAAGAGAGAGCATCTCATTATGTTGCTCAGGCTGAAATTTTTTAATTTTATAGAGACAGGGTCTCACTATATTGCCCAGGCTGGTTTCAAACTCCTGGCCTTAAGTGATCCTCTCAGCTAGGCCTTCCAAAGAGCTGGGATTAGGGGTATAAGCTGCCACAACCATCCTTATTTATCAGATGTTAATATAATTTAACCAGCACAGAATCTCTTTTGCCATTCCTTTACCCCAATTTTTCTTTTTTTCCTTTTCTTTCTTTTTTTCTATTTTTTTGAGATGGGTCTCACTCTGTTGCCGAGGCTCGAGTGCAGTGGCATGGTCATGGCCCACTGCAGCCTCAACCTCCTGGGCTCAGGTGATCCTTCCACCTCAGTCTCCCAAGTAGCTGGGATTACAGGTGCGTACAACCACACCATTTTTTGTAGAGATGGGGTTTCACCATGTTGCCTTGGCTAGTCTTAAACACCTGGGCTCAGGTGATCCACCTGCTTCCCAAAGTATCAGGCCTCTGAGCCCAAGCCAAGCCATTGCATCCCCTGTGACTTGCACATCCACATCCCCTGTGACTTGCACGTATATGCCCAGATGGCCTGAAGTAACTGAAGAATCACAAAAGAAGTGAAAATGCCCTGCCCTGCCTTCACTGATGACATTCCACCACAAAAGAAGTGAAAATGGCCAGTCCTTGTCTTAAGCAATGACATTACCTTGTGAAATTCCTTTTTCTGGCTCATCCTGGCTCAGAAAGCTCCCCCACTGAGCACCTTGTGACCCCCACTCCTGCCCGCCAGAGAACAAACCCCCTTTGACTGGAATTTTCTTTTACCTACCCAAATCCTATAAAACAGCCCCACCCTTACCTCCCTTCGCTGACTCTCTTTTCGGACTCAGCCCGCCTGCACCCAGGTGATTAAAAAGCTTTATTGCTCATACAAAGCCTGTTTGGTGGTCTCTTCACACAGATGCGCATGACACAAAGTACTAGGATTACAGGTGGGAGCCACCATGCCTGATCTCAAATTTTCTTTAGGTTTGTGTTTTAAGTAGTGTATAACTAGATTATTATTATTTTTTTTTAAATCTCATGTTTCCACTTCATCCTCCCAAGTTGCTGGGATTACAGTCGCCCACCACCACGCTTGGCTAATTTTTCTGTTTTTGTTTTGTTTTGTTTTCAGATGGAGTCTTGCTCTGTCGCCAGACTGGAGTTCAGTGGCACAATCTCAGCTTGCTGCAGCCTCTGCCCCCGCCCCAGGTTCCAGAGATTCTTCTACTTCAGCCTTCTGGGTAGCTGGGATTACAGGCATGCACCACTACACCCAGCTAATTTTTGTATTTTTAGTAGAGACAGGGTTTCATCATGTTGACCAGGCTGGTCTCGAACTCCTGACCTCAGGTGATCGGCCCACCTCAGCCTCCCAAAGTGCTGGGATTACAGGCACAAGCCACTGCACCCGGCCATTTTTTTTCTTTCTTTCTTTCTTTTTTTTTTTTGTATTTTCAGTAGAGATGGGGTTTCGCCATGTTGGCCAGGCTGGCCTTGAACTCCTGACCTCAGGTGATCTGCCCGCCTCAGCCTCCCAAAGTGCTGGGATTATAGGCATGAGCTGCCATGCCCAGCTGCCTGGCAATTTTTCAAGAGTTTCTTGATACTTGTGCTTTTAGCCCCTTTGTTTTTCTAAGCATGCTTGTTTTATATTGTGGTTCTAAAATATCAAATATCTAAAGCTGGTGTGGATCCACCTCTACTGCTTGTCTTCTCTGCTTATTTCCTCAGGGGGTTTGTGGTTTCCGGTTGTGAGTTCATATTTATTTAGAACCCTATCTGTGGGAATTCTTTGAAGCCTGGGTTGCCAGCAAGTTCTTTCAGAGATTTGTGTTTTGGCCAAATACTGTAGGCACCACCTACCCAGGTTCATTTCAAATTAAAATGTTCAGATTGTGGGCTTTTGAACTATGCAAATTGTGTGGCCATGTGATAGTCAGACTTTTTTAGCCATGAATCCTCCAGGGCAATGATTTCCCCTTCTGCGCAGAACCAAGGCACAGAGAGACATCTTTAACTGCTGCCTACCTCTGTATGGCAGATTTTTTCCCCTGTAGTTTATCCTTCACCTGAGGACATATTTCTTCTTGAGTCCCAACCTGATGTTGCAATTTGACTTTAATCCTGTCTGGACCCAGGTGAATGCTCCTATAGTTGGTAGCAGTATCAGTGTTTACCTATCTCCAGAGATAATTTTGAAAATATTTGTCAGTACAGGGCATGCACTAATGGATCAGAACAGATGCAGACTTTACCTCTGCGTAATTTCTGAACATCAATTGTTTGACTTCCCAGGCCTGTGTTCTTGTTTTCCTCCTAGCTTCAGATAATTTTCCTGACTTTTTTTTTTGCAAGTGTATCCATGCGTTTAAGAGGGTATTCTAAATATTTCTTCTAGCAATTTTATCTATTTTGTTGCAGTAATATTTGGAAATATATAGTCCTCAATATTGCCAGAAATAAAGTCCAAGTAAGAAGTTTATTTGTCTCATGCAACAAAACACTTAAGGGTGTCCAAAGCTGGCACTGTGGCCTAATGTCATATGGGACCTAGGTTCTCTCAATCTTCCTGCTTTGCCAGCCTTAGCATTTACTTACCACTTCATAGGCACATGATGGCAGTTGAACTTCCAAACTTCAGGTCTGCTTAGAGGCAGGAATAAAAGTGGCAAAACACTTAAAGAGTATACTCAACTAGGCTAGGCGCAGTTGCTCACGCCTGTAATCCCAGCACTTTGGGAGGCCAAGGTGGGTGGATCATGAGGTCAGGAGTTTGAGACCAGCTTGGCCAAGATGGTGAAACCCCGTCTCTACTAAAAATACAAAAATTAGCCGGGCGTGGTGGCGGGCACCTGTAGTCTCAGCTACTCGGGAGGCTGAGGCAGGAGAATTGTTTGAACCTGGGAGGCGGAGGTTGCAGTGAGCCGAGATTGCGCCACTGCACTCCAGCCTGGGCAACAGAGCAAGACTTTGTCTCAAAAACAAACAAACAAAAAAAGGCGGGGGGCTGGAGCATACATGTTTTAAGTAGAATCTTTGACAAGCTGTTCTGCATCCATTCCCATTTCTGTGCTTCCATATTTGTTTTCTTTCATTTCGCTTTCTAGAAATTTTTTCTTTTCTTTTCTTTTCTTTTTTTTTTTTTTTTTTTTTTTTTGGTAGAATTCTCTCTAGAAAAGCTACACTCCTGTGTCCTAGGGCCCAACAACAAGCAAGACAGGCATAATAGCTGGGAAACCAATCAGCTTGAACTAAGACAGACAATATCAAAAGGGCATGTCTAGCCCACGAGAATATCCACCCTAAATCCAGAAGGCATTATGACCACATCTCTTCAGCTGCCTGGATTTCAGGTATAAATTAGCTCTTCTACAAAGAGGGCACTTGGTCTGTAAACGGGTCCAAAGGTAAGAGTCCCACTGCTATAAGACCTATCTCTCTTCTACACTAACATGGTGGGGCAAGGGGGAAGAAAGGGGCGAGAAGGATGGAGGGTTTTGGGAAGGAGTGGGAGAACTGGAGGCTAGAGAGATCGTTTCTGTCCCACCATCTGTGTGACCCCAGTGCCCAGCACAACACAGCCCACGGAAAGGCACTGGTCCTTTCATTGAACGTTTATGAACATCTACTACATGCCAAAAAGCTGGATGGGTGCTGTGGAGGCAGAAATGGATTTGGAGATAATCTCCGCCAGGCAAACTGAGGTCAAGGTTTTCGTTTGTTTGTTTAGAGAAGAGACGGAGAAGGTCAAGGTGTTTTTGTTTTGTTGTTGTTGTTAAGAGTCTTGCTCTGTGCCCAGGCAGGAGTGCAGTGGCATGATCTCGCCTCACTGCAACCTCTGCCTCCCGGGTTCAGACAATTCTCCTGTCTCAGCTTCCCAAATAGCTGGGACTACAGGCGCCAGTAACCACACTCAGCAATTTTTGCATGTTTTGTAGAGACAGGATTTCACCATGTTGGCCGGGATGGTTTCGAACTCCAGCCTCAAGCGATCTTCCCGCCTCAGCCACCCAAAGTGCTGGGATTACAGGCGTGGGCTACCGCGCCTGGCCTGTGTCAAGGTTTCAAGAAGGTTTAGAACTCGGTATCTGCTCCCCTATTTTCAACAGCTTAGTCAGTCCCTAAAATTGATTGACCCGCTCCAGACTGTACTGCGCAGGCGCCCGCTACCTATGCGCTCTCTCCGGACGCCCAGCTCAGACAGTGAATCCCGCATGCGCACTCCTCTTTCTCTCTGACGCACCCCCCGGAAGCACTGTCAATTTCAGGGGGCGGGACCGGGAAGCGTTTCCGGGGGCTGAGGCACAGGCTGAATCTGTTGCGGCAGCGAAGGCTAGAACAGGCCTGCGCCGGCGGCGGAGAGGATCCTTTGGACGGGGGATGTGAGCGCTGAGCCCTTGGCAGGTACTGAGTGGCCAGGACCACGGGCGGCAAGGCTAAGGGAGGAGAAGTTGGTGGGGGAGTTAAGGGCTCCTCTGCAGGCCCCGACGCACGCGCCGCTTGCCCCGCCAGGCCCATTCCGTGGACCGGCATGCTAAAGCCCCGCGCGGAAGGTTGGGGTCCCGGCGCCCCAGCTCCGAATCCCGCAGTCTCCTGCCCACACGGCGCGCAGACCGCGATACCAAGGCCTTTGGGGCAGCTTCTCGCCCAAGGTCACCCTTGCGGCAGCGGAGCTCCGCCGGCCACAGCGCTTAGAGATCCTGCCCCCGTCCGTCCGCTGGCCTTTCGGGGCGTCGGGTGGGCGCGGCTTGACGGCCTCGGGTTCGAGCCACCAATGCGTGAAGCCTGAAGAGCCGAGCTGGCAGAAAGACTGCGCCTGGACTTCTCTGATCTTCTTTTCCCTTCTGTTTCACCCCGGTTGCTGTCTCTGTCACCTGTTGTAACCTGTCCTTTTTGTCTTTCAGCTAGGTCCCTGTCAACCTGATATTTCTCTCCACTTTGTCTTTCTCGGGGTATATGGATCCTGTTTCATATCTGTCTCCACCTTGCTTCTGTGTCTGTTCACCCTGTCTCTGCCACTCAGCCCTTACTCTAATTCAGGGCCTGTCAGTCTAGCTTTTTGGCCATCTGTCTGTTTTTCTCTCTTTCTTCCAACTTTTTTTTTCCTCTTGTTTCTGTTTCCTAGCTGAGTTTGTCTGGGTAGGGCAGGGCTGCCCAGACCTCTGAGCCATGGAAGGTGACTCATGACCCCGTGAAGCTCCCTGCACTGGTGACACTCTCAGTGACTCGACCGCAGTTTGGCCTCAGCTCTGACAGGTGCCGCCCAACATAAGTGTCAGAGTGCAGGAGAGTCTGTCAGGGAGACAGAAGGCCCATTTTAGGGCCAGAGCAGCTTGATGAGTCCTAGCCTTTTCTCGCCTGTGGTTTTTCAGGCCTGCACAGCTTCCCAAATCCCTTCACTCCATCCACTTAACCACGGGATGGTCTCCAGGGATCTCTGGAGCCTGCTCTTTGAGTTACAGCTGTTTAACAGGCCTGTCTACAGGCTAAAGAAGGATCAGACTGAGATCTTCGGGGCTACTGGAACAGTAGCAGAGTTTCTGGGAGAGCTGCATGCTTAGTTCAGAGACTGTGTCAGCATTTTCGGTTAAATTGTAAGAAACCTAATAATCGGGGATTTATTATTTGCTTTACAAAAGTACCACGGGAGAAATAAACCGTACACAAAAGGACAAATATTGTTTGAGAGCACTTAAATGAAGTACCTAGAATAAACCAATTAAGAGACGGAAAGTAGAATAGTTTACCAGGGGCTGGAGAGAGGAGTTAGTGCTTAATGGATACAGAACAGAGTTTTGGGGGATGATGAATAAAGTCTGAAAATGAGTTGTGATGATTGCACAATATTGTGAATGTACTTCACTGAATTGGACTCTTAAGAATGCTTAAAATTGTTAAGTCTTAAAGTTTTATGTGTATTTTATACAATACAAAAAAACAAAAACAGTATTCATTGGAGACTCCTGAAACCAATAAGCTCCTTTTACGTGTAATTTTTCAAAATTCATTCTGTAGTTGTTAGGAACATTTAGTTGAACCTGGGTTTATTGATTCCTACTCTCTTTACAGCAGTGGGTACAGCTGAGGTTCTTAGAAAAGTTTAGTTAAATGGATATGGTTAAAATCTTCCTCAAGCTTTCTACTTACTTTCTGCCCTGGCTCTCTTCCCTCCGCCTTTCTTGGAATCAGTGCAAGAATCTGCTCATAAGTAGGATACTTGATAATTATACTCTTCACAGGAAGAAAACTCATAAGGTTGAAAAATAGCCCTTTTATTATAATGCAAAATTATGTGTTATTTCTTGAGTTTTCGTATGGGGGATGCCTTTGTGGGTTTTTTGTTTTTTAAAATCTCTTATTTAAGCTCTTTGCCTTTAAGGTAGTTTATTAAACTTTCTAATAAGATATCGCAACTGAATTACTAGTTTATTTCATTGAATGCTAGATGCTGTTGATTATTTCATGTACCACTAAGGAAGAGAGAAACCCTGCTAATTAAACTATGGCTTAATGCGCTCTTATCGTTTAGACTTTTTATTATTGAAAACACTTTTAAACTTAGACACTAAAAAATGGTATCAATGCCTGTGCTAATGCATGTATATACAAAGGAAAAATAAGAATAAATTGGTTAAAGTATTCATTAAAGTTAACATTCCAGGTTCTACTCTTTATACTTTTCAGTTCAGAGTGTGTCCATATTTTTTCTAGCGTGTCATCCTTTGTGTCATCAAGAACATTGATGAGGACCTCAGCAGTTCTCTGTCATTGCCTCAGGCTGTGACAACTATTAAAACTGCCACCTGGTGATCACATGCTGATTTCAGGAATTTTAAAATGTGAAAAAATGCATGTCTGAAAATTAATTGAATAGTATCATTTTCGTGAACTTTTCCATTTCTTTTTTCTTTTTCTTTTTTTTTTTTGTGATGGAGTCTCGCCTTGTCGCCCAGGCTAGAGTGCAGTGGTGCAGTCTCTGCTCACTGCAACCTCCACCTCCCAGGTTCAAGCGGTTCTCCTGCCTCAGCCTCCCAAGTAGCTGGAATTACAGGCGCCTGCCACCATACACAGCTAATTTTTGTATTTTTAGTAGAGACAGGGTTTCACCATGTTGGCCAGGCTGGTCTCAAACTCCTGACTTCAAATGATCCACCTGCCTTGGCCTCCCAAAGTGTCGGGATTACAGGTGTAAGCCGCTGCGCTGGACCTGAACTTTTCCTTTTCACTCTGTTTATATTTGCAGTTAGAATAGGGGCTTTTGTCTTACTTGTAACATATTGAGGACATAAGATTTTTTAAAATTTGTCGATACGTTGTTAATTTTGTGAAATGAGTGGTTTCTGCCTTCTGCTTTCTTGATTTCAACTTCTTATCCTGAATTCTAATGCACATGAGGGCACAGTTAAAAACATTTCCTTGGCTTTATTGAAATTTGATGGAAGGATGACTGATGAATGGAGGGTTAGTTTCTAGAACATTACCTTCTCTTTTGAATCTCAGAGAATTTGCTATAATGGAATGTTTGTCCTGGAAATTTTTAAGTAAAACATTCAGCCGTGGCTTAAAATTGAAGGGAGTCATGAATCAAACTTCATAAAGCAGGTGGCTTGTTTTTTTAAAACACATCTTAAAATAGATTTTACTAAGTTATTTGGCCAAAGTGTTCTAATTAGGAAAAAAATAGAAGAATACTGATTGACAATGGTCAGGAGACCAATAGCGCTCTTCCAAAGGATATGTTAATTCTGCAAAATTACATAGTCATTGATCATGTTGGTTTTCTGGTTTTAACAAATATGCCACAGTAATGGATGAGAGGTATACGGGAATTATGCACTGTCTTTTCAATTGTTTTGAAAATTTAAAATTATTACAAAATAAGTTTATTTTTTTTAAAAAGTACAAAGGCAGGAGCTACAAAGTTGCAGAATGAATTTAATATAACCAAAAATGCCAGTCTTGATTACTTTTCTTTCTGCCACTAATGTACATCTCCAGTGTTTATTAGCAAATATACATGTACATAGCATCTCTTTTACATTTTCACTGTTACTCTTCCTTCCAGAAGTCAATGTGATTTTAATTTGAAGCAAAACTGAAATGGGTTCTTCTTCCTCATTCTATTCATATTGCTTTTTGATGGCCATGGCATAAGAAACTTTATCCCAGGAATACAGCTTTGCATTAGGTAAGCTATAAACTTGCTCATAATACCATTGTTAAAAATTACGTACTGTAATCATTTCTCTTTTAGCAACAATAATAATGTATTTTGTTAAGATATTTAATTCCTCTAGACCAGAAGATTCTTTCTTCTCTTCTGAAGAGATATTACGCATTCTAAGGCCCACCAATGACATACTTTGCACTGATAGAACATTTAATGTCAGATAAATTTTTCTGCCAAGTGATTTTTTTTTTTTAACTTAGAGAAATGTTAGATTTGGAGTTATGCTGCTGTTTGAATCCTGACATGCCATTTCTGAGGTGTGCAACCATGGGCAGGTCTTTTAATTTGAGCTTCGGTTTACTCATCTTTCAAAAGGATGCAATGATACGGGAGTGTTGCACAATGTAGGTTTACATAGTGCGCTCTGTGAACTCTAAAGCATTTCACTAATGTAAAGAGTAGGCATAGGGAATTGGTATTTTTGTACGTTTGTGCCAGGCTTTAAATTTACTAAAGCAACATTTACTATGTTTAAATGTGCTTTCTATAGTAAGCCTGCAAATTACCATATGCTCTGATTAAAGAAATCTCTGAAGGACTTCACAATAAGTAACTGGTGGGTCTGCTTCCCTATTATATTGCTGTCATCTGTGTTTTTAGGATGTTTAATTGGTGTTTAAATCACGTATAAAATTTGACTTAGAGTTCCTCAGCTGAATAATAAATAGTGGCTGCTATTAAACTCATCAAAGTTGGAGGGAATCTGAAGGTCATCTAGTTCAAGATTTCTTCAGTATGTTGCCCTTCATCTGCTTTTAAAAAGCCAAATAGCTTTTAAGAAGCAGAGTGGAACAGGCTGGGATTGATGTGTTTGTTTTAGAACTGTTGCTATTGGATTAAAAAAAATAAAATACATGTGCAAAGTGACATAAAACTGCTGGTATCTTTTTTTTTTTTTGAGATAGAGTCTGGCTCTGTCGCCCAGGCTGGAGTGCAGTGGCAGGATCTCAGCTCACTGCAACCTCCACCTCCCAGGTTTAAGCAGTACTCTGCCTCAGCCTCCAGAGTAGCTGGAATTACAGGCATCTGCCAGCATGCCTGGCTAATTTTGTATTTTTAGTAGAGACAGGGTTTCGCCTTGTTGGTCAGGCCGGTCTCAAAGTCCTGACCACAGGTGATCCACCACCTCATGCTCCCACAGTACTGGGATTACAGGCATGAGCCACTGTGCCCAGCCGTCTTTTTTTTCTTTTTTTGAGATGGAGTCTCGCTGTGTTGCCCAGGCTGGAGTGCGTGGTGCGATCTCGGCTCACTGCAACCTCTGCCTCCTGGGTTCAAGCGATTCTCCTGCCTCAGCCTCCCAAGTAGCTGGGACTACAGGCACTGGCCACCACGCCCAGCTAATTTCTTTGTATTTTTAGTAGAGACGGGGTTTCACTGTGTTGGACAGGATGGTCTCCATCTCTTGACCTGGTGATCCGCCTGCCTCAGCCTCCCAAAGTGCTGGGATTACAGGCGTGAGCCACCGTGCCTGGCCTGGGCCATCTTAAGTCTAAGGATGGTCAGTATGCTAAAGTTTATGAATGCATTGTATATAATAAGATTATTTAGATTATTTGTGAAAATGATATTCATGTTTACTTTCCATACTCTCAAACTATAGTGATATTCACAGCCAGGCACAGTGGTTCACACCTGTAATCCCAGCACTTTGGGAGGCTGAGGTGGGCGGATCACCTGAGGGTCAGGAGTTCGAGACCAGCCTGGCCAACATGGTGAAAACCCATCTCTACTGAAAGTACAAAAATTAGCGGGGCGTGGTGTCACACACCCGTGGTCCCAGCTACTCAGGAGGCTGAGGCAGGAGAATTGCTTGAATCTGGGAGGCGGAGGTTGCAGTGAGCCGAAGTGGAAGCCACTGCCCTTTAGCCTGGGTGACAGAGTGAGACTCCATCTCAAAAAAAAAAAAAAAGAAAAAATTATATTCACCTTTTCTTTCTACCTCTTAAACTATAGTGGGCCTGAACAAGTGCTTTGGATTTAAATCTCAACTTTACTCCTTACCAGTTACATGACCTTAAGTTGCTTAGCTTTTTTGTCTATCTCTAATTCTGTACAATGGAAGTAAAAAATACCTATTGAGTGGGTTGCTGTGAAGATTAAGTGAGACAGAACATCTAAAGTGCTTTGCATAGACTTTGTACAATGTCTGTATGAAGCAGTTTATTTGTATATGTGTATCATAAATAGTAGTTGCTGTTATTTCCTATTAATGATGACATTTTCCTAGTCACTCAGTCATGAAACTTCAAAGTCAGCATTGGTACATCAGTTTGCCTTGCATTACTCTTTATTTTATTTATTTATTTATTTATTTATTTGTTATTGAGACTGAGTCTCGCTCTGTCGCCAGGCTGGAGTGCAGTGGCACAATCTCGGCTCTCTGCAAGCTCCACCTCCCGGATTCATGCCATTCTCCTGCCTCAGCCTCCCGAGTAGCTGGGACTACAGGTGCCCACCACCACGCCCGGCTAAGTTTTTGTATTTTTAGTAGAGACGGGGTTTCACCGTGTTAGTCAGGATGATCTCGATCTCCTGACCTCGTGATCCACCCGCCTTGGCCTCCCAAAGTGCTGGGATAACAGGCGTGAGCCACCACGCCTGGCCTTATTTCTATTTTTTTGAGATGGAGTCTCATTCTGTCGCCCAGGCTGGAGTGCAGTGGGGCAATCTCGGCTCACTCCAGCCTCCACCTCCTGGGTTCAAGTGATTCTTCTGCCTCACCTCCCGAGTAGCTGGGACTACAGGTGCCCACCACCACGCCCGGCTAATTTTTGTGTTTTCAGTAGAGACGGTGTTTCACCATGTTGGTCAGGCTGGTCTCCAACTCCTGACCTTGTGATCCACCCGCCTCAGCCTCCCAAAGTGCTGGGATTACAGGCATGAGCCACTGCGCCTGGCCACATTACTCTTTTTTAAACAACGTTATAGAGACATAATTCATAAGCAATAAAGAGGGTTTTTTTTTTTTTAGTATTTTCACAGATTTGTATACCCATCACCACAATCTAATTTTAGAACTTTTATCTCCCCTCAAAGAAACCCAATTAGCAGTCGCTCCCCATTTCTTCTACCCCCAGCCACGAATCTACTTTCTGTCTCTATGGATTTGTCTGTTCTGGACATTTCATGTAAATGGAGTCATACACGATAGGACCTTTTGTGTCCGACCTCTTTCATTTAGCGTAACGTTTTCCTTTTTTTTTTTTTTTTTTGAGATGGAGTCTCACTGTGTCACCCAGGCTGGAGTGCAGTGGCGCGATCTCGGCTCACTGCAAGCTCCGCCTCCCAGGTTCACGCCATTCTCCTGCCTCAGCCTCCGAGTAGCTGGGACTACAGGCGCCCGCCACCACGCCCGGCTAGTTTTTTTTTGTATTTTTTTTAGTAGAGACGGGGTTTCACCATGTTAGCCAGAATGGTCTTGATCTCCTGACCTCGTGATCCACCCGCCTCAGCCTCCCAAAGTGCTGGGATTACAGGGTTGAGCCACCGCGCCCGGCCCATTTAGCGTAACGTTTTCAAGTGCCAGCCGTGTTGTCACATCTATAAGTATTTCATTCTTTTTTATTGCCAAATATTCTATTCTAAGGATATATCCCATTTATCCATTCATAAGTTGATGGAACTTATGATGGTTTTCACTTTTTGATTTTTAAGAGTAATGCAGTTATGAACATTCATGTACAAGTTTTTGTGTAGACATATGTTTTCATTTTTCTTGGGTATGTACCTAGGAGAACTGTTGGATTACGTGGTAACTATGTTTAACTTCCCGAGGTGCTGTCACACTGTTCCACAGTAGCTGTACCATTTTACACGCCCACCAGCAATGTATGGGGGTTCTAATCCCTACACATCCTCACCGACACTTGTTACTGTCTGTCTTACTTTTCACAGCCATCTTAGTGAGTGAGAAGGGGTGTTTTGTAGTTTTGATTTGCATTTTTCTAATTACTAATGATGTTGAGCAGTTTTCATATGCTTATTGGTTATTTGTATATCTTCTGTGGAGAAATGTCTCTTCAAATCCTTTATCTATTTTTCAGTTGGGTTATGTATCTTTTTATTATTGAGTCATAAGAGTTCTTTAGGTATTCTGGATGCAAGTCACTCATTAGTCACATGATCTGCAAATAGTTTCTCCCATTCTGTGGGTTGTCTGTTCACTTTCTTGATGGTATCATTTACACCTTGTGCTACTGCTGTATCTTCCTGTTGACCAGTTCTGTCAGTCTCATCAATGCCACCCCTTTTCCATACGCACTGTTACTTTTTTTTTTTTGAGACGTGGTTTCGCTCTTGTTGTCCAGGCTAGAGTGCAGTGGCATGATCTTGGCTCACTGCAACCTCCGCCTCCCAGGTTCAAGCAGTTCTGCCGTCTCAGCCTCCCGAGTAGCTGGGATTACAGGTGTGTGCCACCATGCCTGGCTAACTTTGTATTTTTAGTAGAGACAGGGTTTCAACATGTTGGCCAAGCTGATCTGGGACTCCTGAAATCTTGAGTGGTCTACCCGCCTCAGCCTCCCAAAGTGCTGGGATTACAGGCGTGAGCCACCATGCCCGGCCCCACTGTTACTTTTATTATTACCTGGACTATACTTGTTGAAATCTTATAATTAACTTCTGCTTCAGACTTTCTCCTGCTTTAGTCCTTGAGCAGATCAGCCTTCCTTAACCATGCCTCACAACATGTCACTTAGAAGTTTTCAATGCTGCCCCAATGCAGACGTCTCATTCGGCTTTTTCTGGATTTATCTCCCATCACTCATTGTCACTCTTAGAAGGAAGCACAGGTAATGATGTGTGTGTCACCAGAGTTAGTCTTGAGTGGAAGAGAGCCAAGGGAGAAATGAAATGCCTTTCTGATGGTAATTTCACCATAGTCTAGGATCTTGCCCTTACTGTGATGGGACCAATAACTCAGTTTCTTCAACATATCATACTTATGATGTACCAAACCCACAAGAGATTGAACTATACAAACCAGAATGCCATGTGATTTATAATTTTTCTTTCTATGCTAATAAATGAGATTGGCTTGTAGGGTTTTTTGTTGTTGGCTAGTTTTGATACCAGAGTTTTGTATAAAATTTATGAATTTTCTCCTACCCTATTCCCTGGTCCTCTTCTCCTCCTCTACTTTTAACATTCCTAGTTTTATCATATTATGTAATCCATTGTATAGTCACATGTAATCAAATGTGCCCTGTGCATTTCTGCTTTGGGGAATTTATTGATGTTCTCTGTAGCCACGTATATTATCATTTTTATAAACGTCCTGCAGACATTAGGAAAGAAGGAGTATTATTATTTGTAGAGTATATAGGTATTGCATTAAATTAGCTTTATTGATAGCTGTCTAAACCTATAGATTCTTATCCTTTGCCTACTTGATTTATTAAGAATTAAAGAGGGATACTTTTATTTCCTGCTACAATTACATTTCTGTTACCATTGCCTTATTTTCTAACATTGTACTCTGACACATAAATGTTCACAGAATAAACTTCATTGTGAATTATAGGATTCATCAGTTAACAATAAACTTTCATCCTATCTGATGATTTTTGCATTGAAATTTACTTTGATATTAGTATTGTGTTGCTTGACTTTTGTTTTCATGTGATCAGGTGACTTTTTTTTTTTTTTTTTTTACTTTTGACCTTTTTGGTGATAAGTTCTTTCAACTTTTCTATGTCTGAGAAAGTATTTTGGGCCGGGCGCAGTGCCTCACGCCTTTAATCCCAGCACTTTGCGATACTGAGGTGGGCGGATCACTAGGTCAGGAGATCGAGACCATCCTGGCTAACACGGTGAAACCCTGTCTCTGCTAAAAATACAAAAAATTAGCCAGGCGTGGTGGCGGTCGCCTGTAGTCCTAGCTACTTGGGAGGCTGAGGCAGGAGAATGGCATGAACCCGGGAGGCAGAGCTTGCAGTGAGCCGAGATCGCGCCACTGCACTCCAGCCTGGGCGGTACGGCGAGACTCTGTCTAAAAAAATAATAATAATAATAAAGAAAAAAATATATTTTGCCTTCATTTTGAAAGATATTTTCATGGGTGTAGAATTCTAAGTTGACAGGCCTTTCCACCCCTCCCCCACCTTAATTTCAGTACTTTAAAAATGCTGGTCTCCTGTCTCCTGGCTTACATTGCTTCTGAGGTTCTCTGTACTAAAGGGGTCTTTTTTTCTCTGGCTGCTTTTAGGATTTTCTCCACTGATTTTAAGTGATTTGGTTATGATGTGCCTTGCTGTAGTTTTTTTCATGTTTCTTGTGCTTGGAGTTTGTTGAGCTGTTTAGGTCTGTGCATTTGTAGTTTTCATCAAATTTGAAAAAGTTTTGGCTATTGTTTTCACATACGTATAAAATGTGTGTGTGTGTATTGTTTTTATATATATAGTTTTCAATATATAAAACAACATATACATATATATATATAGTTTTCATGTGTCTCATAGCTTATCACATAAAACTTTTTGCCTTCCCCACCACAACCATGTCTGCGTTAGGCATCTGGAAGTTGTCTCACAGCCCGCTGATGCTCTATTCCCTTTTTATTTGCCTTTTTCTCCCTCTGTGTTTTATTTTGGGTAGGTTTTTGTTGCCATGTTTTCAAGTTCACTAATGTTCTGCAGTGTTAATTCTGTTGTTATTCTCATCCCAATGTACGTTTGTGTGTTTTTTAAATCTCTAGATGTTTTATTTGGGTCTCTCTCTTATTTTGCAGTAGTTTCCCTGTCTCTGCCTAACATGCTTAATCTTTTCTCTACCTTCTTGAAAATATAGAATGTAGAATTGTCTACCAGTTGTATAAATCTCTTGTCATTTCTGGATCTGTTTCTGTTGATTGGTTCCCACCCCCACCTCAGTATCCTGGGTTATATTTTCCTAGTTCTTGGCATGCCTGGTGATTTTTAAATTTGATGTCAGATATGAGTTTTACCTTGTTCGGTGCTGGATATTTTTGTATTATGTAAATGTTCTCAAGTTTCATTCTGGAACATAATTAAGTTGGAAACAGTTTGATCCTTCTGAGGCTTGTTTTTAAGCTTTGTTTGGCAGGACCAGAACTGCATTTTGTCTGGAATTAATTTGTCCCCACTACTGAGATAAGGCTTTTCTGAATACTCAAGGTTTTCCACGCAGGGCAGTTTTCTTCAATTAAGTTTATTTTGTATTATTTCACATTCTCTGTTTGGTTCTTTCTCTCAAGGACATTAACGGGCTGTATAT
Organism: Theropithecus gelada; assembly: GCF_003255815.1. Classification (NCBI taxonomy): domain Eukaryota; kingdom Metazoa; phylum Chordata; class Mammalia; order Primates; family Cercopithecidae; genus Theropithecus; species Theropithecus gelada. The sequence goes on along the minus strand of NC_037683.1, from coordinate 12,229,982 downwards.
TGATCTATCTCCTCTGTTCTCCTGCTTTATCATCTTCTCTCTCGCTGTTTTCATTTTTTTATCTTTTTCCTGTATTTTAGTAGAAGGTCCCCAAAGTGCCTTCCACATTATCGATTCCGTTTTTTTACTGTTGTAATTCTGCTTCTTATCGCCTGTGTAAATTTCTGCTCTATATTAGTTTCATGACACCCTATCATTAATTCAGGCCACCCTTTTTTTCATATCGTTCTGCCATTTTGTCTCATCTTCCTTATACTTTATTCAGAGACTGTTTTCATGAAGTTTGTGAAACACATTTTAAAAATTGTTTAAAATGCACTCTTTGTCTATTTCTTGCCATTTTTTCCTTTTTGCTATTCTGGAATATATCCACAGACCCCGTATTGGTTTTATTTTGTTTAATTCTTGAGAGGGAAACCTGAATTTCTGTTCAGGTCTGAAATTTGCTTTTGGGTCCCTTGCTGTATACCTGAATATTGTTAGAATCAGCTCTTAGTTCTTAAGCTAGACGTAGGGCTGAACCACATTGACATCTGGGATTAGCTGAGTGGGGCTGAAGGGGTAGGCCTTAGGCCTTAGGCACTCTCAGGGGAGCTTGAGCTCTGTGTACTTTCTTTGCAGTTGGTGAAATTGGTATGCCAGGACCCTCTGTTGTCTTTGGCCTAGCTGGCAAATGATGGCTATGCCTTTATCTCTTTTCTTGGGGCTACTGAGCCCCACCCCCTTATGTTAATATTTTTTTCCTTCTGCCAAGGCAATGTGTGCAACCTTTGGTATTCTAATACCACCCACCTCTGAGTTTTGCCAATCTGCAGGACCTGTCTGTCCCTGGCTTTTAGCTCTGGGCCCCACGTGAAAGAGTGTTACTGATCCTGTCAGAATTGCCTGGAATAAGAAGTGGAGTTTCAGGCCAGAGTTTCCCTTCAACTTGGCCCCTTTTCCACTATATCTTTTTTTTTTTTTTGAGACAGAATCTTTCTCTGGAGTGCAGTGGTGGCAGTCACAGCTCACTGCAGCCTCGACCTCCCCTGCTCAAAAGATTTCCCCTCTTCAGCCTCCTGAGTAACTAGTGTGTCAGGTGCATGCCACCGTGCCTGGCTAATTTTTGTATATTTGTAGAGATGGGGTCTTGCTGTGTTGCCCAGGCTGGTCTTGAATTCCTGGACTCAGGTGATCTGCCCACCTCAGCCTCCCAAAGTGCTGGGATTACAGGCATGAGCCACCATGCCTGGCTGGGCTGTGACATTTCTTGATTGTCTTTGAAGTCCCCCATAGTACATTGAATATAATGTTCCATGAGGTTTTTTAGTGAGCTAATTACTTCTATGACATCATCTAAATAACTGAAACAACAGCTATACTCTCAGTATAGGTCACAATTGCGTATGAGTTTGTAATAGAAAAACCTGTAGAAGTTTAGCATGTTGCAGCTCAGAGAATATGGATAAATGCCATATTCACCCAAAGTTAAGGGCAAGGATTTTTGATAGGGCTTGTTTGAATCTGTGTATTGCTTTGGGTAGTATTGTTGTCTTAGCAATATTATGTCTTCCAATCCATAAACAACATGGGATGTCTGTTTATTTGTGTCTTTAATTTCTTTCAGCAGTGTTTTGTAGTTCTTTTTCTTTTCTTTTCTTTTTTTTTTTTCCTTTTTGGACAGAATCTCCCTCTGTCACCCAGGCTGGGCTACAGTGGTATGATCACAGCTCACTTTAGCCTAAAACTCTTGGGCTCAAATGATCCTCTTGCCTCAGTCTCCCAAATAGCTGGGACTACAGCTGTGCACAACTATGCCTGGCTAATTACAAAATACATATTTATTTATTTTTAGAAACAAGGTCTTGCTCTGTCGTCCAGTCTGGACTCAAACTTCTGACCTCAAGTGATCCTCCCAAGTAACTGGGATTACAGATGAGACCCACCACACGTGGCAGTTGTGTAGAGACAGGGTTTTAGCCTACTGCTCAGCCTGGTCTCAAACTCCTGAGCCCAAGCAATCCGCCAACCTCGGCCTCCCAAAGTGTTAGGGTTACAGGCATGAGCCACCATTCTCAGCTTCTTGAGTGTTTTTGCCACAAAAGGGTGCTGAATTTTGTCAGATGCTTTTTTGATATCAGTTAAGATGATATGGGTTTTACGTGGTTTTTTTTTTTCCTTTATTCTGTTAATTTGTGTTACATTGATTGATTTCGTATGTTGAACTATCCTTGCATTCCAAGAAGAAATCCCACTTGCTGGTAGTGTATAATTCTTTTAATATGCTGCTTAATTTGGTTTGGTAGTATTTTGTTGATATTTACTCCAGTGTTCATAGGGATATTGGTCTATAGTTTTTGTATAGTGTTTTTGTCTGGCTTTCATATCAGAGGGTACTCCTGACCTAATAGAATAAATTAGGAAGTGGTCCCTCCTCTTCAGTGTTTTAGGAAAGTTTGAGAAGGATTGGTGTCAGTTCTTCTTTAAATGTTGTTAGAATTTAACAGTGAAGCCATCAGGTTAGGATCTCTTTATTGAGAGAGTCAATGCCCTTAATAGTGATAGGTCTTTAAGGGTATTGTTTAATTTCCACATATTTATTAGTTTTTCAGTTTTCTCTCTTACTGATTGCTACTTTCATTTCATTGTGGTTAGAAAAATACTTTGTATTTTAAAAAAGACTCAGTCTTTTTAAGTGTATTGAGACTTGTTTTATGGTCCAACACATGATCTATCCTGGAGAATGTCCTGTGTGCACTTGGTGGTTGACATGTCATATACAGGCATACCTTGTTTTGTGCTTCGCAGATACTGCATTTTTTTTACAAATTGATAGTCTGTGGCAACCCTGCATTAAGGAAGTCTATCAGCATCATTTTTCCTGTTGCACATGTTTACTTCGTGTTTTTGTGTCATATTTTGGCAGTTCTTGCAATATTTCAAACCTTTTCATTATTATTTTATCTGTTACGGTAATCTTTGATCAGTGATTTTTTGATGTTACTATTGTAATTGCTTTGAGGCACCGTGAACTACACCCATAAGGGACAACAAACTTAGACAATAAATATGTGCTGTGACTACTCCACTGAGCCACCATTCCCCCATCTTTCCCCTTCTCTTCAGGCCTCCCTGTTACCTGAGACACAACCATCTTAAACATAGACACAACCATCTTGAAATTAGGCCAATTAATAAACCTAAAATGACCTGGTGTTTAAGTGAAAGGAAGAGTCATATGCTTCTTACTTGAAATCAAAAGCTAGAAATGACTAAGCTTAGTGAGGAAGGCATGTCAAAAGCAAACAGAGGCCAAAAGTTAGACTTCTTGTTCTAAATAGCCAAACTGTGAATGCAAAGGAAAAGTTCTTGAAGGAAATTGAAAATGCTACTCTAATGAACTCGTGAATGATAAGAAAGCGGCAGCCTTAATGCTGATATGGAGAAAGTTTTAGTGGTCTGGATGGAAGATCATGCCAACCACAGCATTCCTTTAAGCCACAGCCTTCAGAACAAGACCCTAATTCTCTTCATTTCTCTGAAGGCTGTGAGAGAGGTGAGGAAACTGCAGAAGAAAAGTTTGAAGCTAGCAGAGGTTGGTTTATGAGATTTAAGGAAAGAAGTGTCTCCATAAAGTAAAAGTGCAAGGTGAAGCAGCAAGTGCTGATGTAGAAACTATAGCAAGCTATCTAGAAAATCTAGCTAAGATAATTGGCACTAAGCAACAGATTTTTCAATGTAGATGAAAAAGCCTTCTATTGGAAGGAGATGCCATCTATAACTTCCAGAGCTAGAGAGGAGAAGACAATACCTGGCTTCAAAAGACAGGCTATAATTCTCTTGTTAGGGGTTAATGCAGCTGGTAACTTTAAGTTGAGGCCACTGCTCAGGTACCATTCCCAAAGTCCTAGGGCCCTTAAGAATTATGCTAAGTTGGCCGGGCGCGGTGGCTCAAGCCTGTAATCCCAGCACTTTGGGAGGCCGAGACGGGCGGATCACGAGGTCAGGAGATCGAGACCATCCTGGCTAACACGGTGAAACCCCGTCTCTACTAAAAAATACAAAAAACTAGCCGGGCGAGGTGGCGGGCGCCTGTAGTCCCAGTTACTTGGGAGGCTGAGGCAGGAGAATGGCGTAAACCCGGGAGGCGGAGCTTGCAGTGAGCTGAGATCCGGCCACTGCACTTCAGCCCAGGCGACAGAGCGAGACTCCGTCTCAAAAAAAAAAAAAAAAAAAAAGAATTATGCTAAGTATACTCTCCTTGTGCTCTCTAAATGGCACAGTGAAAGCTTGGAGACAGCCTGTTTACAGAATGCTTTACTGAATATTTTAAGCCCACTGTTGAGACCTACTGCTCAGAAAAATATTCTTTGTAAAACATTACTGCTCATTGAGAAGCGCTTGGTCACCCAAGAGCTCTGATGAAGATGTACAAGGACATTAGTATTGTTTTCATGCCTGCTAATACAACATCCATTCTGTAGCCCCTGGACCAAGGAGTAATTTCAATTTTCAAATCTTATTATTTAAGAAATACATTTTGAGCCAGGTGCAGCAGCCTACACCTGTAATCCTAGCACTTTGGGAGGCCAAGGCAGGCAGATTGCTTAAGCCTCGGGGTCCAAGACCAACCTGAGCAGCATGCAAAACCGTATCAATACAGAAAATGCAAAAAATTAGCAAAGCGTGGTGTCATGCACTTGTATTCCCACCTACCCAGGAGGCAGAGGTGGGAGGATCACCTGAACCAGAGAGTCAAGGCTGCAGTGAGCCACAGTCACACCATAGTGATTCCTCTGACGCTCTGATGGATCTCTGGGCAAAGTAAATTGAAAATGTTTTGGAGGCAGCGCGGTAGCTCACACCTGTGACTCCCAGCACTTTGGGAGGCCAAGGCGGGTGAATCACTTGAGGTCAGGAATTTGAGACCAGCGTAGCCAACATGGTGAAACCCTGTCTCTACTAAAAAAATACAAAAATTAGTGTAATGGCATGGTGTCACATGCCTGTAATCCCAGCTACTCAGGAGACTGAGGCAGGAGAATCGCTTGAAGGCAGGAGGCAGAGGTTGCAGTGAGCTGGGATTGCGCCACTGCACTCCAGCCTGGGCGACAGAGCAAGACTCTGTTGAAAGAAAGAGAAAGAGAGAAAGAAAGAGAAACAAACAAAAAAAAAAGAAAATGTTTTAGAAAGGAGTCACTCTTCTAGATGCCATTAAGAACATTCGTGATTGGTGGGAGGAAATCAAAATATCAACATTAACAGAAGTTGATTCCAGCCCTTGTGGATGACTTTGAGGGGCTCAAGACTTGAGTGGAGGAATTAATTGGAGGTGTAGTAGAAATAGCAAGAGAAATAGAATTAAAAGTGGAGCCTGAAGATGGGACTGAATTATTGCAAAGGCATGATAAAACTTGAGTGGATGAGAAGTTGCTCCTTAGGGATGAGCAAAGAAAGTGATTTATTGAAATACACTCTACTCCTGGTGAAGATGGTGTGAACATGATTGACAACAAAGGATTTAGAGTAAGCTTTTCCAACCTGTGGCCCAGGACGGCTTTGAATGTGACCCAACGCAAATTCGTAACCTTTCCTAAAACATGAGGTTTTTTGTTTTTGTTTTTGTTTTTGTTTTTTTTTTGAGACGGAGTTTCTCTCTTGTCGCCCAGGCTGGAGTGCAATGGCACGATCTTGGCTCACTGCAACCTCCGTCTCCCGGGTTCAAGCAATTCTCCTATCTCAGCCTCCCAAGCGATTACAATCGTCCACCACCACACCCAGCTAATTTTTGTATTTTTAGTAGAAATGGGGTTTCACCATGTTGACCAGGCTGGTCTCGAACCCCTGACCTCAGGTGCTCCACCCACTTTGGCCTCCCAAAATGCTGGGATTGCAGGCGTGAGCCACCATGCCTGGCCGAGTTTTTTTTTTTTTTTTTTTAAAGCTCATCTGCTATGGCTAGTGTTAGTGTGTTTTATGTGCGGTCCAGTTCTTCCACTGTGACTCAGAGAAGCCAAAAAAATTGGACATCCCGATTTGGAATATAAACTTTATTGATAAAGCATCAGCAGGATTTAAAAAGATTGACTCAAATTTTGTGAAAGAAGTTCTGTGGGCAAAATGTTATCAAACAGCATTGCATGGTACAGAGAAATCTTTTGAGAAACAGTCAATTGATGTGGCAAATTTCACTGTTGTCTTATTTTAAGAAATTGGCAGGCCAGGCACGGTGGCTCATGCTTATAGTTCCAGCACTTTGGCAGGCTGAGGCAGGCGGATTGCTTGAGCCCAGTAGCTCAAGACCATCCTGGGCAACATGGTGAGACCCTGTCTACAAAAAATACATAAATTAGCTGAACATGGTGACACACGCCTGTAGTCCAGCTCCTTGGGAGGCAGAGGCAGGATAGTTGCTTGAGCCTAGGAGGTCAGGGCTGCAGTGAGCCATGATCACACCACTGCATTTCATCCTGGGCAACAGAGTGAGACCCTATCTTGGGAAACAAAAAAGAAAGAAATTACTACAACCACCCTACCCTTCAGCAGTCACCACCCTGATCAGTCAGCAGCCATCCACTCAAGGTAAGACTCTCCACCAGCAAAAGGATTGCAACTGGCTGAAGGCTCAGATGATTGTTAGCATTTTTTAGCAATAAATTTCTTTTTTTTTTTTTTTTTTAGAAAGAATTTTTTTTTTTTTTTCTTTTTTTTTTAAATTTCTTTTTTTTTTTTTTTTTTTTGTCGCCCAGGCTGGAGTGCAGTGGTGCGATCTTGGCTCACTGCAACCTCTGCCTCCAGGGTTCACGCCATTCTCCTGCCTCAGCCTCCCAAGTAGCTGGGACTACAGGCACCTGCCACCACACCTGGCTAATTTTTTTTGTATCTTTTAGTAGAGACGGGGTTTCACCGTGTTAGCCAGGATGGTCTCCATCTCCTGACCTCGTGATCCGCCCGCCTCGGCCTCCCAAAGTGCTGGGATTACAGGTGTGAGCCACCACGCCCAGCCAATAAAGTATTTTTAAATTAAGGTGAGTACATTGTTTTTTTTAGACATAATGCTATTGCACACTTAACAGACTACAGCAAGGTGTAAGCGTAAGTTTTATATGCACTGGGATACCAAAATTTGTGTGTCTCACTTTATTATGCTGTTTGCTTTATTGTGGTGTTCTTGAACTGAACCAACAATATCTCTGAGGTATGCCTGTATATGTCTTTATAGTAGGCTTAACTGGTTTATAATGTTGTTCAAGTCTTCTATTTCCTTATAGACCTTCCGTCTGCTTTTTTCTGTGTATTCTTGAAAGTGGGGTATTGGAGTCTCCACCTATTGTTATAGAACTGTCTATTTCTTCCTTCAGTTTTATCCACTTTTACTTCGTGTATTTTAGAGTTATATTGTTAGGTGTGTATATGTTTATAATTGTCACATTTTCTTGATAGAATTGAACCTTTTTACTCAACATATAATTGTCTCTTGTAACCTTTTTTGATTTAAAATCGATCATTTCTAATAATATAGCCATCTCAGACCATTTTTTTTGTTGCGATTACATGGAATATTTTCTTTCATCCTTTTACTTTCAACCTCTTTGTGTCATTATATCCAAAGTGAGTCTCGTGCTCACCTGGGCAGCTAAAGTGAGTCTCTTGTAGACTGCACGTAGATGAGTCGTTTTTTAATCCAGTTACTGACAAGGAAAGATTCACTTTACAATTTAGATATTTGTTTTCTGTATGTCTTACACGTTTTTTATTCCTCAATTCTTCCATTATTGCCCTCATCGTATTTTTTATTATTTAGAGGTTTTGGGTTTGTTTGGCAGTAAACCATTTTGATTCTCTTCTTTTTGTGTATGTTTTTCATTATTTTCTTAGTAGTTACTTTGGGGTTTGCAATTAACATTTTAAACTTTTAACAACTTACCTTGAATAATACCAACTTAGGTTTAGTACAATCACAGCACAGTGTATCTCCTGTCCCTTCACCTTCATGTTGTCGTTGTCACTGATTACATTTTTATACATTGTATAATACGTATATTAACATAGATTTATAATTATTGTTCTATGCATTCATTAGCCTTTTAAATAATATAGAAACAAAAGAATTATAAACCGAAAGTACAGCAATGATGGCTTTTTTTTTTCTGAGACAGATTCTCACTCTGTTGCCCAGGCTGGAGTGCAGTGGTGCGATCTCCACTCACTGCAACCTCCACCTCCTGGGTTGGAGTGATTCTACTGCTTCAGCCTCCCGAGTAACTGGTATTACAGGTGCGTGCCACCACACCTGGCTAATTTTTGCTTTTTTTAGTAGAAATGGGATTTCACCGTGTTGACCAGGTTGATCATAACTTCTGACTCAAATGATCCACCTGCCTTGGCCTTCGAAAGTGCTGGGATTATAGGCATGAGCTACTGAGCCCAACCAGTGGTGACTTATATATTTACCTGAGTAGTTAACCTTTACCAGCAATCTTAGCTTTTTTATGTGGCTTTGAATTTCTGTTTAGCCGTTCTTTTATCTCAGCCTGAAGGACCGCTTTAGCATTTCTTGTAGAGCAAGTCTACAGGTAGTGAACATCCTTAGCTTTTGTTTCTCTGGGAATGTCTTAGTTTCTCCTTCATTCTTGAAAAGATACTTTTGCCAGATCTTAATTGACAGATTTTTTTTTTAAGCGCTTTAAATAGATTGTCCTACTGCCTATGGCCTCCATATGGTTTCTGCTTATGGTTTCTGATGAAAAATTAGCTGTTAATTTTAGTGAGGATCTCTTTTACTTGACTAGGAGCTTCTCTCTTGCAGCTTTCAAGATTCTCTTTGGCTTTGGCTGTTTCTACAGTTTGACTGTAATGTATTTTATCCTGCCTAGAGTTTGTTGAGCTTCTTGGATGTGTAGATTCAAATCTTTTATCAGTTTTTAGAAGTGTTTGACCATTATGTATTTCTTCCCATTGTTTTTCAGCCCTTTTCTGTGCCTCTACTTCCAGAACTCCCATGATATGTATGATGGTGTCCCACAGGCACCTCAGGTTCCGTTCATTTTTCTTTTGTTGTAGTTGTTGTTGTTGTTGTTGAGACAGAGTCTCACTGTGTCATGTAGGCTGGAGTATAGTGACATGAACATGGCTCACTGCAGCCTCAACCTCCTGTCCTCAAGCGATCCTCCCACCTCAGCCTCTTGTGTAGCTGGGACTACAGATGCATGCCACCATGCCTGGCTGTTGTATTTTTGGTCGAGACAGGTTCTCACTATGTTGCCCAGGCTGGTCTCGAACTCCTGGACTCAAGCGATCCTCCCACCTCAGCCTCCCAGAGTGCTGGGATTACAGGCATGAGTGACTGTGCCCAGCTCATTTTGCTTCATTCTTCTTTCTTTCTACTCTTCCACTGAATTTTATTTACCTTATCTTTGAGTTTGTTAATTTTTTTTTTCCTTCTGCCTGCTCAAGCATGCCATTGAACCCCCTCTTATGAACATGTAATTTCAGCTTGTATTAGTTTGCCAGGACTACTGTAACAAAATACTACAGGCTGGGTGGCTTAAGCAATGGAAATGTATTTTCTCACAGTTCTGGAAGTGGGCAGTCTGCAATCAAGTTGTTAGCAGGTTTGGGTTCTTCTGTGGCCTTCTTCCTCAGCTTGCGGATGACCTCCTTCTCACTGGGCCCATGCAGAGTCTTTTCTTTGTGCATCCCTAGTGTCTCTGTGTGTCCAAATCTCACCTTATTGGGACACCCATCATACTGTGTTAGGGTGCATCTAAATGGCCTCATTTAGGTTAATCACCTCCTAAAAGCTCTACTTGTAAATATAGCCAGACTCTGAGGTGCAGGGCATTACAGCTCCAGTGTGTGAACTGACAGGCAGCGGGGAAATGCAGTTCAGCCCATAATGCATTGTTGTACCTTTCAGCTTCAGTTTTTTCCATTTGGTTCCTTTTTATAATTTCTTTACTTCTTTTCTTTTTTTTTTTTTTTTTTGAGACGGAGCATCACTCAGTCGCTCAGGCTGAAGTGCAGTGGCGTGATCTTGGCTCACTGTAACCTCCACCTCCCAGGTTCAAGCGATACTCATGCCTCAGCCTCCTGAGTAGCTGGGACTACAGGCTCATGCCACAATGCCTGGCCAGTGTTTTTTTTTGTTTTTTTTTTTTTTTTGAGACGAAGGTTTGCTCTTGTCACCCAGGCTGGAGTGCAATGGAACGGTCTTGGCTCATTGCAACCTCAACCTCCCAGGTTCAAGCAGTTCTCTTGCCTCAGCCTCCCGAGTAGCTGGGATTACAGGCGCCCGCCACCACGCCCAGCTTATTTTTGTATTTGTTGAAGGCTGGTCTGGAACTCCTGACCTCAGGTGATCCGCCCATCTCGGCCTCCCAAAGTGCTGGGATTGCAGGCGTGAGCCACCACACCTGGCCCACGGCCGGCCAATTTTTATATTTTTAGTAGAGATGGAGTTTCACCATGTTGGCCAGGCTGGTCTCAAACTTCTGACCCCAAGTGATCTGCCCACCTTGACCTTCCAAAGTGCTGGGATTACAGGCGTGAGCCACCACTACTCCTGGCGCCCCCCCCCCCCTTTTTTTTTTGAAATGGAGTCACGCTTTGTCGCCCAGGCTGGAGTGCAGTGGCATGTTCTCAGCTCACTGCAAGCTCCACCTCCAGGGTTCAAGCCATTCTCCTGCCTCAGCCTCCCGAGTAGCTGGGACTACAGTTGCCCACCACCATGCCCGGCTAATTTTTTATATTTTTTTAGTAGAGACGGGGTTTCACCGTGTTAGCCAGGATGGTCTCCATCTCCTGACCTCGTGATCCGCCCGCCTCGGCCTCCCAGAGTGCTGGGATTATAGGCGTGAGCCACCGCGCCCGGCCTCCTGGCCCCTTTTTATGGTTTCTGTCTCCTTATTGACATTGTTATCCTGATTTTCCTTATTCATCATTTTCTTTGGTTCTTTGAGCATATTTAAAACAGTGGATTTAACCTCTGCGACATGTGATTCTAGTGTTGGTGTTTCCTCAGTGACAGTGTTTCTGATTCTTTTTCCTGTGAGTGCACTGTATATTCCTTTTTGTGTGTATGTTTTTACTTTCTTGTTGAGAACTGGACATTTGGAGTATGATAGTGTGGTAACTCTGGAAATCAGATTCTACGCCGCCTCAGGGATTGCTTTTGTGACTTGGTGAGGTTACAGTTATCTGTTTGTACAATGACTTTTCCTATTTTGTGAAGTCTCTATTCCTTGTTGTATGTAGTTGCTCGAGTTTTTTTTTTTCTCTTATCCATGCAGCCAGCCTGTGACCTGGAAGCTTTTCTTTTTTTTTTTTTTTTTTTTTTTGAGACTGAGTCTGGCTCTGTCGCCCAGGCTGGAGTGCAGTGGCCGGATCTCAGCTCACTGCAAGCTCCGCCTCCCGGGTTCACGCCATTCTCCTGCCTCAGCCTCCGGAGTAGCTGGGACCACAGGCGCCCGCCACCTCGCCCGGCTAGTTTTTTGTATTTTTTAGTAGAGACGGGGTTTCACCGTGTTAGCCAGGATGGTCTCGATCTCCTGACCTTGTGATCCGCCCGTCTCAGCCTCCCAAAGTGCTGGGATTACAGGCTTGAGCCACCGCGCCCGGCTAACTTTTCTTAACTGTCTGGATCTGTGTATGTGAATGTACAGATGTAGGTGTAGGTGTCTTAAATCTTGTGATAGGTGCCACCAGGGAAACCACTGCAGCCTGAGGGGGCCAAAACAAAGTTGAGCGAGTTTGCCAGACTGGACAAAATGCACAACCGCACATTTTTGGAGGACAAGGTCCTTCCTCCACCCCCCCCCCCACTCCTTGTATGAGCCAGCTGCTGTGGGAACACAGGCCACCTTCCTGCAGGCTGCGTGTGGCAGGGCTGCAGAATGGGGATTTATGCACACTGATCTCTCCTGAGCTTTCTCTTGATTGCTGTGAGTGTCTGATCTGCTTCCAGAGTCCTGAAATCGTGATTTTGATCATTTTTTCAGCTTCCTGATTGTATTGGTGGAGGGACCGACCCATGGAGCTTCTGACTCCACCATTTTCCATAACCTCCCTTGTGGCATTTATTTTTTTAGAACGGATTTTAAATGTCTTATTCTCAGTCATTTAGAATTCCACAACAGAGGCCAGGAGAGCTGGCTCACGCCTGTAATCCCAGCACTTTGGGAGGCTGAGGCGGGTGGATCCCCTGAGGTCGGGAGTTGGAGATCAGCCTAACCAACATGGTGAAACCCTGTCTCTACTAAACAAAAAAATACAAAATTAGCCGAGCGTGGTGGCACATACCTGTAATCCCAGCTACTTGGGAGGCTGAGGCAGGAGAATTGCTTGAACCTGGGAGGTGGAGGTTGTGGTGAGCTGAGATCGCGCCATTGCACTCCAGCCTAGGCAACAAGAGTGAAACTCGGTCTCAAAACAAACAAACAAAAAAGAATTCCACGACAGATACCTGCACTTTATGAAGAAAGCATAGGTTATTTGACAAAGAGTGTTAGAAAAATAGGCTAGCCATTTTGGAGGAAAAAGGACTGGGTCCCAACCTTATTCTTCATGCCAAAATAAAATCCCATGTATTAAAGGTTTTATTTTTTATTTATTTATTTTTCATTTATTTATTTATTTATTTATTGAGATGGAGTCTCGCTCAGTCGCCCAGGCTGGAGTGCAGTGGCACCATCTCGGCTCACTGCAAGCTCCGCCTCCCAAGTTCACGCCATTCTCCTGCCTCAGCCTCCTGAGTAGCTGGGACTACAGGTGCCCGCCACCACGCCCAGCTATTTTTTTGTAGTTTTAGTAGAGACGGGACTTCACCGTGTTAGCCAGGATGGTCTCGATCTCCTGACCTCGTGATCCGCCTGCCTTGGCCTCCCAAACTGCTGGGATTACAGGTGTGAGCCACCGCACCCAGCCTTCATTTTTATTTTCAACAATAATTTTGGGCCAGATGCGATGGCTTACACCTGTAATCCCAGCACTTTGGGAGGCTGAGGCGGGAGGATTGCTTGAGCCCAGGAGTTTCAGACCAGCCTGGGCAACACAGTGAGACTCCATCTCTAAAAAATAATAATAAATAATAAATTTGGGCCAGGCGCGGTGGCTCAAGCCTGTAATCCCAGCACTTTGGGAGGCCGAGACGGGCAGATCACGAGGTCAGGAGATCGAGACCATCCTGGCTAACACGGTGAAACCCCGTCTCTACTAAAAAATACAAAAAACTAGCCGGGCGAGGTGGCGGGCGCCTGTAGTCCCAGCTACTCGGGAGGCTGAGGCAGGAGAATGGCGTGAACCCGGGAGGCGGAGCTTGCAGTGAGCTGAGATCCGGCCACTGCACTCCAGCCTGGGCGACAGAGCAAGACTCCATCTCAAAAAAATAATAATAAATTTTGGAGGTGTAAATGCCCTCCTATGTCTGACACAAACCCTGGAGCAAAGGATAAAAGCAAGAGTAGTTATTTTATGTAAATTTCATTTTGGCAAAAAAAAAATCTATAAAATCAGCTAACTGAAAAAAAATCACAACATAGGATAAAGTTAACTTCCTGAATTTACAAAAAGCCCTACAGATCAATAAGATTAATTGCCCAATTTATTTGCATCAGGGATGTGATTGATTTTATAAGAGAAAACCACAAATGACCAGTAAACTAAGTACAGAGTGCCAGCCTCATTTGTAATTAAGGAATGCAGATCAGAACAGGAATGAATCATGTCACTTAGCAGATAGGCAGGCTTTATTTTTGTTGTTAAATGATATCCAGACTCGGTAAGAGCGTTGATTATTGGTGAGGGTGTGACTTGGTGCCGCCTTTCTGGCAAGTAGTTTGGTAATATGTATCAGAAAAAATTTTAAAAACATTAGCCAGGCGTGGTAGCATGCCTATAGTCCCAGCTACTGGAGAGGCTGAGGCAGAAGGATTGCTTGATGACCCAAGAGTTCAAGGCTATGTCAAATGCACAGCCCTTTAACCCAGCAGTTCCACTGGTAGAAATTAAGCTATGGATATTTCCAAAGGTATGCAAGATAGTTATGCAGAAATATCTATTATAGCATTGCTTGTGATTTTAAAACCCCTGCCAACTGAAATTCTGTAAGAGGAGAACTGCTTAAATTACGATACATCCATATAATAGAAAGCTATGTGGCCATTAAACAGAATGAGTTAGCTCTTCTTGTACTAATGTGGGAAGATCTCCAAGATATATTAAGTGACAAAAGCTAAGTGTAGAATAAAATGTAGGTAATGAACCCAGTTGAGTAGGGATTTTTAAAGGATGTATATGATTTATTCTGATATATGCACAGAGAAGTTTCTAGAAATATAAACAGAAGTTTAATGGTGATTTCCTTTGGGGGAGACTAGGAATAAATGATGGAGAGATTTTTTTTACACCTTTCTATAAATTTTTTTTACATGTGCATGTGTTATCCCACACCCCCTTTTTCAAATAGCTAAAAACAAAATTCTACAGTGGTGAGATCTAGCAGAGAATCTGTTCACCCAGATGTAGTTTCCAGAATTTACATACTTTTAGTGCACTCATTTATATAGTCAACTTTTCTTTTTGAAATGACGAATACCTAAATCATTTATTTCATGATCTATTTTTGTTTTAAATTACTATGAAATGTTTTAAGATGTATGAAACTGTAATAATTCACTCTAAAAATGCTGTCTTTTAAAATTATTAGTGCCTAATCTGGCATTTTTGGCATCTTAGAGGAGGCAGAGTGATGTGATAGGAGAAATCACATAGACTTCAGAGTCATCCAGACCTGGATTCACATCTCAACGTAATAAAAACTAGCTTTTAACCTTGGGAAAATTTCTTTTTTTTTTTTTTTTTTTTTGAGACGGAGTCTCGCGCTGTTGCCCAGGCTGGAGTGCAGTGGCCGGATCTCAGCTCACTGCAAGCTCCGCCTCCTGGGTTCACGCCATTCTCCCGCCTCAGCCTCCCAAGTAGCTGGGACCACAGGCGCCCGCCACCTCGCCCGGCTAATTTTTTGTATTTTTTAGTAGAGACGGGGTTTCACCGTGTTAGCCAGCATGGTCTCGATCTCCTGACCTCGTGATCTGCCCGTCTCGGCCTCCCAAAGTGCTGGGATTACAGGCTTGAGCCACCGCGCCCGGCCGCCTTGGGAAAATTTCTTAAAATAGCTGAACTTCACACACTCAAGCCCTACATTTGCAGAGTAAATTATAAAGATTAAGTGAAAAAAGGTATACAGTCCCTAGCAAATCATAATTACTCAAGAAACCTTCATTTCTTCTCGTCATCTCTCCCTATCCCTCGAAGATGGCTTTCAGTCTTTGTCTGGGTTGTCTGGCTCTGTTTATACTTAGAAAACTTGGGGCTGGGCACGGTGGCTCACGCCTGTCATTCCAGCACTTTGGAAGGCCAAGTGGGCAGATCGCTTGAGTTCAGGAATTTGAGACCAGCCTGGGCAACGTGGCGAAACCCTGTCTCTGCAAAAAATACAAAAGTTTGCCGGGTATGGTGGTGCATGCCTGAAGTCCCAGCTACTCAGGAGGCTGAGATGGGAGGATCACCTGAGCCCAGGAGTTTAAGACTGCAGTGAGCTGTGATCACGCCACTGTACTCCAGCATGGGTGACAAGAGTGAGACCCTGTCTCCAAAAAAAAAAAAAAGAAAACTTGATAATTTAGCAATGTTTGGATATAGTATCAGAGCAAGGTGACATATAGCAGTGATAAATCGTTTGGGTGGTTTTTTTGCTTTAATTACAGAATTTTGGGGAATTACAGAGTATGGGCAGGATCTCTAGCACAGCTCATCTTGTGTGCCATTGTTAGGAATTATTTCTAATGTTTGACTTACCCCACAGAATATATTTACCGTAGCAACACAGGCAATGCCTTATTCTTTGTTATAACTTTGTCTTCTGATGGACTCTGTTCAGTAGCAGGGACTACTTAACTATCGTGTTTGGTCTATAACTCTTTAGACAGTTTGGAGATCACCAGATAAGAAAATAGCTCACCTTGCAGTTTCATTCAGTTTCATATCCTCAGAAGCCCTTAAAGGGCTAAAATTCTGGCAGCAGCTGGAGAAAGCTTAGGGCCTGAGTGACTGTGCCCCTTTAGTGGTGAATTTGGTGCACTTGTCCTGTCCTCACTGCTCCAGCCCCCGGGCCCCTCACTCCCTTAATGTACTCTAGTCTAATGGTCTCCTTTCAGTTCCTTGCAATTGCCAAATGCATTCCTGCCTCAGAGCCTTTGCATATGCTTTTTCTTGTTCCCTCTATTCTGTTCTCCCACCCTCACCACAACCTGTCAAATAGCAGTTAAATCTGAGGCTTAAAAGTTCTGTCATTTTGAGATGGGCACAGTGGTGTATACCCATAGTCCCAGCTACACAGGAGGCTGAGGTGAGAGGATCACTTGAGCCCAGGAGTTTGAGACTGCAGTGGCTATGATGGTGCCACTACACTCCAGCCTGGGTAAAAGAGTGAGACCTCATCTCTTTAAAAAAAAATTCTGCCAGGAGCAGTGGCTCATGCCTGTAACCCAACACTTTAGGAGGCTGAGGCAGGTAGATCACTTGAAGCCAGGAGTTCAAGATGAACCTGGGCAACAAAGTGAGACCCCTGTCTCTACAAAAAAAAAAGAAAAAAATTAATTTTTTAAAAAAACTAGCTGGGCAGCCAGGCGCGGTGGCTCACACCTGTAATCCCAGCACTTTGGGAGGCCAAGGTGGGCAGATCATGAGATCAGGAGTTTGAGATCAGCCTGGCCAACATAGTGAGACCCCATCTCTACTAAAAATGCAAAAAAAAAAAAAAATTTAACCAGGTGTAGTGGTGGGCGCCTGTAATCCCAGCTACTCAGGAGGCTGAGACAGGAGAATCGCTCAAAACCGGAAGGTGGAGGTGGCAATGAGCCGAGATCACGCCATTGCACTCCAGCCTAGGCAACAAGAGTGAAACTCCGTCTCAAAAAAAAAAAAACTAGCTGGGCATGGTGGCATGTACGTATAGTCCCAGCTGCTCAGGAGGCTGAGGCAGGAGATTGCTTGATTACCCAAGAGTTCAAGGCTGCAGTGAGCTATGATTGTGCCACTGCACTCCAGCCTGGGCAACAAAGCAAGACCCCATCTCATTAAAATATATATATATATATAATCTGAATGGGTATCGTTTGTTTTAACTGTAAATATTTACAGTACTTGGTTTTACTTGGGAGATTTGTATAGCTTACAAATCCTGTCACTGGATTCCATCCTCTTACCCACAGACACAAAGCCAAAATCAGGAGTTCCACAAGGAGCGGTGGTGAGTCCTGCCTTTGGCAAACTTGCACCTGCAAGCTTTACCCTAGGGATTGAATCCTGGGGGGCCCATAGGCTAGAGGACCTTGTGGAACTTTGGAACTTGTCTTAAGGATGGAGAAGGGGATAAAATACATTTATCTTTGGGCTGGAATTAGTACTGATTTTTCTTTTTCTTGTAGCACCGAACAAGATTTGTGATGAAATGGAGCCTGGAGCAAACTCTTTTCGGGTAGAATTTCCTGATTTTTCCAGCACCATTCTACAGAAACTGAACCAGCAGCGCCAGCAAGGACAATTATGTGACGTCTCCATTGTTGTCCAAGGCCACATTTTCCGGGCACACAAAGCCGTTCTTGCTGCCAGTTCACCCTACTTTTGTGACCAGGTACTCCTGAAAAACAGCAGGAGAATTGTTTTGCCTGATGTGATGAACCCAAGAGTGTTTGAGAACATTCTCCTATCCAGCTATACAGGACGTCTAGTAATGCCCGCTCCAGAAATTGTTAGTTACTTGACAGCGGCAAGCTTCCTCCAGATGTGGCATGTGGTAGACAAATGCACTGAAGTTTTAGAAGGAAACCCTACAGTCCTTTGTCAGAAGCTAAATCATGGCAGTGACCACCAGTCACCAAGCAGCAGTAGTTACAATGGCCTGGTAGAGAGCTTTGAGCTGGGCTCGGGGGGTCATACTGATTTTCCCAAAGCCCAAGAACTGAGGGATGGTGAAAATGAAGAGGAGAGCACCAAAGACGAGCTGTCATCCCAGCTCACCGAGCACGAATACCTGCCCAGCAACTCGTCCACAGAGCATGACCGCCTGAGCACGGAAATGGCGAGCCAGGATGGGGAGGAGGGCGCCAGCGACAGCGCCGAGTTCCACTACACCCGGCCCATGTACAGCAAGCCCAGCATCATGGCTCACAAACGCTGGATCCACGTGAAGCCCGAGCGCTTAGAACAGGCTTGCGAGGGCATGGATGTGCACGCGGCCTACGACGAGCATCAGGTCACAGAGTCCATCAACACCGTGCAGACCGAGCACACCGTCCAGCCTTCGGGAGTGGAGGAGGACTTCCACATCGGGGAGAAGAAAGTGGAAGCCGAGTTTGATGAACAGGCTGATGAGGGCAATTATGATGAGCAGGTGGATTTCTATGGCTCTTCCATGGAAGAGTTTTCCGGAGAGAGGTCGGACGGGAACCTCATTGGGCACAGACAGGAGGCTGCCCTCGCAGCAGGCTACAGTGAGAATATTGAAATGGTAACAGGGATTAAAGAAGAAGCTTCCCACTTAGGATTCTCAGCCACCGACAAGCTGTATCCTTGTCAGTGTGGGAAGAGTTTCACTCACAAGAGTCAGAGAGATCGGCACATGAGCATGCACCTCGGTCTGCGGCCTTACGGCTGTGGCGTCTGCGGTAAGAAATTCAAAATGAAGCACCACCTCGTGGGCCACATGAAAATTCACACGGGCATAAAGCCGTATGAGTGTAATATCTGTGCAAAGAGGTTTATGTGGAGGGACAGTTTCCACCGGCATGTGACTTCTTGTACCAAGTCCTACGAAGCTGCAAAGGCTGAGCAGAATACAACTGAGGCTAACTAAAAATAGGATCTGGCCCTTGAGTGGCATGCACAAAAATAAACTATGGTAATTAATGCAAATCTGGGCACAGATGATGCGTGCTACTTGCTATTATGAGAGAAGCTTAAAAAAAAAAAAGGAAGATATTTCTGAAAGACCAGCTCTAAGTAGGCCAATTAAAAAAATCTAATTCCTCAAATTTGTGTGTTCCAGTCCTGGCCTGGAATGGGTAATGGGGTGAGTTAACCCACCGCCCAGCTGGCAAGGGAAACCTTCTGACCGGTTGTGATTGAAACAGGTGGACAGAGACACCTGCACTTGGAACTGGACTCCACCCACCAGTTCCGTTTCGGGTGGCAGCAGCTTTGGATCACTCATTACTACAAGGTCATGCTGAAATTTTATTTTGCTCTTGCTATAGATACTTAGGTAATGTGGATTTGTTTTCATAGCTATTTCCCTGAAGGAAGTGCTACTTATATAAAAGCTACAACTAATGTGATTCCTAGGATGAGAAATTGGTTAACAGAGCTCTGTTGTCTGGTTTTATTCTTTCTAAAGGATATTTTCACTAAAACTATGGAGATGCTAAGAGAATGACGTTCTAAATATGAAACAGATAACTTACGGTACAAGACTGACATAGTGCCCTTGTCAGTTTCTGTAAGATGCCACTACTGTCACAAGGTGTTTCAGACTCTTGATAAGGCAGTGTTTTGTATTTTAGTTCTAACATTGAGTTTGAACAGTTGTATCTAATTGTAATTCTCTAGGGTGCCAGAGATAGGTATTTCTCACTGGTTTGCTTTCCCAAATCCTGTTTGGTTAATTGTAGCCTCCATGCAGTGGGGTCTGCTCTGTGGCTGGTAGACACCAAGCTGCTGTGACTGACCACGGTACCACGGGCCGCTGCAGCCCCTGCTCTGTCTTAGATTATGGTGCTTTACAAAGAGGGTGGTCCATGACCACACTTAGTGGGAAGGAGCCCCAAGTTGTGGCTGAGAGTTCCCTGTGAACTTTGGCAGTTCATAGAGTGCTAAGGTGACACTCCACCAACCAGAGTGAGAGGGCAGATAGGCAGGATTCTATGAGTGATTATACTTAAGGGGAAAAAACGTGCCCAAGGAGAATCTTGAAAATACACTCTTTCAAGGTGGGGGAGATACTCTTTAGGGGGTACACTGAGCTAATACTGCCAGTTCTTTATGAGCGCCGGAATGTGCTTTTAAAAGGAGTCCTAAGTTTAGCAAAGTAGTCTACAGAATCATGCTCCCAAATTATAGATAAAGCTGCTTAAACTTACAAGTCCACAAAGCTATGCCGACCAGAAAAAAAAAAACACGACAAAAAAACAAGCAGCTATTCTGAGACCTTTTCTGCCCATCAGCTAGATGGTTTAGGTTAAAAAGAAAGGTATATTACACATGCTTTTAAGCTGTGTAATGGACCTGAGGGCTTTTAAGCTGTGTAATGTACCTGAGGTTATCACCAGGGTAGGACAGGGTGCTACTACTATGTCATCTTTTCCATAAACGTACTGGGTTATTTACTTCTAAATAGAAACGTTTTTCCTTAAAATAAAAATAATTTTTCTTGGATTTGGGGTGACATTTTATTTGAAAAGTTTGGCTTTGCTGTAATGTAATAGACATTGCTGGCAATGGCCTCTGATTCTCAAGCTCCTAACACCAAGGTGTTTACTCGTTAAACATTGTCTGGAAAGAGGAAGGAAAATACTTATTTACCAGTTAACTCTTGTAAGCAAGATTACAAACAGGGATTTATTCACAACACTGTATCATTCTCGATATATAAAAAGCACTTTGTATTTAAAACTTTATTATAAATATATATATATATATAGTTTTTTTTTTTAAACCTAGAAACTAGATATTACCTCTTGGTTGTTTACCACATTAATAGCTTCTCTTAGTATTGAAACGTTACTGGTTAGCAGTCTTTTCTCTGTGTACCTGACACATGTATACAGAGGGGACTGTACAATCAAGCCTAATGTCTCCTTTTCTTTTTCTCATGGTAGAGGCCAGTGGGGTTTAGGTATGATCCTAGCCATTATATTTGAGGAGAAATTGTTCTATTACTACCAGTTTCAGTACTAAAGTGGTGATGCCATTCTGTTCTGCCAAAAACTGATCACCCTCTCCCATGGTGTTAGCAGAGCGTTTCCTGCCTGTTTGGAAGGTTTGGTGTGCTGTTTCTCATTGTACTACTCACATGATCGTTAGGACACTGTGGGAGAAGAGTCTGAGAAGTGAAAATACAGCTCTTCCGGGAGAGTTGTGGTCCTTCAGTTCTGCTGAAGTCAGCGTAGTGCCCTCGTCATGAGGAAGAGTTTCTGTTCAGCCGAGAGTGGTGGCACGCTTGGGTGGTAGTTTTGGAAGCAGTCGGTTGTGCTAGGACTTATTTAATATGTTGTGAAGAGAAGAGTGTCTTCTTGAAAGCCTTATGCGTCCATCAGCTACTAAACGTAGAACTTAAATAAGTTGCTCACATCTGTTCTTTTAAGTTTGTTGTGGTATTTGAGGTTTTGGTAAAAATTGGGATTTTTTTTATCAGGCAGCCAGAGCCTGTGAGGTGGTAGGGTGTCTGAAATGCTGGCCATGTTCAGAGAGGCAGGAGAAGAGGATTGCTTTCATTTGAATATTAAAAGTGAATTTTTGTAAACTCTGGTTTTTACCTTGGGTTGGAGGAATAGTCTCTTCTCTTCACCTCAGTATAGCTTTAGAAAATCTTTATCCTTCCTAATGAGTTTGGGTAGTTATGGGTAACATTGTTCAAATAATCTTTCAGGGATCACGTCAGTGGCCTACAACCAAGCTATTTGTCCCCTACTTTGAGTCTTAACTGTGGTTTTTCTTCAATCCCCGTGGGAAAGGGCTTCAAGGCACCACCAGTGGTATTTAATATTCATACTTGGGGCCAGGCGCGGTGGCTCACGCCTGTAATCCCAGCACTTTGGGAGGCCGAGGTGGGTGGATCACCTAAGTGAGGTCAGGGGTTCGTTACCAGCCTGACCAACATGGTGAAACCCCATCTCTACTAAAAACACAAAAATTAGCTGGGCGTGGTGGCACGCACCTGTAATCCCAGCTACTCGGGAGGCTGAGGCAGGAGAATCACTTGAACCCAGGAGGCGGAGGTTTCAGTGAGCCAAGATTGCACCACCGCACTCCAGCCTGGGCAACAGAGTGAGACTCCGTCTCAAAAAAAACAAAACAAAAAACATACTTATACCATGCTTTTACCTTTAGATACACACATTAGAGTAATCCCCACATGGTAAAGTGCCTGTCACCGTTAACTAAGGAAGGACTGCGGTAACTTACCCTGCAGGGCTGTGGGTTGCCTGCAGGCGCTCCAGGGCCCCAGCCTGTTGATTCTGATTTCTAGGTCTCCTCTTCATCTGGTCCCTTTTGGCCACGACTTTAAAAGCTTTCCCAAAAGGATCCCCTCCATTCTAGTAGGCATTTGCTGAACTAACCTGACCCTAAGGCTGGCTTCTAACCACTGGGGAAAGCTGCTTAGCCTCTGGGGCTCCCTCCTTTAGAGGCTCACACACCCCCGAGCTGCTGTGGAAGTGAAGTTGAGACAGAGCAGAAGCTGCAAAGCCGTGCTTTCCCTGGGGAAGGGGATGTGCTGCGGCCTCCTGGGTGGGCGTAGAGAGGGTGCCATCACAGGGAGGCCAGGTTTTTGCTTTTGGAAGTTCTCTGATAACTTGGGGATGCTGGAAACCAGCATCACGTTATCCCCAATCCCTCCCGTGCCGCCAATTTTGTGATTTAGGTTGCTTTAGTGGGTGACTAACTTTGTTCAGTGAAACCAGGGTTTGTCTGGAGTTTTTTCTTTGCTACTTACATATTTAAAGGTACAAGTTTCTTATTTCAAATCTCTACTGATAGTACCCTATGGGAAGATGCTGGAACACATTTTGCAAATGTGACTTTTTTTTTTTTTTTTTAATTTTTGCTTGAAGCCTGTGTCATGTTAGTTGCTGCTGCCTTCTTTCCTTTTATGAGGTTCCCAATGTTTCGTCCAGAAAGGTACTTTATTTATGCAAGTCAGGTGACTCTTAGGCCACAAAACCATTTGATGATAAACAGATTATCATTAGGTGCATATCTTATTGATATTTTGTGAAATGTTATGCCTATGTTGCAAAAGTTGAATAGTTTTGTCTTTATATATTGCTGTCTTCAGTGTACAGCATGGTTTTACTTAATTGAATGTTAATGTTTAATATTTTCTTCTTATAGAAGAGATCATGCCCTTTTGTATGACATGTTTTAATAAATGTTATCTGTCAACTTTGTAAAAGTTCTGTTTTTCACTCTGAGTAGATGACCACATCGTATTTGACTCTGGGTTTTGCCACCTGAGAATACAGTTATATGGTGGCCTTTTGGTAAGTAAACGCCAAATAATCTGATCCAATGGGCGGTGAGTGACTGCCAGGCAGGCATTTGTAGTAATATTTTAGACCCCCACTGGCCCCATCGGGTACTTGGGGTGTGCTAGAGGCTCTCTGTGGGTCCCTCTGGGTCCCCTTCCTGCTGTGCGCTTCTCTCCAGGAGGCTGGCCACTGGGGACCTGTCCTGGCTTCTGGTCAGGATCCAGAGACACTCTGGATGGAGCCTGGCAGATGAGAGGACAGGGAAGTCAGGGAATTCATTCCCGACTCCCTCCCGCCAGCTGTGGGTTGGCGGTGGCTGGGCTCCTCTGCCAAGGCCCACAAGTCCTGTCAGGCAGCTTCTGGGGTTTAGTAGCCACACCCTCTCCTTGTCCCCTCAAGCCAGTCTCAGTCCTCACTCCCTGCTTTTGCCAGGCCTCGGGTACATCACTGTCCTCAATGGAGTCTCTTAACCCTGCCCACACCCTTTGTAAATAGTCCCTTTGTGAAACTCTCCTTGGTCACTCCATCTGAGTGTACCCCATCTGTCTCCTGCCAGGACCCTGGCTGATAGCTTAGGTGTCCTCATTTTACCAGTGAGCCAACTGATTCAGAAAAGGTAGGTAAGATACCAAAGGTGGTCTAGCGCCCAGAGCGGAGCTGGGCTTCTCTGTGTGATCCGCGGCTGGCACGCTTGGCGGTGGGTATCTCCACTGCTCTGTCACCTCCACGCACTTTAGTGTTGGTTGGGTCTTCGCTTCCCTTCACTGTGCCCTCTCCTACCCCCAAAACCCTGCCCTCTAGAAGCAGCAGTGGTGCTCTTTCAAAGGCTGCAAGCGCCGGGTATTTCCTAACAACAGCTCATTACCAGAGACACTGCTTGTTTTAGACCAAACTCAACCACCTTCCCACACAAACCTTCTGTTACCACTGTTTGTTGTGAGGTTCTTCCCCCTCCCCATTGCTGATTTTGAAGCCAACTCCAGATTGCCTCAGCGAGATTAACCATTCTCTGTATGGGGAAGAAGTCATCCAGAAAAAAACACTTCCAGCCTTTATTTGAGGCAGGGCTTGTCCATCCTGACCAAGGACAAGTAGCTCAGTCCCTGCAGCGTGGTGATCTCTGTGACCACCACTTTCAGCCCTGCAGAGGACCCCGCCGAGGCGCTGGGTACCAGCCGTGCACACCTGGGAAGCAGGTGTCCCCACGGCACGTGCCTCTCCCCGGGGTGGAGGCCGGTGGGGTTGAAGGAGAGCAGCGCTGCGGTTCTTGTGAGGAGAAAGAAGATGGAGTGGTTCCTTTGTGCTTGGGAACAGAAGTGGGTGGGATGTGAGGGGTGTCACCCACATGGAGCATTTCACACCTGTGCGGTTATTTTGATTCCGTCACAGTCAACGCAGGGACTGCCACTTCCCACCAAACCACCGAAGCGTTCCTTGAGACAGTCTCCATCCCTGGGCATCTTGGAGGGTTCAGGGCTCTAGAATTTTCCCAGTCAGTGGACCAGTTAGCAGGTCATTCGAAATGAGTTAAGCCTGAACTCGCTGTAACAGTCTGTTATTCCGTAAATGATATAAAATATGTACTTTGTCAGTGCAGGTAAGTGAAGGATAAGAACTCTGTACCCTTGGTTCCAACTCTTAAGTTCTTTTTAAGAAAATGCTCTACATTTAAAGTTCAGTGAGTGACGTTGGGTGCAAATAACATTTTTTTCCTTTAACAGGGAAACAAAGTGAAGTAGTGGTGGGGAGAGGAGTCTTGGGGACTTTTTCTGAACTGGTTTGACTTGTTTGAATCAAAACCAAACAATTTGCCGGGTGCAGTGGCTCACACCTGTAATCCCAGCACTTTGGGAGGCTGAGGTGAGCAGATCACCTGAGGTCAGGAGTTCGAGACCAGCCTGGCCAACATGGTGAAACCCCATCTCTACTAAAAGTACAAAATTAGCCGGGTGTGGTGGCACATGCCTGTAATCCCAGCTACTCAGGAGGCTGGGGCAAGAGAATCGCTTCTCCCAGGAGGTAGAGGTTGCAGTGAGCTGAGATTGCACCACTGCACTCCAGCCTGGGCGACAGATACTCTGTCTCAAAAAAAAAAAAAAAAAATTGATTTTAAAATCTTGTACTACTTTTAATTTCTTCCAAATAAACCAAAACTTAGCCTTGCAAGTAGTTGGAAGAGTTACCGCTGTCCTTTGAGGGACTTTGTGGGCTCTATAAAAAAAAGATAATTCATAAACAATATTGTAGGTAAATACACATTTTTTTTTTTTTTTTTTTTTTTTTTGAGACGGAGTCTCGCTGTGTCTCCCAGGCTGGAGTGCAGTGGCGTGATCTGGGCTCACTGCAAGCTCCGCCTCCCGGGTTCACGCCATTCTCCCGCCTCAGCCTCCCAAGTAGCTGGGACTATAGGCGCCCGCCACCACGCCCAGCTAGTTTTTTGTATTTTTAGTAGAGACGGGGTTTCACCATGTTAGCCAGGATAGTCTCGATCTCCTGACCTCGTGATCCACCCGCCTCGGCCTCCCAAAGCGCTGGGATTACAGGCTTGAGCCACCGCGCCCGGCTAATACACATTTTTTTTAAAGTGGCTTTTTACTTAGACTACGGTGATTATGAGATCTATTTTTTTCCCTCATTCCAAAATAAGAAACCAATACGAAAGCCATTAAGTGTATTTATAACTTAATAAGATACTATGTTACTCCCCAGAGTATTCTGGTCTGCTTAGTGCAACAGCTAACCTTTGTTAATGGAAGCTAAAGGCTGCCTCTAGAACTGCCACCGTCTTGTTAATTTGGGATTAGCAATGCTGTGATAAAATCTCACTTACTAGGATTCTCGGGAAAGATCCTCAACTGCACAGCATTCCACTCAGGATAGGTGGATGCCAATGCTGTAAATGCTGCTAGAATTCCTGCAGGATCTGGCTTAGCTAGAAATTCTAGGCTTTAACATGACAGCAAAGTGACCTTCAGCCAAACTAGAAAGGACTCTTTTTGCTTCACATACAGTGTGTCATATTGTGTGAATCTCTTTTGTCTATTCATAATATGAAGAATATAAGAGAATTTTTCTTGGAGAGAATTTTTTTTTACTGCAATTCTATATATTTATTGGACTCTGAACACCCACTCAACTCACTAAACACCATGCCGACTTTAATAGATATAAGAAAAATTGGGATTATGGAGTAAAAATAACGGCTCTAAGTGAAGATGCACTGCATGCTTAACATGTGTTAAGAACGTAACTTGGATTAACTCATTTATAACAGAACCATGAAGGAGAATTTCCTTCCAGGCCTCGTGTAGTGGGAAAGGCTGACGGCTTCCTATTCTGTTGGCGAGATGTTTTTCTTCTTCAGGGGAACCCCTCTGTAAGGCCTTCCTCCTGGGCCAGCAGGGATGTCTATGTGTGGAATGAGATGCAGACAATTGTCCCTCTCAGGGCACCAAGCCCAGCTTCTGATGCTGGGGAGCAAGAACCTAGACCAGGGCCAGGCGCGGTGGCTCAAGCCTGTAATCCCAGCACTTTGGGAGGCCGAGACGGGCGGATCACAAGTTCAGGAGATCGAGACCATCCTGGCTAACACGGTGAAACCCCGTCTCTACTAAAAAATACAAAAAACTAGCCGGGCGAGGTGGCGGGCGCCTGTAGTCCCAGGTGCTCAGGAGGCTGAGGCAGGAGAATGGCGTAAACCCGGGAGGCGGAGCTTGCAGTGAGCTGAGATCCGGCCACTGCACTCCAGCCTGGGCGACAGAGCGAGACTCCGTCTCAAAAAAAAAAAAAAAAAAGAACCTAGACCAGGCTTTCCTACTGAAGCCTTTAGGTGGCGGGTGACTCGCCGGATCCCCCCCAGGCTCTTGCACTGTGTTCTCTGAGGAGAAAGAGAGACTCCACCCCCAGACTGTGCTCTAGGCCTGGCACCAGCAGCTAACCCTACTTGAACCCTCGGGTTTAGGAAATACATGTAGAAATTAACCCCAGGAATGCAAAGTCCAGTGATTTTCAAACTAGTAGAAAAGCTTCATCGAGGCCTACTCCAAGGAATGGGCGGGGAAAGGGAGCACTGACCCCTCCTCACCATCCAGAGTAGTTTTAATCTCACGTGCCACAGTGGCCAAGTGCTCGCTCCTTGCTAGCATTTACGTTTCCCCGGGGCCCACTGTGTTCTGCAGCGTTCTAAATGCTTTCCATGGATTAAACCTTCACCCTGACACCAGCCCTGCCAGGTAGGTGCCATTGCCGTCCCTACCTAACAGGAGAACACTGACTTTCACAGATGTAAGAAACCCAGGCAGCCGGTGTCCTGGGCCCCACTGAGCTACATGTACCCTGTTGCTGTCTTGTGACTGCCGGCCCAAGGGCCCAGAACATCAGAGGAAACCCCACTCTGCCTGCTGGTGCCCTAGAGAGGGGTTCCAAAGGCCAAGGGCTTATCTGGGCCCCTGACCATTGCCCCAGTGTTTATCTCCAAGAGACTGTGGGTCTCAACACCAGCAGAACCTGCTTATCTCCGGGTCGTTGGGCCCCAAGCGGGCCTGCCCTGTTCCTATTTGCTCCGGCACAGCCACTCCCTCACAGCAGCCTCCCTTCCACACGTAGTTGTCTGCCCTTGACTGCTCCAAGGCCGCCTCCTAAGCAGATCTGATGCCATCGTCTCCTACGTGAGGTCTGCCTGACAGGATCTCAGTTCCTCAGCTTGGCCTCCAAGACCCTTCCAGATTTGACATCAGCCCTCTTGCTGGTTCTGTTCCTCTGCTCCCCACTTGGGACCTGGCTACTCTCCTAAGGCTTCTCTTGGCTCTTGCATGATGATTCTGTCTTGAATATTCCCTCCTCTTCTTTTCTATTCACTCCCCTCTGACTTTTCCCCTCCTGGGTGAGCTCCTTTCTATTGTTGTAGACTCTGCAAAAATTATTGCCGTGACACCTTCCCTGAGCATCCCACCCAGCTGCTTACCACTCAGTGA
Organism: Theropithecus gelada; assembly: GCF_003255815.1. Taxonomy (NCBI): domain Eukaryota; kingdom Metazoa; phylum Chordata; class Mammalia; order Primates; family Cercopithecidae; genus Theropithecus; species Theropithecus gelada. The sequence goes on along the minus strand of NC_037683.1, from coordinate 12,201,730 downwards.
TCCCATTTCAATTTTTTTTTTTTTTTAAACGGAGTCTCACTCTGTCGCACAGGCTAGAGTGCAGTGGTGCAATCTCGGCTCACTGCAACCTCCGCCTCCCGGGTTCACGCCATTCTCCTGCCTCAGCCTCCTGAGTAGCTGGGACTACAGGCGCCCGCTGCCACTCCTGGCTAATTTTTTGTATTTTTAGTGGAGATGGGGTTTCACTGTGTTAGCCACTATGGTCTGATCCACCCGCCTTGGCCTCCCAAAGTGCTGGGATTACAGGGTTTTTTTTGGTTTTTTTTTTTTTGAGATGGAGTCTCCCTCTGTCCCCCAGGCTGGAGTGCATGATCTTGGCTCACTGCTACCTCCATCACCTGCATTCCAGCGATTCCGCTACCCTGGCCTCCCGAGTAGCTGGGACTACAGATGCCTCCCACCACGCCTGGCTAATTTTTGTATTTTTAGTGGAGACAACATCTCACCATGTTGGCCAGGCTGGTCTTAGAACTCCTGACCTCAAGTGATCCACCTGCCTCGGCCTCCCAAAGTGCTGGGATTACAGGGGTGAACCAGCATGCCTGGCCCCATTTCATTTTGAACTTAGCTCTGTTGTGGCACTTGTCACTTTGTAATTTTGTATATACCATCCGTTCTTCACTCCCCTCCCTGCCACACACACCCACATGCCCCCTGCTAGACAGCGGGCTCCTCTGAAACAGGAACTATGACTTCATTGTCTGCCCGTTCCTGGCACAGTCCTGATCCACACTCAATCAATACTGCTGAATTTTTTTTTTTTTTTTTTAAATGAATGCAGATTCACTCTTGAGTCTTTTGTCTACCAGTTATAGCCATGGACTTTTTGCTTCCAAGATCTTAGGAAGTACAGGCACACGACAATCTTACAAAGTGCCCTCTTCCAACTGAATGTCACCTAAGTGTTGCCAAAATTGCCTGTTAGCTGAGAATTCTGAGATAAGTATGGGTCTTCTTTTCTAACCCAAATGAAAGATTTTATATCTCAGGAGACACTTAGCTGAAATACTGGACACTGGTTTATGTAAGTCGGGCAGAAGGTGGCAGTGGGATTGATCAGAAAAGGGTTTCTGGTAGAGTCAGTGTGTGTCAAGAGAATGACAGTTGGCAACTAGCTTTGGAGGTAGAACAAATGGAATTGACACATTCTCAATTAAATATACCAGACCTATAGTTGTAAAAAGTGACTAATTTTGTTAATTTCTGCTGGGAAGCTTGTTCTAGAAGGGCATATTTTCAGTGAGGTTTTGGCACAATCTAAAGCAGATGGTTACATGTTATTTGGTGCTTCATCTAATACTGAAATTTGTGGCAATCGATTAAGGACCGAAAGTTGCTTTTGGACAACTTTCAGATTGTGATTTCACCAATCTGAGCTTCAAGTAACAGTAGCACGTTGTAGTCAGGAAACACAGAATGTGGGCTAGATAACTTAGGAGGTTATACGTAATAAAAAACTGTTTCGTGTGAATCAGCTCTGAAGAGTATGGTGTGAGCCTGTTCAGACCACCCAAAGTTAGAAAGGGCAGGAGTGAAGTCTGTGACTCACACAAGGAGCTCTGCCAAGAAGATGCCATGCAGTTCTGCTGGCAGGGGCTTCAGAAGCATCTTAGGACAACTGTTTCCAATCTTTTCAAGTACTGTAGAATGATGGATTTTTATTTATCTATCTATCTATTTATTTATTTATTAATGAGATGGAGTCTCACTCTGTTGCCCAGGCTGGAGTGCAGTGGCATGATCTCGGCTCACTGCAACCTCTGCCTCCCGGGTTGAAGCAGTTCTCATGCCTCAGCCTCCCGAGTGGCTGGGATTACAGGTGCGCACAACCATGCCTGGCTTTTTTTTTTTTTTTTTTTTTTTTTTGTATTTTTAGTAGAGACGGGTTTCGCCATGTTGCCCAGGCTGGTCTCGAACTCCTGAGCTCAGACAATCCACCCACCTCAGCCTCCCAAAGTGCTGGGATTACAGGCTTGAGCCACCGCACCCAGCCTGTTTTGGACATTAGAAAATTTTGCAGTGTCCCCTCCACCACATAATAGTTGGTCAAGAAAAATTCAAAATCACAAAACTATTATGAATTCAGTAATGCTTAATGCATTTATATTTGTTCTTCAAAAAAATATACAATTGATCAGTAGTAGTGCAAATATATGGGAGACCTCAAAAGTAGCTTTATATCCTTCCAGAGTCTGTTCTTTGGCTTAGTCATTCACTCCTTTATTTACCAAATATTTATTGACCGTCAGCTTTGACTCTGGGCTGGGTCTACAATGGCGATTCCCTGTCTTCAGGGGTTGTGAAAATCACTCCAGTACACAAAGGAGATAGGTCCTTTGCTGTCTGTGTCTCATAATTGGCTAAACCTTAAGACTCCAGACCTGTAAATAAAATTTAACCATCAACTTAAAGAGAACAATTCTCAAATAAAGCTAACTGTGCTTGGTAACTAGGACACTCCTTTTTCTTTCTTTCTTTTTTTTTTTTTTTAGACAGAGTCTCATTCTGTTGCCCAGACTGGAGTTCAGTAACGCGATACCAGCTCAGTGCAACCTCCGCTTCCCGGGTTCGAGTGATTCTTCTGCCTCAGCCTCCCGAGTAGCTGGGATTACAGGCATGCGCCACCATGCCTGGCTAATTTTTGTATTTTTAGTAGAGATGGGGTTTCACCATGTTGGCCAGGCCGGTCTCGAACCCCTGACCTCGTGATCCGCCCACCTCAGCCTCCCAAAGTGCTGGGATTACAGGCATGAGCCACTGTTCCCGGCCTAACTGGGACACTCTTAACTGTGAATGTGGTCCAAGCTACTGAGCTTAATTGATCTGTAGGACAAGACCAAAGTTAAGGCCGCTTCTTGTAATAGCTGTGTAGCTACCTTCAATCATATCTCCTTTGCTGGGCGCTTTCAGTTAACTCATAACTTGTCACCTGACTTTGAAAAGGGGCAAAACTTCCCCATCAAAGATTTCTATTTCTGCCTCCTAGGCTTTTGCCATTCCCCTTTTTGAGCAGAACCTTTTTCTTATGTTTCACCTGCCATAGTTCAGCACGTCGACTTCACAAGGGCAGCATGGAAGCTGTAGAATAAATCAGACACTCAAACAGCACTATCCATCTAGTAGGCAGAGTCACGCTTTCAAAAAACCGTAAGAGCCTAATACTATGTGCTGTTCTAAGCACTGGAGATACAGCAGTAAATAAAATAGATTTTTTAAATCCCTGCTGTCCTGGAGTTCACATTCTAAAGACAGATAAGAGTGGTCCCTCTCCAATGCTAATGAGAAGTACCACGGACTCTCATGTAGGAACAGAATACCTAGGAAAGATGCAGGAAGAATGAATGGGTGGAATTCTGACCTTGGGAAATGTGGATTGGAGTGAAGAAGAGGGCATCCACCACCAACACCAAAGTGTGAAGAAAGGCACGGAGGTGGGAAAGTGTGGAGGTAGCTGTGGAAAGAGAGTAGGAAAGGTAGGTTGGGAGCCAGATTGTTACCATAGTAATGGATATCAACTTGCAAGCATTTACTTATGCCAGGCTCTGTGCTACCTTCCAGATGTGTAATATCATTAGGTCCATACTACAACCCAGCTTGACAGGTGTGGGGAAACAGGCTGAGACAGGTTAAGTGATGGAGCTGGAATTCTGAACTAGGTCGTCTGACACTAGCATCCCAGCTCACGATGATGACACCACATTGCTGCACAAGGTCACGAAGGGCTGCAGATCCCAGGCTGAGGAGCAGTGGACTTGATTTCATAGGAGCTCATCAGAGCTGCCAGGAAGATTAGCCTGAATGATAGGATCTAGGACGTGGTGTGTGCCCTGCATTCCCTACGTGGGCTGAGTGGCTAATAATAGGCTTACCAATATGGTCTCCTGGGTGTGGAACAGGTGCCTGGAGGGAGGAGCCACCAGGAGCCCAGGTAGGTCAAATTCAAAGTCAGTGATGAAATGAGGCAAACCCAACTCCTAGTAGCCTAATGGGGGGCTGTTGTTAGCCTAAGTAGGGCCATCTGAGAACAAGCAGAGGCTCCTAAATCTGGTTTTCTTCCATGGGACTTTTGCCTCTGGCAGTGGTCACCCAACCTTCCAGTCATGTATGCCAGCGAAACTCCAAGGAGCAATTCCTTTCATATAACCCAAGCATTGCTCCACCAGCGTCCTCAGGATGAGCCATGCTCATGTCCTCCTTTCCATGAGGCTCACGCAGGGAAGCGCAGCTGGCAGGGAATGTCAAGAACCCCATCCCACACACATACTTCAGAGGTCCAGTCCTTCATACCTGGAAGGTGGCTGTCCTCGCCTATCCTCGTTGTCTCTCACCTGGATGATTGCTGCAGCCTGGCCTCCCCGCTCCACATCATCCTACACATTCCTATCCGCCTCACTTTTCAAAAACCTCATGCCGCCAGGCTGCTCAGAAACCTCCACGGGTTTCCCAGTTCCTGCCAAAGCATACGTACTGTAGACCTATGCCTAGTCCAGACCATAGGCTTGGACTTTCTTTCTGGTTTGTTTCCTTCCCCACTTCTGCATCCTACTTACTCTACTCTGCAGCCAAATCTCATATTCCTTGAACGTTCCCCTGTGTCCGGAGGTAGGCATTGCTAATGCTGTACCCTTTGGGATGCCTCCTTTGTCCTCTCTCCTCCTGCTAGAATCCTACCAATTAGGCAAAGCTTTTTTTTTCTTTTTTTTTTTTTTTTTTTGAGATGAAGTCTCGCTCTGCTGCCCAGGCTGGAGTGCAGTGGCATGATCTCGGCTCACTGCAACCTCCGCCATCCAGATTCACAAGATTCTCCTGCCTCAGCTTCCTGAGTAGCTGGGACTACAGGTATATGCCATGACACCTGGTTAATTTTTCATATTTTTAGTAGAGACAGGGTTTCACCATGTTGGCCAGGTTGTTCTTCAACTCCTGACCTCAGGTGATCCACCCACCTTGGCCTCCCAGAGTGTTGGGATTACAGGCGTGAGCCACCGCGCCCGGCCTATTTTTTGTTTTTTGATGAGGTCTTGCTCTGTCTCCCAGGCTGGAGTGCAGTGGCACCATCTCTGCTCGCTGCAACCTCCACCTCCTGGGTTCAAGTGATTCTTGTGTCTCTTCCCAAGTAGCTGAGACTACAGACGCATGCCATCACAGCCAGCTGATTTTTTTGTATTTTTAGCAGAGACGGGGTTTCGCCGTGTTGGCCAGGCTGGTCTCGAACTCCTGGCCTCTAGCAATCCATCTGCCTTGGCCTCCCAAAGTGCTGGGATGACAGGCATGAGCCACTGTGCCCAGCCTAGGCAAGGCTATTTCTTTTTTTTTTTTTTTTTTGAGATAGAGTTTGCTTTGTCGCCCAGGCTAGAGCGCAGTGGCCGGATCTCAGCTCACTGCAAGCTCCACCTCCCGGGTTTACGCCATTCTCCCGCCTCAGCCTCCCGAGTAGCTGGGACTACAGGCGCCTGCCACCTCACTTGGCTTTTTTTTTTTTTTTTTTTTTTTTTTTTTTACATTTTTTAGTAGAGATGGGGTTTCAACGTGTTAGCCAGGATGGTCTCGATCTCCTGACCTCGTGATCTGCCCGTCTCGGCCTCCCAAAGTGCTGGGATTACAGGCGTGAGCTACCGCACCCGGCCGGCAAGGCTATTTCTAATGCCAACTCCTCTAAGAAACTTCCGCCCTTCTAGCCCAGCATCGTCTGTCCTTCCTTAGAACCCCATGAAGCTTAGGTTGTGTCCTGCACACAGTCATCATTTAGAGCACATTTCTAGTTCTGTGAGGACCACAGGGCTGCGAGATCAGCTTACTTCTGTTTCCTTACAGCCTAGGGCCTGGCCCCCAACTGGTGCTTGTTCATTTGAGGTCACAGCAGGCTCCTACGGTCTTGAGGCAGGCTTGGGAGTGGCACTAGCAGGGTGAGAGAATGGGGAAACCAAAATACTCCCTGAGATCCAGAGATACCCAATTCCTCTTCTGGTGAGAGCTACAAATGTACGAAACTGCACCCTTACTGGTTGTGTTGCCTCTTGTAAATTCAATCATCCAGTAAATACAGATGTTTCATTACCAGCCACTCCCAAGCCAGGCAGGACCCGCTTCAGAAATTACTGGGTGTTGGCCAGGTGCGGTGGCTCACGCCTGTAGTTCCAGCACTTTGGGAGGCTGAGGTGGGTGGATCATGAGGTGAGGAGGTCGAGACCATCCTGGCTAACACGGTGGAACCCCATCTCTACTAAAAATGTAAAAAAAAAATTAACCGAGCGTGGTGGCGGGCACCTGTAGTCCCAGCTACTTGGGAAGCTGAGGAGAATGGCGTGAACCCGGCAGGCAGAGCTTGCAGTGAGCTGAGATCGCGCCACTGCACTCCAGCCTGGGCAACAGAGCGAGATTCTGTCTCAAAAAAAAAAAGAAAGAAAAGAAAAAGAAATTACTGGGTGTCGCAGGTCAGCTTTGTCACATTCAAGTTTCTCCCCTCTTGGGGACTGAAATGTGCTGAGCCACAAAGAAGCTCCTGCAGCTCCTCCACCAGCCTGGCCCGTGAGCATCTGTCACAGCTGGCGTGCGGCGCCTGGGATCAGGAACTGATCACTGTTCACAAGCTAAAGTTGTCTGACCGGGCCGTCCGTCAGCCACCCTCTACTCCACCCCTAGCCGAGCTGCTTCTGCGCCTCCTGGTCTCTGCACCCTCTGCAAATGGAGGCCCATGGTCATTCAGGCTGGATTTGCTTTTGGAACTTAGAAAAATGACTGGCTTGGCTGACTTTAAAAACAGTCTCTTGTTCTTTGAGTCATCTTATCAGGGTCACAAACCTCCCTTTCAGAAGTCTGGACCCCAGATTGCCTCCCTCTACCTTGGGCAGGATGAAAGTCAACTTGTTATTCTACCAAATGCCTGGGAGGCAGCTTGTCCTGTGATCAGAGTTGGGGGCTGGGGGATTCTGCCGGGTGGAAGGGCAGCCTCCTTTGTGGTTGGCAGCCCCTCCCCAAATATGACCCTTATCTGCTCCAGGCAAAATTGTTACATGCTCTTACAGATTTTCTCCTGTAACAGCTGCACTTTCCAGCAGCTACTGACCCCTGGCCTCCATCGGGGGTAATGATACGGAACTTGCACAGACAGTGATCCAAGGAAGAGACCCTGGATAAGCATTCCCCCTCCCCCCAACACCCCTTATTCACTAGAAAAGGAAGGTTTTCTCTTGGTAGAGTTTAATGACCCCTATGGACACAAGAGAACTGGACTGAATGCACCATTCTTTCCATCGCGCTGTTAGTTTAAACTTAAAGAAATTTACACAAAAGCTTGCATTATCATTGTGTGATTCAGTTATGGACCTCAGGATTTCCTGCTGGCCACATTCACTTTTTTTTTTAGTAACTGAAGTATGATCAAGCATAAAAGCACAAATCATAAATGTACAACTCAATGAATTTTCACAAAATGAATGTGCCCATGTCACCAAGTATCTAGATCAAAAAACATGAAGCTCAAAATTTCCCTCCTTCTTCTTTCCAAGGGTAACCTATCCTGACTAGTAGCACTATAGAGTAGTTTCACCTGTCTTTGAACTCAATATAAATGGGATTGTAGTGGCCAGGTGCGGTGGGTCACATCTGTAATCCCAGCATTTGGGCAGGCTGAGGTGGGAGGATTGCTTGAGCCCCAGAGTTTGAGACCAACCTGGACAACAAAGGGAGACCCTGCCTCTACAAAATAACATTTAAAAAAAGTTTGCTAGATATAGTGGTGTGTGTCTGTAGTCCCAGCTACTCAGGAGGCTGAGGTGGGAGGATCGCTTGAGCTCAGGAAGCCAAGGCTTCAGTGAGCAGCGATTGCACCACTTCACTCCAGCAACCGAGTGAGACCTCAACTCAAAAAAAATCATTCAGCAAATGCTGTTGCATCTGGCTTCATTTTCTCAATGTTATGTTTCTGAACTTTGTCCGTGTTGCCTGTGATTGGAATTCCCCACACTCGTTCTGAATTCATTTGTTCTTTAAAGGGGGTGGCCCCCCAAGTTGCAGCTCAAGTTCCATTAGAGTGTCATACTCCACAGCAGACAGTTCCAGCTATGATTAAGATAGTTGTACACAATCTTCATCCTGCTAACCATAGCATTCCTGTCTACAGGAACATGACACAAGCAAGTAACCATAGGTATCTGGGGAGCTGCATGGGCAAAACGATATAGCTTAAACTGTAATGAGCACAGAAAAGGCCACGTGTACAATTTTGCTTTAAATTCTTTCTCATGAGTTTCTGGACTTCCATAGCCTCCTGATCAAGAAGGCTATGATCCGACTGTCTTTGGAGTGTGATTTAGAATTCAAGGCCTTTCTGCTGAAGAAGATTTTTGGTTTGTTTGTTTTCTGAGAGTCTCACTGTCATTCAGGCTGGAGTGCAATGGTGCCATCTCAGCTCACTGCAACCTCCGCCTCCCAGGTTCAAGCAATTCTCCTGCCTCAGCCTCCGGAGTAGCTAGGATTACAGGCATGCACCACCACACCCGGCTAGTTTTTGTATTTTTAGTAGAAACGGGGTTTCACCATGTTGGCCAGGCTGATCTCGAACTCCTGACCTCGTGATCTGCCCTCCTTGGCTTCCCAAAGTGCTGGGATTACAGGCATGAGCCACTGCGCCCGGCCTCTGCTGAAGAAGGTTAACTGGTAGAGGAATCTAAAGCTAAGATATCAGCAAACATGAAGAAATGCTCCATCCATTTCACTGAAAAGAATCGCTGTCCAGGCCGGGCACGGTGGCTCACTCCTGTAATCCCAGCACTTTGGGAGGCCAAGGCTTGACCTCCTGAACTCAAGCAATCCTCCCACCTCAGCCTCCTGAGTAGCTGGGACCACAAACACATGCCACTATATCTAGCAAACATTTTTTAATGTTATTTTGTAGAGACAGGGTCTCCCTTTGTTGTCCAGGTTGGTCTCAAGACCATCCTGGCTAACATGGTGAAACCCCGTCTCTACTAAAACTACAAAAAATCAGCGTGGTGTTGGGCGCCTGTAGTCCCAGCTACTCAGGAGGCTGAGGCAGGAGAGTGTCATGAACCCAGGAGGCGGAGCTTGCAGTGAGCGGAGATCGTGCCACTGCACTCCAGCCTTGGGGACAGAGCGAGACTCGATCTCAAAAAAATAAAAATAAAAAATAAAAAGAATCGCTGTCCCACAAGTGGGTTTCTGGAACATACTGTGGGTACAAGAGTGATGATGGAGGAGAGGTTGTTGCAGGTGACTCTCCCACGGGGAGAGAGAACGGGGTCAGTTACACCCAGCCCCCCTGGTGCTTCACCGTTGGTTCTCTTACAAGTGGACTCTGCCTGTTTTTCAACTGTATGGAAACGCAGGGTGAGCAGCAGTTTTGAGATGATATTGGCATAAGGACCCAGGAAGGCTGGCATGGTGGGAGATGGTCTGCCTACAGGCAGGGTGGTTGGAATGCTGCCTAATCCGGAGGGTGCCACGAATCTGCGTTCCCTGGTTCCAAGCCATCTCATCCTAGCAGGAGCCTGACCTCTTTTTGTCCTTCCTTTGTTCCTTATTTTAAAACATTTATTGAACACTTGCCTGTGCCCAGCTTGGTGCTACGCTCAGGGACCACAGTGGGAAATAAGACAGTCCCTGCCCTCAAATCGCAGGATGCCCGTGACAATGGGAGATGCTGGTAACTCCTAAGAACCACGAGAGAGCAACACAAGGTCCCTGTTGTTAAGCTGCTTATGCCTGACAGCAGATGTCCAGGCTCAGTGTGATAGTTCCCAGGTAAGTTGGGCGTGATAGAGAAGCTGCAGGAAAATAAGATTTCACCTCAATAAACTCCAACCTGGATGTAAGAACTACTGTCTATTGCATGTTTATCACACACTAGGCACTTTGTAAAGCACTGTACAATCATCTCCTAGGGCTCTTCCCAACAACCCTGTGGGATCAAACAATTATCTCCATTCTATAGATGAGGAAACAGAAGCTCAGAAAAGTTAAGCATCTTCTTTGTTCAGTGAGTTTTGGCAATGGAAACTGTGTCCTTAATTTATTGCTTGACCAGAAGTTGAACCACCCCTAACTAGACTTCAGGTCTGAAAGTTCTGTTGAAGAGAATGGGTGCAGGTTACCCATTTATCCGAATGTCCTGGGAGTACTGAAGGCAGGTATTAGGGAAAGTCTTTTTTTTTTTTTTTTTTTTTTTTGAGACGGAGTCTCGCGCTGTGTCACCCAGGCTGGAGTGCAGTGGCGCGATCTCGGCTCACTGCAAGCTCCGCCTCCCAGGTTCACGCCATTCTCCTGCCTCAGCCTCCGAGTAGCTGGGACTATAGGCGCCCGCCACTGCGCCCGGCTAGTTTTTTGTATTTTTAGTAGAGACGGGGTTTCACCATGTTAGCCAGGATGGTCTCGATCTCCTGACCTCGTGATCCACCCGTCTCGGCCTCCCAAAGTGCTGGGATTACAGGCTTGAGCCACTGCGCCCGGCCGGGAAAGTCTTTTAGTATATTTTTGTCAGCTAAGCCAGGCTTCTCTGGGCTTGGAAATTAAAACCTGCTTTGGTTCCAGCCAGGAGGAGGGATTGAAGCACAGATACTGAGATTCTCTCTGCAAAAAAAAGTCCTCTGGATGAATTTAACCTACTGACTAGTTTGGCAGTGAGCACCAAGGTTTCTGGAAGTTCTAAAAGCTACTTACTCTCAGGGAGAAAAACGGTGTCTTGCAAGCCAGGGAATTAGAAATAAAGGAAGAGCCAAGATACCCCAGTCTGCTGGAGTCTTGATTGACAAGGAAGACATCCTCCCCTTTGAACAGAGACAGCTCTTCAGGCTATGAGGTGGGAGGGAGGGAGGGAGCAGATCAGTTGAAGAGTTTTCTCATTGAGTGGCCAGAGGCAAAGATTCCACAGAGCTAAGCTCCATGATGAAAGGGGAGCCCAGAATGACAGCAAGTCAAGGGTGGAGTGGGGGAGGGGGAGGCTTGAAGGAGGGCAGGGGGAAACAAAGCCAGGAGGCACCTCCACACCATGCTGCTCCCTCACTGTCCCCTGCATTGCTACCATCTGCTCTGCCCCTCATATGCCAACAGCTCCTATTGACCCACCACCAACTAAGGGCAAAGTTCTGCAGACCCTTTACCTCTGCTATCTCCTGGGATTCTTCTAACAACCAGCTGGGACAGGTACTGTGATGATGCCCATTTTACAGAGCAGAAACCTGAGGTTCAGAGAGTCTGATTAACTTGCCCAAAGTCCCGGCCGGGCGCGGTGGCTCAAGCCTGTAATCCCAGCACTTTGGGAGGCCGAGACGGGCGGATCACGAGGTCAGGAGATCGAGACCATCCTGGCTAATACGGTGAAACCCCGTCTCTACTAAAAAATACAAAAAACTAGCCGGGCGAAGTGGCGGGTGCCTGTAGTCCCAGCTACTCGGGAGGCTGAGGCAGGAGAATGGCGTGAACCCGAGAGGAGGAGCTTGCAGTGAGCTGAGATCCGGCCACTGCACTCCAGCCTGGGTGACAGAGCGAGACTCCGTCTCAAAAAAAAAAAAAAAAAACTTGCCCAAAGTCCCATGGTTTTTACCACGTGTGCCCAATCTTGGAAATGCAGTGAAAGAAATCAACTGCCCAGTAACAGCAGAAGCACTCAATGTGAAAACAAGGCCAGTGAAACTCAGGCCAGGGATGGGGAGCAGGACTGCAGAGCTGGGACCGGGAGACAAAGGGCACCCAGGAGCTGATGAGGAGCAGATCCCAGAGGATCCAGCAGAAGAGGACTGATCAGAGCAGGGCAAGTAAACAGGGCTCGAGTAAACCCCAGCTCAACATCAGCAGAGAAGAAGATGGTGAGGAAGGCAGGTAATGGTACCAGGGATCCCTGCTCCCCTGACATTCGTGAGCCTCCTCTTGTTTCATAGAGTAGGGCAAGACTAGAAGAAAAGTAAGAATTCAAACTAGTATTAAAACACCCTCATTGGCAATGTATTTCTTCTCCCGTGTTCCCCTTTCCCAGTTCATTTTTCCCACACCCCTTCTCACCATCTAGCATATCACACACGGTTACTCTATGCCTTTCCTTCCCATGAAAGCATGAGATAGCATGTAAGCTTAAGAGCATGGAGTCTTTCCCCTGTCTAGTTCTTTTTTTTTTTTTTTTTTTTTTGGTGAGACGGAGTCTTGCTGTATTGCCTAGTCTGGAGTGCAATGGCGCGATCTCTGCTCACTACAACCTCCGCCTCTCGTGTTCAAGCGATTCTCCTGTCTCAGCCTCCCAAGTTGCTGAGATTACAGGCATGCGCTACCATGCCCGGTTAATTTTTGCATTTTTAGTAGGGATGGGGTTTCACCACGCTGGCCAGGCTGGTCTCGAACTCTTGACCTCAGGTGATCCGCCTGCCTTGGCCTCCCAAAGTGCTAGGATTTACAGGCATGAGCCACTGCACCACCCTCCCCTGTCTACTTCTATATCCACATTCCTTCTAGAGCAATGCTTGGCCCTTAGTAAGAGTTCAATAAATATTTGTTGAATGAATAAGCATGCAACAGTAGTTTTCATGACAGGCTCTCCCTGGCACCGTGGGCCTCCCTTGCGCAGCAGGGTCTGCGTGCAGCATGGTGATCTCACCTGATTGGGACTCCTTCATTGACTATTTCACAGCCTGAACAAGCAAGGCAAGGATGCATGGGGACTCTAGGAAGCAGAGTTAAAACAGATGCTGAGTACTCTGTTCACGCTCAGCCAGGAAGAAAGGCAAAACTCAAAAAAGCAAGGTCAGCCAGGCGCGGTGACTCACACCTGTAATCCCAGCACTTTGGGAGGCCAAAGTGAGCGGATCACCTGAGGTCAGGAGTTCAAGACCAGCTTGGCCAACATGGTGAAACCCCGTCTCTACTAAAAATACAAAGATTAACCGGGCATGGTAGCGCATGCCTGTAATCCCAGTTATTTGGGAGGCTGAGGCGTGAGAATTGCTTGAACCTGGGAGGCAGAGGTTGCAGTGAGCTGAGATTGCACCACTGCACTCCAGCCTGGGGAACAGAGTGAGACTCTGTCTCAAAAAAGAAAAAAAAGCAAGGTCATGGTGACAGTGAACAAATGTGTACATTGGTCAAGACTCATCATACCTCACTAAAGTTTATTAAAAGAAAAAAAGCAAAGACAGACTCTCCCTCCTCCACAGTGCTTGGGACAATGATCTCATAGCCCCCTGGGATTTTTATCCCCAAAGGGTTCCTCTTCATTCTGATTCTCTTGTAAGAAGGAAGGGAATAAAGGACTAGCAGAAGGAAAAAAAAAAAGAAAAAGGAAAGAGATTAAAGAGAGACTCCCTCCCCTCCTACCCTCCACATCCTCACATTTGAAATCTTTAGTGAGGTCTTCAAGCAATCAGATTCCGTAACTTTTATTTTTAAATAGCTCTCAGCTCTGAGGAGAGCCCTGAAGTCATGTCTAAGGTCAGTGGAACTGTTTGCTCTAGGGAAATTTACTTAGAGGGAAAAGGTTACATCTTCCCAGGTATCTTTATTTAAAAAGCCTTGGTCATCAAAGTCATCCTGCAAAGCCCTCTGACTTCTGAGCGAAGGCGAGCAGTGTTTCTGGTCTCATGTTTGATGGACAGGATGTTGGCTTTAGATTAAACACATGTGGCGGCGTGAATGCTGTTCACGTGCGGTTGGCTTCCTTCACTGAAATCCAGGGTGTGCTCAGCAGGTTTCTGCCTGGTTTCTAACACTTACAGCACAAAGTCACCGCTTTAAACCAGGCTAGATCTTTGAAGATGTCGTCACTTTTCTGACTGCCTGTGAGAAAATGCAATGTGAGTTACATCAGTCCACCCTGAGACATAGCTTTCAAGAATGCCATTGATTCTGAGCTATACTCTGGAAGTAATGACGGGCCTTTGGGGCAAAAAACACAACCATATTAAATAGATGCATTGCTTGTAAGTTGTCCTCTGATTCCAGAACAGAAATTCAGTGACATTAGTCCCTGTTTTCAGATGAGTAAGAAAAAGTAAAAAAGATTAAGTGATGCACCCACGGCAACTTTAAAGACCCCTCCACCCTCTTAACCAGCACACAGCACTGCCCACCACAATACTGCGAGTGTGGTTGTGAAACTTTGCAATTAATGGCTCTGATGAAAACTGAGAGGAAATTGCCCTGTGTTGAAAAAGTGGGTCCTGTTGAAGGCACCCTTTTTGACCGGGTAAGTGTGTCCTCTGCAGGAACTGGGGTGGAGAGGTCCATGCAGATTTCTTGAAAATCCTATTTTTCTTTTTTTTCTTTCTTTCTTTTTTTTTTTTTTTTTTTTGAGACGGAGTCTTGCTCTGTCACCCAGGCTGGAGTACAATGGTGCGATCTCGGCTCACTGCAACCTCCGTCTCCCAGGTTCAAACAATTCTCCTGCCTCAGCCTCCTGAGTAGCTGGGACTACAGGCGCCCGCCACCACGCCCGGCTAATTTTTGTATTTTTAGTAGAGATGGGGTTTCACTGTGTTACCTGGATGGTCTCAATCTCCTGATCTTGTGATCCGTCCCACTTGGCCTCCCAAAGTGCTGGAATTACAGACATGAGCCACCGCACCGAGCCTGAAAATCCTGTTTTTCTAATGAGGATTCCCTACAAATGTGGAAGGCATTTCTCTCTCTTCTTACCTATTATCGTTATGTGTCAAGGGAAGCTTCCAGGTAGGGGCTGGTTAGGACCAAGAAAGCATTTACAGTGAGGGGAGAACCAGTCTTAAGTGTGATACAGGTAAAAGGGGAAGAGAAATGGGCTTCAGTCTCTCATTCATTTATTCATTCACTTCATTTATTCATTCACTTCATTCATTCATTCACTTCATTCATTCATTCACTCATTCACTTCATTCATTCATTCATTCATTCATTCACTTCATTCAGCAAATAGTGTTGCCTGCTCAGTACCAGGTTCTCTGTAAGGTGCAGGGAAAATGGAACAATAAAGCAGTCCTTGCCCTCAGGGAACATAGACTTAGAAGAAAAACAGGTAGCCTCTCATTATCTGTTAATCCAACAAATATTTATTAAGTATCAAGCACTGAAGAAATGGCAGGAAAGAAGTCAGACAAGTTCTCATCCTCATGGAGTTTACCGGCTAGTGGTAGGAGACACAGCTATTAAACACATAATTGTACAAGTAATTAATTACCATTGTGATTACTACAAAGAAGTGCAGAGTGCCAGGAGAGTCAGTTGCAAAGTGCTGGAGAACCAGCAGGAAACCAGGAGGGAGTAGACCAGGAAGAAAATTACAGAGGGGAGGAACTTCGGAGGCAGCACCTGGGCCCAGTGGGTGTCAGCAGGACTCAGGTCAGAGAGAGGCAGGACCCACATGGAAGCTGAACAGGGGAGACAGGCGGAGAGTAGAGGGCAAGCCCTGTCTCCAGGAAGTGAGGAGTGGCCTCATGGAAATGGGTGGCGACTCTTGAGATCATCCTTTCTCCCTTTCTTTCCTTCCCTTCCTCCTTTCCTTTTTCCTTTCTTTTCTTTTCTTTTCTTTTTTTTTTTTTTTTTTTTTTGAGACAGGGTCTTACCCTGTTGCCCAAGCTGGAATGCAGCAGTGCCATCACAGCTTACTGCAGCCTCAATCTCCCAGGCTCAGGTGATCTTCCCACCTCCCACCTCAGCATCCCAGAGTAGCTAAGACCGCAGGCGCTCACCACTATGCCTGGCTAATTTTGGTAGAGAAGGGGTCTTGCCATGTTGCCCAGGCTAGTCTTGAGCTCCTGTGCTCAAGCAATCCTCCCACCTCGGCTTCCCAAAGTGCTGGAATTACAAGCGTGAGCCACTGCCCCCGGCCTTCCCTTGCTTTCTTGCTGATCAAAAATATTTATTGAGTATGTCATTCTGAAAACATTAAATTATTATCTTATTTGCCCACTGAGGTAAGTACCATCCCCGTTGCTACATAGACGAGGAGATCAAGGCTCAGTAGGGTCAAATGTCTTGCCCCATCTCAGGTCGCAGAGGTCTTGTGCGGCTGAGCTGGGGTTTAGACCCAGATCCGCCTCATTGCTTAGCCACAGGATTCTCTACTGCCCGGTCTTGATTATGGAAAGGAAGCTCTTCAAATCACACCCCTCAGCCTCACCATCATCTAACGCGTGAAGAAGAGAAGCTCTGAGGGGTCAACCAACCACCTGGTCCCCACTGCAAAGACGGTGAGTGTCAGAGGGTTCTCCAAGGAAGTGCTCTCCCTGAGCCAGGAGGAATGTTCACCCTCCTCTGCAGAGGTGGCCAGGTGGAAGGAACCCTGACCTACTGGAATGATCTGGAAGTCAGTGGACATCTTGGGACTGTTTGGAGAGACAGGCTTCCCCTTCGACGGTACTGTTCAGGTAGTGAGGTAGGTGGAAGGGACACACTAGTGGGTCCTGGTGAGAGGAGGAAGAATGAGGAAACCCCAAATAATTCATATAATATTTTGTTTAAGGGAGACACATGAGTTACGTGTGTGTATAAAGACTAACAGGTGCCAACAGTCAACAGGTTTTGCCAAACTCTGAGGATTGCCAGGTGGACCAAAGCCAAGTCCTGCAGCCGGACTTCCGGCAGAAAGCGTCCCTGGTGGAGGCCAGAAGGAGAAGCTGGGACCAGTTGTAACCTGGCTCTCTTGGCTCTCCAAGTGCTCAGGAATCTGGAATAAATAAGAAGCGGAGATTCAGGCCGCATCTGTCCAAGGAGGGGGAGAAGAGGAAAGAATGGGAAGGGAATTCACTTTTACGGCAGACTCACACATGCCAAGCACCTCACAGGCTACCTCAATTAACACTTGACAATGGTGAGGGGGCTGGAGATGTGTTTTCACCATGTGCTGTGGAAGAAGAGAAGGCAGAACACAAGTATTGGTAAGCTATCAGCCATCACCCCCACATAGGCTGACCCCCACAATGGGAAGCCCCACACCTTTTTTTTTTTTTTTTTTTAAGAGACACGGTCTTACACTGATGCTCAGGTTGGAGTGCAGACTGGTGATCACGGCTCACTGCAGCCTTGACCTCCAGGGCTCACGAGATCCTCCACCTCGGCCTCCCAAGTAGCTGAGACCACAGGCACATGGCACCACACTCAGCTTTTATTTTATTTTTTCTTTTTTTGTAGCGATGAGGTTTCACTATATTGCCCAGGCTGGTCTCAAACTCCTGGGCTCAAGTGATCCTCCTGCCTCAACCTTCCAAAGTGGTTGGGATTACAGGCATGAATCACTCTGCCGCCCGGCTAGAAAACCCCTTCTTAACTGTGGATTGAAGGGTAACCCCAAACTTCAACAAAATGTGAATGTCAACATTTCATAAGTGCTGCTGGGGAAAATGGGTAACTGTGGAATAAGTTAAAATGAGACTCGTGCATCGCTCCGTAGACTTCTTGATTTCAAGGGAGCTAACGGGTTAAATCATTTAAAACTGCCACAAAGGGCCGGGCGCGGTGGCTCAAGCCTCTAATCCCAGCACTTTGGGAGGCCGAGACGGGCGGATCACGAGGTCAGGAGATCGAGACCATCCTGGCTAACACGGTGAAACCCCGTCTCTACTAAAAAATACAAAAAACTAGCCAGGCGCGGTGGCGGGCGCCTGTAGTCCCAGCTACTCGGAAGGCTGAGGCAGGAGAATGGCGTGAACCCGGGAGGCGGAGCTTGCAGTGAGCAGAGATCCGGCCACTGCACTCCAGCCTGGGCGGCAGAGCGAGACTCCGTCTCAAAAAAAAAAAAAAAAAAAAAAAAACTGCCACAAAGATTATGGGAAAACAGAAATACATATGCACCTCAACTGTGGAGGAGTGACAGTTTTTTAACTAAAATTAGTAGAGACCATGACAATCAGCTAAACAACAAGAACAAAAAAAGCAAGGGGCTAGAAAAATATATAAATGATGAGTTTGGTAACCCAGTTAGGTGGGAGAGTAAATATAAACTATGAGGGGGAAATACCCAGCACCCAAAGGACAGACGGATGGCCAACAACTTTGAGACACTTGGCAGTGGAGGGTCAAAAACTCGGGAACTATTTTAGTCTTTTTTTTTTTTTTTTTGAGTCGGAGTCTCCCACAGTCACCCTGGCTAGATTGCAATAGTGAGATCTTGGCTCACTGCAACCTCCACCTCCCCGGTTCAAGCGATTCTCCTGCCTCAGCCTCCCGAGTAGCTGGAATTACAGGCGCGTGCCGCCACGCCTGGCTAATTTTTTTTATTTTTAGTAAAGACTGGACTTCACCGTGTTGGCCAGGCTGGTCTCGAACCCCTGAGTTCGTGATCCGCTCGCCTGGGTCTCCCAAAATACTGGGATTACAGGCGTGAGCCACCGCGCCTGGCCTCTATTTTAGTCTTTACAGTCTTTAATGACATGCAAACACTGTATCACAGTCAAGAAGACCCTCTTACCAACAAATTAAGCAAAAATCAGTTAAAATGATGAGGCCCAAGGCTGATCTGTAGGAAAAACTCTGGGCGTAAGAACCAGCTCGCCGGGCGCGGTGGCTCACGCCTGTAATCCCGGCACTTTGGGAGACCCAGGCTGGCGGATCACGAGATCAGGAAATCAAGACCATCCTGGCTAACACGGTGAAACTCCGTCTCTACTAAAAATACAAAAAATGAGCCGGGCGTGGTGGCGGGCGCCTGTAGTCCCAGCTACTCTGGAGGCTGAGACAGGAGAACGGCGTGAACCCGGGGGGCAGAGCTTGCAGTGAGCCGAGTTCGAGCCACTGCACTCCAGCCTGGGAAACAGTGAGACTCTGTCTCAAAAAAAAAAAGAAAAAAAAAAAAAGATTCAGCTCAGTAGTCCGGAGTAAACCTGACCTGACAAGATGATGTATTCCTGTGCCCTGGGTGCACACATATTTCACCCTTGGGGACAGATGTCAAGAAAACAACTTAAGTGCAATAGCAATTCAAGAGCGAGACTACCTGTCTGCCCAGGTGCCTGCAGTTGTAGGCGGGTTGCCTAAAATCTTATGCTTGGATGTTCTGTTGCCATAAGAAGGCAGAGAGACAAGGGAGTTCATCCCAAGTCTGCCATTTACTAGCTGTGTGACTTTGGATAAGTCACTCAACCTCTCTGAGCCTCAGTTCCCGCTTGGATTAAAACGGGAATAGATCGCCACCTCCTTAGGTTGTGTTAAATGAGGTCATGGCTGTCAAGTGTCTACACAGTGCCCTGCATGGAGTGTTTGACAAGGGGTAGCTGTTGTTATTGGAGGATGACCACTGGATGGATCCTGGCGAGACAGTTCCTGCTTGCAAAGGATGAAGTAACATCAGGACGTCTCAGCAGCTTTCTATCCTGAATAGGAGCTGGTATCTTTGCCTCCTAGTTTATTTTTATTACAAAGCCAGAAAAAGGAAAATAAACCTCTGCCACAACTACTGAGTGCACCAAAATGCAACGGGAAGCTCTTCAAAGGCTGTTACATTGATCTAAAGCTGAGAGGAAAATGCTGGGTGAGGTTCCCACTCCCACCCAACGGTTTGAAGACTGGGGTGTTCCCAAGGGTCTGGAAATGCACATTTTTTGAGGCATGCTCTGTGAAATGGGTTTTATAACAGTGAGCTGGGAATTTTCACCGCCGTTTTGTTTTGTTTTTGAGACAGGCTCTTGCTCTTTCACCACTGCTGAAGTACAGTGACACGATCATGGCTCACCGCAGCCTGGACCTCCCGGACTCAAGCGACCCTCCCACCTCAGCCTCCCCAGCAGCTGGAACTACAGGCATGTGCCACCACGCCTGGCTAAGTTTTAAAAATTTAGATGGGGCCTCCCCATGTTGCCCAGGCTGGTCTCAAACTCCTAGGATCAACTGATCCTCCCGCCTCGCCCTCCCAAAGTGCTGGGATTACAGGCGGGAGCCACCTCCGTTTTGAGAGAAAACCGGCCCAAGGTCGTAAGTCAAGAGACCCCCTATGGCAGTTCCCCAGAGCCCTGCTGCTAACCACTGCACCTTGCTGCCTTCAGCTGCCCTGCCAGGTGCAGCTCCGGTGCGTGGCAAGAGCCTGAAGAGCTGCAGGAGCGAGGGTCTTGGAAGAGAGGGCTGGGCTGGGGGGTCGAGGGCCCTGGGCTCTCTCCCACCCCTTCGATTCCGGGAGCCCCTGAAACGCGCCCCACTGCGTCGCCCTCCTCCCGCCAGCAGGGGGCGCCGAGGAGAGCGCGGGCGGAAGGCAGAGCCGACGCCGCTCCCTGGAGTCGGAACTCCGGGGTCCAGACCAAGGCTGCCGCTCGCCCACGGAGAGGCTCTGGGACGACAACCGGGCAGGACTCAGGATCCCAGCCCCTGGCGAGAGGTCCGCCTCGCAGCGCCGCCACCCGGGTCGGCGCCTGCCCGGAAGCGCGGGCGCCCAGGGGGCGGGGCCGGGAAGCGCTTCCGGGGGCGGGGGGCGCGGGCTGGGGCGGCAGCCGGAGCGGCGGGGACGGGCCTGGCGCCGGCGGCGGCGGAGGGGGCGCCGCGGGCGGGCGATGTGAGCGCGGCGCTCTGCGCAGGTGAGGCACGCTGGCCGGGGGCGGCGAGCAGCGGGCTAGGCGCGGGCGGGGCCGGCGGGGCGGGGGGCAGTCCCCGGGCCGCTGTCCGGCTCCCTCTGGGTGCGGCGGGGCGGGAGCCTTCGCGCCTGGTCAGTCCCGCGGGCTGGCGGCCGGCGCGGGCGGGAGCCGAGGCCGGGCGCGGTCCGGAGGCCCGGGCACCTGCTGGGGTCAGGCGCGCGCCCCCGAGGGGCCAACTGTGCTCGGTCTTTAGTCCGGGCGCCGCTGGCCCGGCCGAGGGTCGCGCTCGGGCAGCTGCCCTGGGCTCCCCAGCCTCCACCCGGGGCGTCTTGGGATCCCCAGCTTCCGGGCCCCTAGCCCTGGGGGCGCTCCCTTTTGTACGGGGAGGGAGGTCAGATGGTTGAGTTCCCTGGAGAGCCGGCCGGGCAGGGGGTCGGCCCTTCGGGTGGCTGCCACGGAGCCACTGCCTCACGCCACAGCCTTTCTCCAGGTAAACAGGCGGCGGCGAGGGGTTGCGCTTGGCCCCAGACGTGTCCATGGTCACTCGCGCTCAGTTGGTCCTGCCATTGCGGAGGGCTGGGCTGGGGCTGACCGGGGGTGTAAACAGTGCCCTTCTAGGCCAAGTGGCTGTGCTTTCAGGGCGGCACTCGTCTGGGAGTCTCTGTGTGGAGGCGTTCCGCAAGTCCTTTCCATGCTGGGACTCAGTTTCCCCATGTGATCATTGAGGGTTTCATTTAACTCTCTAAGAACCCTTCTGGCTCTGCCATTCCGTGTATGTCTCAAATTGAAAGGGCTGTCCCTGGTTCAAGATACTGGGCAGTTTCGCTGAAGACTTTGTCAGTGTGGACTTTTTAAGCCACTTACTGCATTTCGTTTCAGACAGGCTTTAAAATGATTTCAAGAAGCGTTTTCTAAACCTCACCTTAATCCTCATTCATCCCTTGCTTTTGTCCCTAGTAGGAGTTAATCACATTCCGCCGAGTTTTTGCATGCAGAATTTTTTGTTGTTTATATTTGCCCATTTTCTCTTTGTTCCCTAGTCCAGGCCTTCTTTGCTTCACATCTGGATTATTGCAACAGCTTCTTAGCTGGTCTCTGACTCCAGAGGTTCCCCCCTCCCCCATCCTTCCTTTATGCTAAAGCCAAACTTACTATAGGAAGTCAAAAAATAGTTGAGTGCTTGCTTGCTTGCTTATTAAATGTCAAGATGCTGTTCCATGTGGTGGGAAAGTAGTAGAAGATACACTTACAGTCTCCAAGCAGCTTTACACAGGGTGCTGAGACATTACCTATGAGAAGGTAATTTTGATGAGACAAGGCTGTGTGCTGTAGAATTAAGAAGGAGAGATGGAGGTCACTGTAGGCCGAGTGGTTAGGGAGGGCTTAGTGAGGAGGCGGGATTTGAGCCGGTGTTAACGGATGAGTAGCATTCAGATAGGAAAAGAGGAATCAGGCCCAGTGATCCTATGGAGTTCGTGAATAGACCAGTCTCCTGGCAGAGAAGGGTTCATATAGGAGGGAAGTAGGAGGAGAGGTGGGCCGCGGCTAGTTCCTCAGAGAACTCAAACACTAGGTCAAAGTTGAAACTACTGAAGGCATTGGTGAAGAAGCTAGAGGCCAGGAGATCAGTTAAGAGGCCATGGCAGTTATACCACTGTTCAAAGCTGAGTAGTGGCCTCTTGCCTGCCACGGTGTGTCCAGCCACCGCCCACCCTGTCTTTTCAAGACTCTCCGTGGTTTGGCCCCACCCCACCTACCTGAACGCTGTTCTCTGCGTCTCCAAGTCTCTCCCCTGTAGAACTGAGTTAGTTACGGTTTCTTGGGTTTTGCTTCTGTTGTTCCCCCTTCTGAAGCTCTGACCTCCTTTTTCTCTGTGCAAATTCTCCATTTCACTTCCTTCAAGCCCCTGCTGAAGATACACTTCCTCCAGTGGGTGTTCCCTGACTTCCCTGCCCCCATGGCTTTGTGGCACTCGGATTCAGCACTTGTTCCTTGGCTGTTGAACTTGTTCTTGTCCCAGCTGGAGTGGGAGATTTTTTAAGGGCATTGTGTCTTAATACTCCTTTCGGAGCCCTTATGGTGTCTAATACTGGGGCTGGACTTCTATAATAGGTACTCAAATACTTCCTGATTTTTGTTGGTAAACAACTTGTTGTTTTGTTTTGTAATTTACTTTTTTTTTTTTTTTTTAAGGAGAATCTGTTTTTGTCAACTTTCTGTAATATGTAATGCTACCATTCAAGGTGGATGTTTTCAGCTTGCCCTCTTAGGGTGTAGAAAGCACAAAACGAATCTTTGAAACTTTAAAACGTTCCCCTCTGATCATGGGAAAAGAGAAAAGTCATGTGATTCTTCATTCGGAGACTGTGGGGAAAGAACAGCAGCTTTGGAATCATGGGTTTGAATCCTGGCAAGTCTACTTCCCAGCTCTGTGAAGATGAGCAATTTAATACCTCTGAGCCTCCGTTTCTTATTTGCGGTGTGGAGGATAATAAAATCCATTTCATAGGGTGACTGTGAACTGTAAACGAAAATGGTATATGAACTTCTATATGAAGTAGAAAAATGGGCAGCACTTAGTAACTGCTTAGTACATTTTCATTATTGTTATTGTCATTACTGGGTGTACATTTATCAAGGTGGAGAAGTGATCAGCTGCTGAACTGTGTATCCACCGAGTTTTGGATTTCTGCATCTCTGTCCCCCCCCACTTTTGCCTTCCTTTTGAAGCACTTGTCTAAAATGTCAGTATCATGAATCTAGAATGCCATCTTTATGTTTTATTCCCATTAATGTTCATGTTACTGTAGTTTAAATTCTGCTTAATGTCTTTCAAACTTCTTAATTGTGTCTATTTAATGTTTTGTAGCTGACAAACTGCTGAATTTAGCTTAGTGAAGGTCATCAACTGAATGCAGTTAAATTTCTAATGGTTATTTTCTGGTTGATGTTGATGGCAAGGAAAACCTCATGGAAGGATGCAAGTCCAGGTGAGCTTTTCTAATCCTTTTGTCATAAGAGGCAGGACTTAATGTATTTTCCAGGGCCAGTGCCCCTGAAATGCTAGCTAGCAGTAAGCAGATAAGATGCTGTGCCTTAATATTTTTGAATTCTTTGCCTTAAGAAAGCTTATTCTTTTATCTGAAACAAATCCTCTCAATTAATGGTTAAAATATGAAACATCTTTTTGCCTACTTCACTGACAGAAGTAAAAATTATGGACATTTTGCAAAGCAATGGCTGCAGACCACTTGAGGTACAACATATTGTGACCCCTTAATCGTCACAGTGTCAGACCCAGCCTGACTTTGTCTGTGTGGTGGAACATCCTTCAGTGAGAATTCTCTTTCTACTTGGAGTCAATCAGTAAGAATCCAGCACCAATAAAAATCCTACATCTCATCAATATGCCTGGATTAAAATCTTGTAAGAGATAATAGTTCTGAGTCTGAGACTGACAAATCTTGGTCCAAATCCTGGCTCAGCCAGTCATTAGCTGAGTGACCTTGGGTAAGTTTCTCAGCTTCTCTGAGTTTGCTTCCTCATCTGTAGAATGGGGATAACTGCAGCCTCTTAGTGTCTCTTAGTCTAAGAGCTTACTTACCATACTGTATACAGTAGGAGCCTATTGACGGTTAGTCCTTGTCATTGTTAGTAAAATTAAAGAGGCCATTCCTCTCCTGCTTGGAAAGCTCAGAAGAAGCTTCTGATGATGTTTTGCATTGACTAAAAGACAAATCGCACCCTCTTGGAATTAGTGTATCTGAGCAGACCTGGAGAATGTTAACGCCTTGGTAGGAAATGTAACAGTTTGGATAAAAATGTTCTTTCAGGCTCACATGAATTAATGCAGTAAGAACTCTAAACTTGTTTTCTTTTAAATTAGGATGAGTGCTTCATGAATATCCATCACAGAATGCCATTTTATTTATTTTTTTTTCTTGCATTGGGTTTCAGTAGCACCAGAATGTTTCACGCAGCCCTGGTGTTATTTGACTACTGCTTTCTAAAAGATTCGATTGTAGCTCATGACAGCTCAATTTTGGTTTTAATCTAGACCCAGGCAGAAATACCTAGAAAAGTTATTTTTAATAATTGTTACTTCTGTTACCATGACTTTTGTCTGCAGTGCTTCAATCTGTGGTCTTTTTAATGACTTTGTGTGAAAGTGAAAATTAGGGATCTTCAGGTTTCCAGTGCCTGCCAGAGAAAGCCTAGTTTGAGCTGTGTCTCAGGTATCAGCAAGTGACTGAAGCCAGCAGGTGCAAATCTGGGTTTGGAATCATGAGCATCTTGATTGAGAATAATGGGTACCTCCTGGTGCCTTAAACAACTTCCAAATTTGTAACTTTCCTTTCTTTTCTTGGAAGTGTAACTGGATATTTTTAAACAAAGTGTAGCATCTTGTGGAGCAAATTAGAGTGTTTATGGGTTAGGTTGGAATAAGCCACCTTGCTAGATTTTGCCGTTGGCAGAGACTATCCTGCATCTCTGGGGTCTCCAGAAGGGAAAGTTCAGAGCTGAGGGTGCGGCTGTAGTGGCAGTCCATGGATCTTGAGCCACTAGCTTGTTTTAGCTGACATGTACTGAGAGCCTGTCTGCCCCAGACACACTCCTGGGCTTTGGGCACGCAGTCCCTGCCCTCAGAGAGCTCACCGCCAGGAGTGGAAGCTCAGAAGCGAGGAGTCTCACAGAATCGGCACGTTTCTCATTGTTCAGCTTTTACATTTTTACTTTTGTTCTGGTTGTTGATATATAGAGACAGTTGCAAGGCTTTATCCAAGGAAGTTGTAGAGATTTTAAGGCCCAGGTGGGTGTTTCGCCTAGATGGCATCTGAGAGTCTCTTCTTATTTTTAGGTTCTCTGCAGAATGGGTCAGCAGTGTGAGAGGATGTCATTAGTTTTCCATTGTTTAGTTTCCTCACAGCTTAACAGAATACGTGGTGCCGAATTTTACTTAAAGATACTAGTCAATGGGGCTGGGCGCAGTAGCTCATGCCTGTAATCCTAGCACTTTGGGAGGCTGAGGCAGGCGGATCCCTTCAGGCCAGGAGTTAGAGACCAGACTGGTCAACATGGTGAAACCCTATCTCTACTAAAGACACAAAAATTAGTTGAACGGGGTAGCACATGTCTGTAATCCCAGCTACTCGGGAGACTGAGGCATGAGAATCACCTGAACCTGCAGTGAGCCAAGATCGCACCACTGCCCTCCAGCCTGGGCACAGAGCAAGACTCTGTCTCAAAACAAAACAAAAGCAAAAACAAAACTAGTCAATGGAAAGGCTTGAGGAGAGGGCTAGGTGAGGATGTTACCCCTTTCATCGGGTGCTGTTTCCATTCCTCTTTTCTAGGAGCAAACACCCTTTCTATTCTCAGCCTTCTCTCTTTTTTTTTTTCCTCCCTGAGTAACCTCATCTTACCACAACAATCCTCAGTCAGTACATGGTCACTCCCAAATCAGTATCTTCGGGTCTAATGTTTCTCTCTAGCTGCAGCCCCATGTTTCCCACGACCCTGTGGAAAACCTGAGCCCAGCTTGTCCTGGCCGAGCTACGTGGCCTCCAAGTAGATATCATGCCTCAGTCTCCAGGTTCTGCTGCCAGAATTCTGTTTGAGTTCTCTGAGTATTCAAGACCCTCCACCTTCCGACTGTGGCCTTCTCCTTCCGTGGCCTTCCTTGTCCCTGAGCCGGGGCCACTGCACGCTGCCTGCTCTACCCCAGACGCCGTCTGTCTGCTTTCCCCTGTGCCCTGTTCCTGCTTTTCCTTCTGTCTGGAGTGTTCTTTCTTTTCCCTTTGAAATGCAAGGCCCGTTCAAAAATATCTTCCTCCATGAAGTTTTCCTTTGTTCTATTTTGATTTTTTCAAAATCTTTTTGGTCAAGAGTAATCAGCCTTGTATTGTTCCTTGTAGTTCTTTGTTTCTGCCTCTGTAACTGTCTGCTTGATATAATAATTATCCATTTGCAGCCCATCTTTCTCCTCTAGATTCTGTGGTTTAAAAAATTATATATTTGTAGGTACTAACCTACATGTCTTAAAAAAAACTAGTGAGAATAATACAGTTATTTGATTTTTGAAATGCAAAGGTATAAAGTCTGTTTCCCTTCCCTCTCCTTAGTCCTTAGTCCTTCCCCACAGTGACCACCATTAATAGTACCACGTGGTTCCTTCCAGAATGGATACAGCAAGCAACATAATATAATTCCTTTACAAAATGTACATGAAGGGAGTGACATATATGCATACATATTAGTCTACATCTTGCTGCTTTTGGCCAAATCTTAGTGCTCTTTCCATATCAAGGCATATACATCTACCCAGTCTTAATAGTTGCATAGTATTTCATTGTCGATTATATTTTTTGAAACCAGTTTCCTTTGGGGGTTCTTTTTTTTTTTTTTTTTTTTTTTTTTTTTTTTGCTATAGCAAAGAAAAATTCTTAGTGGTTATTTTCATTATATATCTCCTGCTACACTTTTGTAAGTCCTATATATTAGTAGGCTTAATTCCTCCCCGTTATTTGTGGACCAAATGGTAAATGCCTTTTAAATTTTGATAGATATTACCAAATTATTCATTCCTCAGGACTACACTTGCCAGCTCTTTTAAACTGTGTGCAAAGCTGATGGGTTAAAAATGGTATCTCATTATTTTTTCTTTTTGTATTTCAAACGTCTTTAATCAGAAGTAAATTTTAGCATCTTTGCTTCTTTTTTTGTCATTTTTCTTTTTTTCTTGAACTGTTTGTATCCTTTGCCCATTCTCCCATAGGGTTTTTTTGTGTATGTCACCTAATTTGATTTATAAATTAAGGAATTTGGAAAGTAGTTCTTTGTCAAATATGCATATATTTGTCTTCAGTATATCATTTATCTTTTGGCTTTTGGGGAGAAGGGGTATTTTTTTTGTCATATACTTTTATGTTGTCGAATGTATTTGTCTTTGCCTTTGTGGCATCTGAGATTTATGTCATGCTTGGAAGGGCCTTTATGTCAGTATTATAAATAAATTCACCCGTGTTTTCTTTCATTTTTTTTTTTCGTGATAAATCTTTTTAAAATACTGGCATAGGAATAGAATGGCATTAAATAGAAAGTAATAAGATCCTCCATACATTCCTTGGTGCTTTATAAGAAATTGGTTAACATGTGACACCTTTGAAAGTTCAGAGGAGCTGTGTTTGCCATTGGTGGGTCATGGTATTTTATGTGACCCTCTAATATTACATATAAGGGCAGTTACTGCCTTTTTGCCTCTTTTATTAACTCAGTGAGGGCGAGGAGCTGAATGGAAGAGCAGGGGCTTGAGTCACTGGTTTCTGTTCACCCTTCTCAGCATCAGCCATGAATGTGACATGATGGTCACTTGCTTTTCCTGTCTTTTTCAAGTGGCTTTTTGTTCTTAAGCCCCTTTGGGTAAAATGCGTTAACCTGGATTGGGGTTATCTCTCCCTTGTGTGTTGTTGCAGAGCAGCCTTTTGCTGTCCTGATGCATGGGCGCAGTGATGGATTCTGTAGCTTTTTTGAGTGGGATCTTGCGAAGATGTCAAGCAGCATTACTTACCAAGCCTGTCGTCATATGGTCTCGCATCAGACCTTAATTTTCTTTTCAGCGCAGCCATGCGTGCTTATTTCCAGAGCCCTCGCTTTGGCTTTGGACTTCAGGTCTGTGGGAGGAGTGTCCCAGGATGGCTCGTGCGGTCATTTCCAGGCAGTGCCACTCTCTCTGTGGCTTGTACCCACAGTGCCTCACTGTGTGAGTGGCCTGCTCTGGTTGCCCAGCCGGCTGTCACTCCGCAGTGTGTGTTCATTTCTCCCAAAGCTGCTCGCCTTCAGCTGCGCTCCCCTTTGCAGTTGGCTTCCCTGTCTGCCGTCCTCTGGTGCTTTCAGACTTGGCTTCGTCACTGCTTGGTCAGTCCTGGAGGGCCCCTCACAGTTTGCTCTTGCTTTCAGGGCGCTGGTCTCAATGCTGCTTTGAATTCTGTTGAACTTGGGCTGAACCCTGTGTCTTCTTGGCAGCATCTGCTCTCTGTGACTTTCACCTTCAAACACCAAAAGGACCGGTTTACTTGAGCCCTAGATCTGTGGTTTCTAATTAATTGAGGCTTTCGCATGTAAAGATAGCTTTTTATTTAAAGCAAGTAGAATGAGCCAGGGTCCGGGGCTCTGAGGAGGAAAGGGGGATCAAAGCTGTGAATATGGAGGGCATGATACCCGGTGGCCGCAGGGGCCCGCCTGGAACATTTTTCTCCTCATAACCCTTACCTCTGCCGGTGATTCTGGTCTAGAAAAGAGGGAGATTTTGCTCTACAAAGAGGGTGCTTCACTAAATTCCTACAGCTGAAATTGCTTGGTCACAGTGAATATGCAGATATAATCTTGATGTATATTACTAAAATGCCCTCATTTGCCCTTCTGTATTCTGGGCAGCAGTAGGGAGGATGTGTGCCCACTTGCACCCCCCGCCCCATCTCCATCCCTTTCCTTGACACCATCTTAGGGCAGGAATGTAACGTGGGGCAAGCTTGCTAGGAATAAAGGGTTGTTGTGTGGGGGCCTGGATGCGCATACTTCCGAAGGGTCCTGGGAAAGTCAGCTGCTTGGTTTCCTCATCTTTAAAATGGAGGGCAGTAGTACCTGCCTTAAGGGACAGGTTGGGAGGATTCAGAGACATACTGCATCCTAAGCCTTTACGACACGCCTGGCATGTATCACATTCAGTAAAAGCTGGTCACGGATGATGATGGTGGTGGAGTGACTCTGCCAAGTAAAGGGGGAAGGCTGAGAGGTGTGGCAGCAGGGGCAGTCATCCCCTTTTATAGTTGCCCAGGCTGGTGTGGGGGCAGCTGGGTGCGTGGAAGTAGGAGAATGTCGGTCCTGCCCACATCAGAGGTGGTCCTTCCCAGAAGCTACCTGGGAGACCAGTGGTGGCCTTATGTGATCACGGCAGAAGCTGTGTGTGAGGTGAAAGCTATTCCACAGGTGTGAAATTATTCTCTTTCTTTGTAAGAAAGTAAGAATTCGGAAGTAAGAAATTAAAGAAATTGAAAGAGCAGAAAGATTGTCTTTCCATCGATTGAGTGAACCGAAGAGACCTGTGAAGAAGTTGAGAAGGTGACAGTTTTGAACTTCCCAAAAAACCATTTCAACAAAGTTCTATCCATGTGTATTTTTTAAAAGAAGTATTTCACATTTTTTTCCCAGAGTATAGTTTTTACAAACAAAAACAAAATTTTGTTAAAATATGTATTAATGATACTGAAAGTAAATTCAGCTTGTATGTGCTTGTTTTTTAAATTAAAATAATAGCAATGTAAATGTCTAATTTGGGTGTGGTTTTTTGCCTAGAATAATGTGACAGAAACACCTATGATTAATCTTCTGAATTAAAGAATTCTGGTTCTGATGGTTTTAGTGAGTGGAATAATCAAATTCATTATTGTTTTCTGAGGCAGCTGCAAACTTAATCTAAATGAAAAACATATAAATCACTACTCTGCATTATCAAAAATGAATTCCATTCCCATCTCTCTCTTGAGTGGGGAGGAATCTGCATTAAGCCTCTATCAAACTGCAAGACTGGGACTTTTATTCATGTTTGAATTCCCTTTGGTTTTCTGTATGTAAGAGATTGATGTTGAGTGAATATTTCCTATAAATGTATGAAAAATAATTTAAATTCCCAGTCAGTGTGCCATTTAGTGATTGCAATTAAATCTAATACTTGCAGCACACATGACAAAAGGCTAATTTCCTTAATTTGCGAAGAGCTCTGACAAATCAATAAAAAGGGCAAAGGATATGAGTAGGCAGTTCAAAGACAAACTTAGACAAATTGCCATTAAACATGAGAAAAGATATCAACCTCATTTATAATTAAACAAATGCAGCCGGGCACAGTGGCTCATGCCTGTAATCCCAGCACTTTGGGAGGCCGAGGTGGGTGGATCACCTGAGGTCAGGAGTTCAAGAACAGCCTGGCCAACATGGTGAAACCTTGTCTCTACTAAAAATACCAAAATTAGCCAGGTGTGATGGCTTACACCTGTGGTCTGAGCTATTAGGGAGACTGAGGCAGGAGAATCGCTTGAGCTTAGGAGGCGGAGGTTGCCTTGAGCAGAGGTTGCACCACTGCACTCCAGCCTGGGCGACAGAGTGAGACTCTGTCTCAAAAAAAAAAAAAAAAAAAAAAAGCACATCAAAACAATGACGTACATCTTTCACCTATCAGTTTGGCTGAAAAAGTGAAACGGTTCGATACCCATTGCTGACAGTTATGGGGGAGCAGGCCCTTCCCTGTGAATGGATAATTGCTGCTGCCTCTTAGAGGGTAATTTGGCATTATCAACTGAAATGAAAAATTTACCACAATTCTGCTAGAAGTTGAGACTACAGATTTACTTACATAAGAAAGCCAGATGTAACTGAGGGGTGTGTGTGTGTGTTGTGGGGTGACAGTCTGTGTTTGTAATGGCTATCTTAGTATCAACTGGGAACTGGTTAAGTACGTTGTGATATAGCCATCCATGGAATATTATGAAGTTAGAAAAAAATAGGTCAATGTGTATGTGCTGCTATGGAAAGATTCTTTTTCTTTTTTTTTTTTTTTTTTTTTTTTTGAGACAGAGTCTTGCTCTGTCGCCAGGCTGGAGTGCAGTGGTGCTATCTCGGCTCACTGCAACCTCCGCCTCCCAGGTTCAAGCAATTCTCCTTCATCAGCCTCCCTAGTAGCTGGGATTACAGGCGTGCCGTACCACGCCCAGCTAATTTTTGTATTTTTAGTAGTCTTGATCTCTTGACCACGTGATCCGCCCACCTCGGCCTCCCAAAGTGCTGAGATTAAGGCGGAAAGATTTTAAGATATATTAAATACATTTCTTTAAAGTAGGGTACAGAACAGTTTATGCTGATAGATGTTTTGAATTTTCTCTGAAAGAATACCCCAAAACTCCTACCAGTGATTATCTTTGGGAAGAGGGGCTGGGGGAAAGTTTTATTATTTCTGTTCTATGATCTGAAGTTCTACCATATGCATATATTTTATTTTAAAGATAAAATTAATTAAAAATTGACCAGGTGCAGTGGCTCATGTCTGTAATTCCAGCACATTGGGATGCTAAGGTGGGAGGATCCCTTGAGGCCAAGAATTCGAGACCAGCCTGGGTAACATAGTAAGACCCTGTCTCTACAAATTAATTAATTAATTTATTTATTTATTTATTTATTTATTTGAGACGGAGTGAGGCCAAGAATTCGAGACCAGCCTGGGTAATGTAGTGAGACCCTGTCTCTACAACTTTATTTATTTATTTATTTATTTATTTATTTGAGACGGAGTGTTGCTCTTGTTGCCCAGGCTGGAGTGCAATGGCACGATCTTGGCTCACTGCAACCTCCACCTGCCAGGTTCAATCAATTCTCAGCCTCCAGAGTAGCTGAGATTACAGGCGCCCGCCACCGTGCCCGCCTAATTCTTTTTTTGTATTTTTAGTAGAGACAGGGTTTCGCCATGTTGGCCAGGCTGGTCTCAACCTCCCGACCTGAGGTGCTCCACCTGCCTCGGCCTCCCAAAGTGCTGGGATTACAGGTGTGAGCCACCGTGCCCGGCCTACAAAAAAGTTTTTTAAAAGCCGGGTATGGTGGTGTGTGCCTATAGTCCTAGCTACTCAGGAGGCTGAGGTGGGAGGATAACTTGGGCCCAGGAGGTTGAGGCTGCAGTGAGCCAAGATTGTG
Organism: Theropithecus gelada; assembly: GCF_003255815.1. Classification (NCBI taxonomy): domain Eukaryota; kingdom Metazoa; phylum Chordata; class Mammalia; order Primates; family Cercopithecidae; genus Theropithecus; species Theropithecus gelada. The sequence continues at coordinate 12,169,505 of NC_037683.1, read as the reverse complement.
CCACTGTACTCCAGCCTGGGTGACAGAGTGAGATCCTGTCTCTAAGAAAAAAATGTAATTCAAAATTGATCTAACTTAGGTGTAGACCCACTGACATTCCACACAGGGGAGAAAATCAAGACCTTCAAGAAACCAGTGAGTAGCCCATGTTGCAAAACTGCCAGTACAGAGGGATAGAGGATCACATTTGAACTTGAAGTGTGCCTACATAAGAGGCTCTGACCTCCTCTATCCTGGGATCACTGGACCTGACAAATCCACACATGGGGTGTAGAACTTGTGATCGATGATGAGTTTCTCTCCCTTTAGTCTGGTCATATGGCTCAGACTGAAATTAACTGTAAGTTCACTATGTGCCAGTCATTTAGAAGCTTCTTGTTCAAGAGTGTGGCTTGTTAGCAGCTCTGGGGGGAATCTTTGAATCTCATTGTCACTGTGGAAAGGAAGTGTTAATGTAAGGGAGAGGAGAGCAAAGCACTTCCTTTCTCATATTGCGGAAAAATGGAATCCCTTTCTTAGGTGTTAATCGTGGCGTTCCACTTTTCTCAGTGATTATCTTTCAAGTGTTGTTCTCCACCTTTCTTCTACAAAGCAGATAAGAAAAAACCACACAGAGAAGGAAGCCTCATTGGGAAGCCGTTTTCAGTTGTACATTCTATTTCAGAAATGCTCTGTTGCATTCCTTTCTGTACTGGTTTTCGCCCTGCAGTCCACACCTTTGAAAAGCCCGAACCCACCTTCCTTTTGTCCTTGCATTCCGAAAGTCACTATTTATACACCCCATGTCATGAGAATGCTATGATGAATAGGTAACATTTGACTATTTGTTAGGTGCCAGCTGAGTTGCATTTTTATAAGTTTTGCCAATTTGAGAAAGAAGTATTTTGTCTCACGTTTATGCATTTATTTATTTTTGAGATAGTGGCTCACTCTATCACCCAGGCTGGAGGGTAGTGGCACAATCTCAGCTCATTGTAACCTTGGCCTCTGGGACTCAAGCCATCCTCCTACCTCAGCCCTCCGAGTACCTGGGACTACAGGTGCCCACCACTTTGCCCTACTAATTCTTGTATTTTTAGTATTTACGGGGTTTCACCATGTTGGCCAGGCTGGTCTCAAACTCCTGAGCTCAAGCAATATGCCCAATTTGGCCTCCCGAAGTGCTGGGATTACATGTGTGAACCACAGTGCCTGGCCTTATATTGATGTTGCTTTACTGATAAAGTTGTTAAGCATTTTTTTTTTTCGTTTCTTTTTTTGAGACGGAGTCTCGCTCCATCACCCAGGCTGGAGGGCAATGGTGCGATCTCAGCTCACTGCAACCTCCACCTCCAGGGTTCAAGCATTTCTCCTGCCTCAGCCTCCCGAGTACCTTGGATTACAGGTGCCCGCCACCACGCCCGGCTAATTTTTTTATTTTTAGTAGAGACAGGGTTGCACCAGGTTGGCCAGTCTTGTCTCGAACTCCTGACCTCAGATGATTCACCCGCCTCGGCCTCCCAAAGTGCTGAGATTACAGATGTGAGCCACCGTGCCCAGCCTAAGCATTTTTTCTCTATGTCTAAAGGCTATTTTAATTTCTTTTTAAAAGCGTCTGTTCATAGTCGCTTTTTTCAGTTGTTCCATTTGGCTTTTATTGATTTGTGAGAGACTGCTGTTTATGTTCTAAGTATTTTTTATTGTTTTCTACCTCTTTTTTTTTTTTTTGCTAAAAAGTATTTTTTAGATATATAAAAGTTGTATTTCTTCTGTAGTTAAATCTGCATTTCTTCTTCTGGTATCTTTGTGTGCTTAGAAAAACCTCTAGAGGTTATTTTGGGGTATGCTGTGAAGAAGTATCTAAATTTATTATTAATTCAAATTCTCTAAGCAGCATTTATTTCAGTAATTCTCCCCTTTTTACTTGCTTAAAATGGCCCATGAGGCCATCTCAGTCTGATTTCTACCTTGACAACCTCATGTGGCTTCTGTCCTGCCCCTTGCGCCTTGTTCCAGCTGTGTACACACTTCCAGCATGTCCTTCCTCCCCAACCCTTTGTACGTGTGATTCCTTCTGTCTGGACAGGTTCCCTGCAGCACCCTGATACCACATGTATCTGACTAACCTTTACTTGTCCTTTAGTTCTTATTTAAAATAGCAGTTGTTCATGTAGGCTTCTCTGACCACTCCCCCATCGTGAAAGATCTCATAGCTTTTATCATGATTTATGATGAGAAAATTAAAACTCCGATGGATCCCTAGTGCCTGACACTTAATACATACTTAGCCGATGACTTATAGCCCAGTCATACATTTTGACATCTGTAAGTTCGGTTGTATTTGTCTATTTCTAACATTTCTTTAGTATTCCAGATCTGCACTATCCAGTTTGGTGGCCACTGACCACATGCGACTATTGAGCACGTGGAATGTGGTTAGTCCAAACCGAGCCATGCTGTGTGTAACATACACATCAGAGTTCAGAGACCTAGTGTGAAAAGAATGTCAATGTCTCAGCTTTCTAATATTGATTACATGCTGCAATGATGTGTTGGGTGATATAACATATTACTACAATTTATTTTTTTAACTTTTAAAAAATGTAACTACTAGAAAACATTAAATTACACATGCAGTGTCTTATATTTATGTTGGACCACAGTGTTCTAGATGAATTTTAAAATCATTTTGTCAGGTTTCTAAGAAAAGATTTCATCAGGCTATGTTATATTTATAAATTAATTTTGGGGGTAGAGTATCTCTCTTTACAGTATCGAATCATCCCGCCAGAACCATGTTCCCTCTCTTCATTTATACAGGCTTTTGTCCGTATTAAAGTGAGTTGTATTTTTCTTGTTGACCCTGTTTTTTGCTTATCTTCCCCCACCCCTAGGTATTTTCTAGTTCCTGTTGCTATATTGTTGGTTGCACCTTATTGTCATTATCTTACCTGTTTTTTATGTGTAATTTTTTGAAACCCTCCACTTAGTAGATGCCGATTCTAATATTTTCCAAGTGATTCTCTTGGGGCTTCTGTATAAATAATCTGCATGTTACATCTGCACGTAATAGTCATTTTGTCTCTTTTTTAATGGCTGCTTGCCTTAATGTTCCCTTGTCTTGTTGCTTTGGCTAGAAGTTCTAAAATAATGTTAAGTAAGAATCATGATGGCAGATAACCTTGTATATCTTCCCAGGCACTGATGGGAATGACTTTACTAAAGTGTTTACCGAAGTGTGCTCCAGGGAACACTCATTCTTGGGAAATATTAACATGTGTACCTTGAGAGAACAGTTCCACCATTAAATGAGTTTGCGAACTGCTGAGTTAAGCAGGACTCTTGTCTATAGGACTTTTCAGATAGGATATTATGCTAATGTGTGTTTTAATCCCTAGGAGGTGAGGATATTGGGGCCAGCTCTTGGGCTTGGGTTCTACTAAATACATTTTGGGAAATGCAGACATCATGTTTCCTTTTTATCTTCCCCCCCCCTTCCTTCCTTCCGTTCCCTTTTTTCTCCCCCTTCCCCTTACCCCCTTCCTTCCTACCTTCCTTCTTTCCTTCCTTCCTTCCTTCGTTTCCTCCCTCCTTCCTTCCTTCCCTCCTTCCTTCCTTCCTTCCTTTTCCCTATTAAGTATACCAACATACACAGTGTTTCCTTTTTAAGGATAATGTTGCCATTGGTTTGTAGTAGATACACTTTATTATATTAAGAAACTATTGTTCTGTTTCTAGCCTATTGAGTATTTTCCCCTTACTCTGAAAGGGCATTTAACTTTCTGTCACATGCATTTTTGACATAATATTGATTTGGTCATATGGGTTTTTCTCCTTGACTTATTGATGTTGCAAATTATATTCGTCTATTTATTTCTGAACATGTAGCCATCCTTACATTTGTGAAACAGCTGTTCTTGGTCATAATATATTATTTTAATAGGTTGTATTTGCTAGCATTTCTGTTAGGACTTTAAAATCTATTTATTTAGATGAAGTAGACAGTTTTCTTCTTTCTGCTATTTGTCATCTTCTGCTATCAGATTTGTGCCATATGAACTGAGATGCTTTAAATGTTTTTACATGCATCTAGAACAGTGTGAACGGCCTGAAGATCATTTGTGCCTTGGCACTTCTGTTTCTTATTTAGTTCTGCCAATTTATGTTATCCTAAAAATATGTTCATTTCATACAGATTTCAAATTGATTTCAATCATAAATCTAGGATAAATAAGGGCGCAGTATTCCTCTTTGACTAAAATGTTTTAACTCAAATTTTGATGTGATTTTAAAAAAAGTTCGGACATGATCTAGGCACATTTAACTGATCCTTTCCTGTGAGAGTCTTAGATTTAGTTGCATGTTCTCTTGTCTTGAAATTTAAAAATTCCCTCTGTGATTATGTGCTGTTTTTCTGTATTAGTTATTTTCCTACTGTCTTTGGGCATCATTTGTTTTTCCTTTTCTGACCTCCTGAGTTCAGCCATTTCACTTATTTTTAGTATTGATTGTTTAATGATTAAAACTCTTAAGGCACTGACTTTTCCTGTTACAGCTTTTTGTTTTTGTTTTTTTTCAAAACTCCCAACATTTCATTTTGAAAAACTTCAAACAGAAAAGGTGAGAGAATTTCACAATAAGTGCCCAAATATCCACCATGTAGACTCTACAATTGTTAACTTTTTACTGTGTTTGCTTTATCATGTATTTGTCCATCTCTTTTTTGGAGATACATTCTCAAGTAAGTTGAAGACATGAGTAAACTTCACTCCTGAAGCCAGATTTTATGTGTTTTCTCATTGTCTAAGTAGTTTTATTCCATTTAGATTTTTTTCTGATCTAATACTTAGGAGGTATTTACATTTCTGTTGGTCAGGTTTTAAAATATAATTGTTAGATCTGGTTTTGTTGTGTTTGGGTGAGAGGATGGAGCCTGGGCTATATATACTTAAGTAGTTCTGAGCAGTCTGGTGCTGCAGATGTTTAGGCCACAGGAAGGAAACCTGTTGTAGGTGTACCACAGCTGTGGCACACACCTTTTGATGTGTCCGTCACCCTTTCATTCCTGTTGTCTAAAATAACTACTGTTTAAAAATACTGTCTTGGCCGAGTGCGGTGGCTTACGCCTGTTATCTCAGCACTTCGGGAGGCTGTGGCGGGCAGATCACTTGAGATCAGGAGTTCGAGACCAGCCTGGCCAACATGGTGAAACCCCATCTCTACTAAAAATACAAAAACTAGCTGGGTGTGGTGGCGGGTGCCTGTAGTCTCAGCTACTCAGAAGGCTGAGGCAGGAGAATCACTTGAACCCAGGAGGCGGATGTTGCAGTGAGCCAAGATCATGCCATTGCACTCCAGCCTGTGTGACAGAGCAAGATTCTGTCTCAAAAAAAAAAAAAAAAAGTAATAATAATATTAATAATACTGCACTGAAGGAGACTGAGCATAGTAAGTCTCAGCCAAACCAACCCAACCCAAAAGAGATATAAAGGTGTACACAGCTGAAGGGCAAACACACAAATCAAGACAGTAATACTGAAAAGGGTTTGGCTCCATTTATTGTATCCAGTGTGCTGCATAGTTGAAAAATACCAATCAGAAATACACAAGTAAGACAGAACATTTTTAGATGAATTTAGTTTTGTTTTTGTTTGTTTGGGTTTTTTTTGTTTTTGAGAAGGAGTCTCATTCTGTCGCCTAGGCTGGGGTACAGTGGTGTGCTTTTGGCTCACTGCAACCTCTGCCTTCTGGGGTCAAGTGATTCTCCTGCTGCAGCCTCCCTAGTAGCTGGGATTACAGGCGCACAACAACACACCAGGCTAATTTTTTTTTCTTTTTTTTTCTTTTTCTTTTTTTTTTGAGATGGACTCTCGCTCTGTCGCCCAGGCTGGAGTGCAGTGGTGCAATCTTGGCTCACTGCAAGCTCTGCCTCCCGGGTTCACGCCATTCTCCTGCCTCAGCCGCCCGAGTAGCTGGGACTACAGGCACCCGCCACCGTGCCCGGCTAATTTTTTTTTTTTTTTTTTGTATTTTTAGTGGAGACGGTTTCACCATGGTCTCGACCTCCTGACCTTGTGATCCACCCGCCTCAGCCTCCCAAAGTGCTGGGATTACAGGCGTGAGCCACCGCGCCTGACCACACCAGGCTGATTTTTGTATTTTTAGTAGAGATGGAGTTTCACCATGTTGGCCAGGTTGGTCTCAAACTCCTGACCTCAAGTGATCTGCCTGCCTTGGCCTCCCAAAGTGCTGGGATTACAGGTGTAAGCCACTGCGCCTGGCCTGAATTTAGTTGTTTTTCACAAAGTACTTCAAACCCTCAAAAGTACTTGAAATGGGGAAATATTTGTCCTAAAAGAATGCCGATTTCTCAGAGCCAAAATAGTCCTACTCTGTGTAAAATATTTTACTTTTGATCAAGATGAATGTTAGGCAACGGTGACACTAGGCTAATTGATCATTAGTTTATTTGGCTTTGGGTGAAGTAACCAAAACGTGAAAGACTAAAACAAGGGGAAGAATGCTTCAGGTAGATTTTAGGAGGTTTGATAGCCACAATGGTATTGTCGTTGTAAGCTTGTGTTTATGCCACTTGTACTTAGTGAGGAGTCACTGGTGAATGATGCCAACTCTCTCTCTCCGCAGAGTACGCTTCATGTCAGTAGAAATGGACAGCAGCAGTTTTATTCAGTTTGATGTGCCCGAGTACAGCAGCACCGTTCTGAGCCAGCTAAACGAACTCCGCCTGCAGGGGAAACTATGTGACATCATTGTACACATTCAGGGTCAGCCATTCCGAGCCCACAAAGCAGTCCTTGCTGCCAGCTCCCCATATTTCCGGGACCATTCAGCGTTGAGTACCATGAGTGGCTTGTCAATATCAGTGATTAAAAATCCCAATGTGTTTGAGCAGTTGCTTTCTTTTTGTTACACTGGAAGAATGTCCTTGCAGCTGAAGGATGTTGTCAGTTTTCTGACTGCAGCCAGCTTTCTTCAGATGCAGTGTGTCATTGACAAGTGCACGCAGATCCTAGAGAGCATCCATTCTAAAATCAGCGTTGGAGATGTTGACTCTGTTACCGTCGGTGCTGAAGAGAATCCCGAGAGTCGGAACGGTGTCAAAGACAGCAGCTTCTTTGCCAACCCAGTGGAGATTTCTCCTCCATATTGCTCTCAGGGACGGCAGCCCACCGCAAGCAGTGACCTCCGGATGGAGACGACCCCCAGCAAGGCTCTGCGCAGCCGCTTACAGGAGGAGGGGCACTCAGACCGCGGGAGCAGTGGGAGCGTTTCTGAGTATGAGATTCAGATAGAGGGGGACCATGAGCAAGGAGACCTGTTGGTGAGGGAGAGCCAGATCACCGAGGTGAAAGTGAAGATGGAGAAGTCCGACCGGCCCAGCTGTTCCGACAGCTCCTCCCTGGGTGATGATGGGTACCACACTGAGATGGTTGATGGGGAACAAGTTGTGGCAGTGAATGTGGGCTCCTATGGTTCTGTGCTCCAGCACGCATACTCCTATTCCCAAGCAGCCTCACAGCCAACCAATGTATCAGAAGCTTTTGGAAGTTTGAGTAATTCCAGCCCATCCAGGTCCATGCTGAGCTGTTTCCGAGGAGGGCGTGCCCGCCAGAAGCGGGCCTTGTCTGTCCACCTGCACAGTGACCTGCAGGGCCTGGTGCAGGGCTCTGACAGTGAAGCCATGATGAACAACCCCGGGTATGAGAGCAGCCCCCGGGAGAGGAGTGCGAGAGGGCATTGGTACCCGTACAATGAGAGGTTGATCTGTATTTACTGTGGAAAGTCCTTCAACCAGAAAGGAAGCCTTGACAGGCACATGCGACTCCATATGGGAATCACCCCCTTTGTGTGCAAGTTCTGCGGGAAGAAGTACACACGGAAGGACCAGCTGGAGTACCACATCCGGGGCCACACAGATGATAAACCATTCCGCTGTGAGATCTGCGGCAAGTGCTTTCCATTCCAAGGTACCCTCAACCAGCACCTGCGGAAAAACCACCCGGGCGTCGCTGAAGTCAGGAGTCGCATTGAGTCCCCCGAGAGAACAGATGTGTACGTGGAACAGAAACTAGAAAATGACGCGTCAGCCTCAGAGATGGGCTTAGATTCCCGGATGGAAATTCACACAGTGTCTGATGCTCCCGATTAAGATGGTAAAGAAGTGCACCCAAACAAAGCACATTAATCAATGCATATTTGTGATTTGCTTTGTTGTAATCTTTGGTTTTCCCAACCATCTGGAAATCTCTTGGTCTCTTGGCAGTTTTTCTAAAGTTTCTGGATGGAACACTTCGTTGTGTTTATCCTTTCCCCTGCCCTCCCTCCCCGAAGGAGCTCAAAGCATGAAGGGCAACGCATCCAGGGAAAACACAGGCTGACAGTATTCCTCTTTGGCTGAACTCTTAATCCAAAACCTGCCAGTGATTTAGCTATGCCAACTGGTTGACCCTCCATTCTCTGCCAAGAGGCATACTCTGTCTCATTGTGTGCGCTGGCAGCAGTGCACTTCCGTGGAGGGAGATCAGGATGCCGTCAGCTGATACAAATGGGTAACCTTTTCTAATTTAAAATTCCTTTTAGGGGGTAGTTAGACAATTTATATATATATATAATAAAACTATTATTATATATATAGTATATATACATTCTCAAATTTGAGTTTATTCTGGTTGAGGTGAATGTAAGAGGAATATATAATTTAATACAATGTGAACAGGGCTTCTGAGTCTGTCTCATCCCTACCTAATATGTTAGGGTTTTGCCCCTTCATTTCCCTTACAAAAGAATGTTAGTAGGTTTATATTAATCATTGTGTCCAAAAGCAAGCAAAGCAAATCACAGTGTTCACAGCTCTGCTTCATAACAAATACATAAACCAAATGCCATAAAATTTCTTCAACTCTAGTTGGAAACCGTTTGGAATTTTTGTTAGTTGTCCAGCAGGTAAGCTGGATGACCTGTGGTGCTGACCTTTTTACATAGTGTAGTGTTATATTAGCCAACCCCAAAGGAGCAGTGGTTTTCAAGGTTTTTACTGGCCTACAAATCTACCTTCATTCCGTACTGTAGAAACATACATACCAGGTAACTAAATCGAATCACTCTCTATCATGAGTTAGTACTCACTCGCACTTAAGGAAAGGGATTTGTAGTTCTCTCTACAAAATTCTCCAAGCAGTGTTGTGGTTTTTTTTTTTTTTTCTTTTTTTTCTTTCTCTTTTCAAACAGCCAGTTCAGGTGCACAGCAACTTTTTCTACATGCAGTTCCCAGGGAAACTGCAGAACTTAGAATTTGTACTTTTTGTAAAGCTATACTCTATGGGAATTGCAAGCAATATATCTATCTTAGTATTGTGTGTGCTAATGAGAGCCTCAGTGGCTCCCCCACTCTCTCAGTGTTTCCTGCTTAAAGAACCAACAGTTTAAAAGCCCTCTAAGATATTCTGTGTGTCACCAAATCTGTGTGTCACCATTTTTTGTCATGTGGTGCTATTTTTGTTAAGTGTCTTTTTAGGTCAGTATAGTTGTAGAAAATGTGAAATCTAATGGTAATAATGAATTATAATTGTTTTCCTCTCTTGAGTTCGTAGCTTGAAAAGAGACCTCAAAAGCATGTGCTGGCAAACACATTACTGTATGAAAAGATACCTGAGTCCTATTTGAATAATGTTGTATTAGTACTTTCGGAAATGTCTTCAGTTCTGTATTGTGTTCACGTACACAAACAGTCTTTACAGATTGCTTCGGTACTGTAAACTCTGGCAGAGAGTAATTTTACAGGCGGTTTGGTGGTGAGTTTGTGCTGCAGGCTGCCTGTGGGATGTCAGCGTTCTGGTATCTGGCTGAGAACCTGGGGTCTGAGATGCACAACCAGTGCACCTCCATAGGAGAACAGTGTAGCCACCTAAAAGAAAAACGAACAAAGGACCAGCCTCAGAGGCTAGAAGTTAAAGGAATACAGAATTTGATGTTTGCTGGTTTTCTGTGCTTTTTTGGCTCTTAAAATACCAATGGTGGATTGTTATTTTGTTTTTGTTTTTTGTTTTGAGAAAAAAAAGTCATTCAAGCCCTTTGTGTGTAATAGCCCCCAGGGGTGGCAGCTGTGCAGTCGCATCTCTTTAGCACACAGGATCTGTTCACGTGTGAACTGCTGCGCTACACATCAGTGTTAACTCCCTACAGATTACACTCTAATCCCGCTGCTCCCGAGGAGCGGCCTTTGCTAAATCGGGTATATAGTATGCCTTTTTCCTCGTCAAACTGCCTAAGTAGGGGTTTGTTCTCTCCCTGAAGCACTTGTTCAACTCCTGTTAAAGCCGCGTGCCTCAAGGGGAGGCTGGACCCCAAGTGTTTACCCACTTAAATATGTTCTGGGGTTTCAGGTAAATGTTTGTGATTTTTTTTTTCCTTACATGAATAAGTTTGGTTTTGATTTTTTTTTTAATTGAATGCAAAAAATTTGTGTTGTGATACAAATTAAGTTTGTGACAAGAAATGCCCAAATCCAAGGACATAAGAGGTCAAGCTCAGGGAAGGAACCTCCTTTTCACTCAGGCTTGGGGCCTTCAGCGAGGTCTCCAGAGCATTCCGTGGTATGAGAGACAGTGAGGAGGGAGGGCACCTGGTGCGGGCACCTCCAGCGTCCTGGCTCTTGGCATTGTCCGTCTTAACCTTATTTACATGGAGTTCTTTGTATTTGTGAATCTGTTTAACTGGTTTGAGTTTACCAAAGAGTGACTTATCCAAAATTGTCTTTGACAAAAATATCCATTGCTTTGATTGTACAGTTCAGGTTCAAACATTGTAATGGGACTGTTAAGGGGCAGAAAATTGATTGAGTTTCTCTCTAAGAATCATGATTCCACATTTTGCAAGTTCCACTTGCTCCCATTCGTGTTGCTAACACTTTACCCTTTCCACTGCTCGCAGTGTTAAGAATGAATTCTCAAGCCATAACACAGTACTGTAAAGTTCCGCAGGGCTTCGAGGGAGGCAGCGCCTAGGCCAGCACGGAGCTGTGTAGCCTCTCTGAGCGTTCGCACTGTCATGCTTCCCAGGGGCGTGACTGGTGAGAGATTAACTCCATTCAGATCGGGCAGCAGCAATTAATTGTGCCTTGCCGCATGAGGATGTGTCAGGAGGATTAACATGACCACAGAACCGAAACATTCTCTCCCTGAAGTTCACTTCACGTCTCCGCAGACGAAGTACGCTGTGTAACTCCTTAGAGCAACTCTTTTTGGAAAGCAAAGTCCCTATTTCTGTACAGTTTTAGGTTAGGTGTTTCATTTATAACAGATGCAGAAATCAATTAAGATAAAGTGATATGTGAAGAAATCTTTTACGGTAAAATATATCCTGAATTCATATAGGCTTGTTCATAATTGAGTCTCTTCTTGAGCTACCTTTTCACTATTAGACAATGTGAAGACAGTGACAGCATCCTTTTCTAGAGATACTTAGCCCGTTATTACAAACTGTGAAGACAAAGAATTTTATACTTTTACTAATGTTTGTGGTTTTAAACAGTTATTTTCATTCTAATCAGTTCTCTACCCTCTAATTTCTACTAAAGCTGTAAATACATTTAGAAATTATATTTGTAAATACAGTATATGGAGACAAGTTAATTTTTTGGTCAGTGGAAAAAGCCTCCCAACCAATTGGCTCTGCCTTGGCAGTTGTGGTTTTTTTGTTTTTTTGTTTTTTTGTTTTTAGTTTAGGTGTTTTTGGTTTTTTGTTTTTTCTTAACAGCAGAAAGGATACTGTCGGTTCACTGTTGAGCAGAATATACTGTAGAACGAAATTGATAATTTTTAAATCTTCCAGAGCATGAGTAAATGTCTTTTCTAATGATAGCAAATATAACCAACTCTTTGTTTTTCCCTTAGCCCAGACCATATATAGGCCTGCATATTTTGTGTGTGCTTTTGTTTTTATTTTTGTTCTTACAGCCTAGACTCTAGGAAAAATTTGCAGGAACACAAAACAAGGGCTGGGGGGAATATCATCTATGTGAATGAGCTTTACTTTAAAGAGATCAATGTATTTTATTTTATCAACTTTTTCTCTTAGTTACTGTGATTTTTGTTGTTGTTGTCCTCGTTATTGTTAAATTCTGTAATGGTTTCCTGTGAAGCCTCCACTGAAAGGGACTCAAATATGCAACACCTAAACTATTTTCCAAGGGCACATGCCCCTTGAATGGTGCTTCTAGACTGGTCAGGGTTATTTATTAAATTTTATATATGAAAGTATTGGGGAATTATGTAAATTCTTTATATGAAACTATCTAGTTCATAAATCATAGATTTCATATTACTCAGTGCAACTGAACTAAAAGTTCAGAAAAGTCATTCACATTGTTCCAAATTTGTAATGGTTGTCACATGTCACATGCGTCTTTTTCAGTAAGTGCCAGAGTGTTCCCACTGTTTCTGCCCAGTGCTTGACTTCTCGGCCCAGAAGGGAACCTGCTTTCTCTGGTTTCCTCCCTGGGTCTGGCACAGACAGGGCTATTGTAGTTCTTGATCAAGTCCTGGAGTCAGCCTTGCCTGGCTCTCCTTGTAGCAGATTCAGTCCACAGACCTCTTGCTGCCCCTCAGTGACAAGTATGCTGTGAATTCAACCTTTGGACTTGCTGCCCAAGCCTTTGGTTGCTGCCCTGACTATTGTAAGAGGTAAACTTACCTGGTTTGTTTGAGAATGACCATTTTCCTAATGTGAAAACCATCTCTCTCACCACTTTTATTAGTAGGGCTAACATTTTTTTCCGTTATAAATGGTTGAGCAATTTGAATGACTTAACACAGTGTCATTATCTTGCAATATAAACTGGTAACCTCACAACTCCACACTTCATCACCATATGAAGTAAATGAAGCTAGCTAAGCGGATGCTGTATCAACTAGTAACTTGCCATTAAGGATTATTTTATAGCATGAATTTAAGACTATTTATTCAAATGATATTTTACTCTTGTATTCACTTTGTTTTAGATTTGTGACATGAATATTTCAGTGCTGCTTAATTTTGTTCTGAATTCTTGTTTCTTGCTTGTAAATGGCTTTTTTATGGTATAAATAAAGTCAATGGACATTGCTGTTTGTAAATAAAAATGCTGCTAGAGCACATGTGCTGTGGTCTCCCTCTGCGTGAGCCCCCTGAGCTTTGGTGAGTGTCACTGGCTCTGACAAACATCTGCAGTGTCATAGTTTCTGTAATCACTGTTTTTGAAAGGTTAGGGTTTCCTAAGAAGCTCTTGTGCCACTATCGTGCTGAGAAGAAGAGAAAGAAGCGAGTGTATTTCTGACCTCTTGTGTGGCGACTGCATTGTCGGCCTCGGTCTGCACCCAGGCGCCCCCAGAACAAATCGCTGGTGAATCCCTTCCCCTCGCGCCTGCAGAGAATGTGCCTTGCTCAGTCGTCCACAAAGTGTGGGGTTGCACAGGCTCATGTCTCCACTAAGCCAGTTAACTCCCCCTCCTCCTCCAGGTTCCAGCCCAGGGCCCCCTCTTCCCGCCAGCAGCCCTCCAGGTCAGGCCTCTCTAACAGCATTTGTTGAACTGTGTTCCTGCTCTCTGGAGCACCTATTTCAGTTTGTAATTGGATATTCATTAGCGAGATGATTCAGTTAGTATTTCTCCCTCTAACCTGGAGGCTCCCTGACAGCAGGGTTTATAAACTCTTTTCTCTCCCTCGAGTATCCTTAGCACAGGACCCGGCACCACAGTAGGCACTCGGCAGTGTTTGTTGAGTGAATGAGCTAATGCGTGTCTCCCGAAGGGTCACACAAGGCAGTCTGGCTGGGATGCAGGCAAGATTGACCTCAGCTCCTGTGGGGCTGCGAGGTGACCTGCTCCTTACCCATAAGTAAGGGCTGCTGTTAAGCGAATTCTCACCAGGCCTCTGGGGTGAGATGGGCGGTGAGATGGGGCACAGGAGGAAAGGTCTGTGCAGGAACCAGCTTCACCTGCTAGCTGGGGGCCCGAGGATTCCTGAGGGAGGCAAAGGAATGATGGAGAAAGTGCATGGGCTAGCATACCTGAAGGTCTGGCTTTCATCCCTGCCTTTGACCGTGACTTTTAGCAAGCCACTTGCCTTCGTTAGCCCCAGTTTGACTCTGGTGACTCTGAAATGTCAGGCAGTAGCTTCTGATGAATTTGCTTACTCCGTAAGGCTGGAAAAATAGCCCAACATCAAGAAACGGGTGAGCTTCTCCTCCAGCAGGGTTCGAGGATTATCCCAAGGGGGTGGAGTCCTGGAAATAGGAGCATCAACTGAGGCCAACGCACTGAGTCAGAGCAGATGTTGTGTAGACCACATTGAACTGCATTGCTGGCAAAGGCCATTGGCAGTCATTGGCTCATCTTTCATTTGTCCTGATGTCAGACCCATCCTTACTCTGGTTTCTTCCAATTATAATTCCTACAATTGTTGGCCAAGCCTGGGTGGCTTCAGGGATGTTTACGAACATTCTTTATAATGTCACAGAACAACCACTAATCCCCAGTTGTCTTCTAGTCTTCACCTCTGTTTCCTGGACCATTTCCTTCAAAGCTCCTCAATCCTCAGTGGCTTTTTTTTTTTTTTTTTTTCTTTTTTTTTGTCCTGAGACAGAGTCTTGGTCTGTCACCTGGGCTGGACTGCAGTAGCATGGTCAAAGCTCTCTGCAACCTTGACCTCCAGGACTGAAGCGATCCTCCCATGTTATCCTCTTGAGTTGCTGAGACTACAGGTACATGCCACCATGCCTGACTGATTTTTTATTTTCGTAGAAATGGGGTCTTACTATGTTGCCCAAGCTGGTCTCAAACTCCTGGGCTCAAGTGATCCTCCTGCCTTGGCCTCCCAAAGTGTTGGGATTATAGGTGTGAGCCACCTTGCCTGGCTGAATGGCACTTACTCAACATCTTCTATGATGTTTTCCTTCGGTTTTTCTTTTTTTTTTGAGACGGAGTCTCGCTCTGTCACCCAGGCTGGAGTGCAGTGGCCGGATCTCAGCTCACTGCAAGCTCCGCCTCCCAGGTTCACGCCATTCTCCGGCCTCAGCCTCCCGAGTAGCTGGGACTACAGGCGGCCGCCACCTCGCCCGGCTAGTTTTTTGTATTTTTTAGTAGAGACGGGGTTTCACCGTGTTAGCCAGGATGGTCTCTATCTCCTGACCTCGTGATCCGCCCGTCTCGGCCTCCCAAAGTGCTGGGATTACAGATGTGAGCCACCGCTCCCGGCCTTCCTTCGGTTTTTCACAGCAGACCTACCTTGCACATCTTTTGTCAGCATATAGGGCTTACAACTTCAGAACACAAAAGAAATGGCAGAGAGGTGTCCGTGAAGGAAAGGCATTACAGACCACATCAACTTGGGATCATGTGTGGAGTCCGTGCTGTGTGGTTGCTGTGCATTGCCTGGCCAAAGATATACAATAAACCTCACTGTTCTAGCACTCACTGGTGCCTGCATATATGTGTGTGTGTGTGTTTTATTTTTTGAGACAAGATCTCACTATCATTCAGGCTGGAGTGCAGTGGCATGATTGTGGCTCACTGCAGCCTTGACCTCCCTGGCTCAATTGATCCTCCCACCTCAGCCTCCCAAGTAGCTGGGAGTATGGGCACGGACCACCCTGCCTCGCTAATGTTTTAATTTTTTTGTAGAGACAGGGTTTTGCCATGTTGCCTAGGCTGGTCTTGAACTCCTGTCTCAGTGATCCTCCTATCTCAGCCTCCCAAAGTGCGCAGCCTATGTGTGCATTTTAGGTGTACCAATGAGAGTGAAGATCCTTTTGAATTCTGTTCCCTTTCCCAGAGTGCTGGAAGTAGAAGGGGAAGACCTTGCAGTTTCCTAACGGTGGGAAAAGGATCTCACAGGTGAGCTACTACCTGGCCTGCCCGTACTGGGGCTCCTACAGTCCTCCACATATGTAATCTCCAGTTTCGGAAACCAGCTGCCTCCCAAGGGACTCTGCAAATTTGACAGTTTTGGATGAGCCCCAAATCTGCCTCCCTGGAGCTTGCACCTCTGCTCTCTGTTCTACTCCATGGGACCACAGCGTGTTTTAAATCTTCAGTGATGGCTGGGCATGGTGGCTCACGCCTGTAATCCCAGTGCTTTTGGAGGCCGAGGCAGGCGGATCATGAGATCAAGAGATCAAGATCATCCTGGCCAACATGGTGAAACCCTGTCTCTAGTAATACAAAAATTAGCCGGGCGTGGTGGCGGGCGCCTGTGGTCCCAGCTACTAAGGAGGCTGAGGCAGGAAAATCGCTTGAACCTGGGAGGCGGAGGTTGCAGTGAGTCGAGATTGTGCCCCTGTACTCCAGTCTGGCGACAGAGCAAGACTCTGTCTTTAAAAAAAAAAAAAAAAAAAACCTTCAGTGACAAAATCCAGTCTGTCTGTCTAGCCATTTCTTTGGGCTTCCCTAGGCAAAATGTGTCTCTGGGCTATCGCCTTTTCCCTGGAGTCCAGGCGGTGGGGACAGATTTGCCCTTTGTCTCTGCCCAACCCCCTCCAGTTTAGGGACCTGTTTCCAACAGAATTTTCTTGGAACTGAGGTGGTGGAACCCATAACTTGGAGGAACACTTCTTTGGCAAGCAAATTACGTTTATGTGACTGTTATTTTAACTAGCCTGTCCCTGCCAGATGATCTGTTCATCACACATCTGGGGCCGGGTACTGTTCTCAGGGTTTTTTCTAAATCTTCTTTTTTTCCTCTTCAGCCCATTCCCTCTCTCCCCTTCCCTCTCCAGATATTCAGGTGAGAATCAGAAGCCAGCCATCACCTTTACTTTCAGAGATCTGGGCTCTGAGCATCTTGCATCCGAATTTCCCCCAGGCCTCTCATGCCATCCATTCCCTTTGAGAGCTTCCTCTCGCTTTGATCACTGATTCTGCCTGCTCTCCGGGGTGCTCGGGCTTCCTCAGGGAGCCGGGCCTCAGCTCCCGGGCGTTGGTGCCACCTCAGCTGAGAAAAGGGTTTCCTGCCTTGCTTGGGTATCACCTTTGCAGAGGGAAGGCGCTTGGGACGGTTGCTAGTCTCACCCTCCTCTTTGCCCTTTCATCACAGTGGCTTTTCCAGGTTCTGGTCTCTCTCTCTCCTTCTTGCCCTGTCTCTCTCCTGTGCCCTGGTCAGGCTGGTGGTAAAATGGGACTGCTATTAGGTTCTATAACTAAACTACTAGTTCCCTTCTTTTCCTCCACTGTGTTGCGCGCCCCCCCCCCCCGCCCGCCGCCCTGACTTTCCCCCAGAACGGGCCTCCAGGAACCTCCTGCCACCAGGCTCTGTTGAAAGGCCCCACTTCCGACCGTGGTCAGGGCATGGCCATCTGCAGGCCCTGTGAGTGTTAGAGCCTTCCACCATGAAGATAAAGCCACAACTCTCTGTGATTGTACTCGTGGAAGTGGTTCCCAGGCCAGCACCCCTGTGAAGTGTCAGGCATTATCTGAATAGAATGGTCTGGCCCACATGGAAAGGGTTGAGTGGTTCCCTTCCTGGTGGCTCTGTGTGGAAGATAATGCCCACAGAACCTCATCAACGGCCCCCACAGGGCTGGCAAAGGCCTGGCAACCCTGAGAGATCTAAAGAGGGCAGAGGATTCAGGAACAGGGTATTCTGTACCTGGGACTTGTCCTGGCACAACGATGGTCACTCGCTTGGGTCCTGGAGGGCAGAACAAAGGGAGAGCCAGTGCATACCTCCTGTAAGTGGAGGCCTCAGCCTAGGGCTGAGATTGCCTGGGGCTAATCTGGAGGTCCCTTTAGAACTTATATCCTGCTGGAGGGAGGAGGGACCAGAAGAGTCCTAGTCTGAGGGAGGAGGCCCAGCTAGGTGAAGAAAGAACAGGACCGTGAAACAAAATTCTGGTGAATTAAACCATTAATTATAGAAAAATAAAGCCATAAACTAGTTTTTTAAAACATTTTATTTATTTATTTATTTATTTATTTTCATTTATTTTTTGAGATGGAGTCTTGCTCTGTCACCAGGCTGGAGGGCAGTGGCACGATCTCGGCTCACTGCAACCTCCACCTCCCGGGTTCGAGCAGTTCTCCTGCCTCAGCTTCCCAAATAGCTGGGACTATAGGAGTGCACCACCACATCAGGCTAATTTTGTATTTTTAGTAGAGACGGGGTCTCACCGTGTTGGCCAGGATGGTCTTGATCTCCTGACCTCGTGATCCACCTGCCTCGGCCTCCCAAATTGCTGGGATTACAGCGGTGAGCCACTGTGCCCCGCCTATTTTTTATTTTTAGTTTTTGGAGATGGCATCTTGCTCTGTCGCCCAGGCTGGAGTGCAGTGGCATAATCTCGGCTCACTGCAACCTCCACCTCCCCAGTTCAAGCGATTCTCCTGCCTCAGCGTCCTGAGTAGCTGGGACTACAGGCACCACCATGCCTGTCTAATTTTTTTTTTTTTTTTTTTTTTGTATTTTTAGTAGAGATGGAGTTTCAACGTATTGGCCAGGTTGGTCTCGAATTCTTAACCTTGTGATCTGCCCACCTCAGCCTCCCAAAGTGCTAGGATTACAGGCGTGAGCCACTGTTCCCAGCCTAGTTTTTTTTTTTTTTTTTTTTTTTTTAAGGAGTTGAAGATTTACTTGGTTTTGCAGTAGGGAAGATATTATTATTATTTTTTTGTTTGTTTTTTTGTTTTTGTTTTTTTGAGACGGAGTCTCGCTCTGTCGCCCGGGCTGGAGTGCAGTGGCCGGATCTCAGCTCACTGCAAGCTCCGCCTCGCGGGTTCACGCCATTCTCCTGCCTCAGCCTCCCGAGCAGCTGGGACTACAGGCGCCCGCCACCTCGCCCAGCTAGTTTTTTTTGTATTTTTTCGTAGAGACGGGGTTTCACCGGGTTAGCCAGGATGGTCTTGATCTCCTGACCTCGTGATCCGCCCATCTCGGCCTCCCAAAGTGCTGGGATTACAGGCTTGAGCCACCGCGCCCGGCCTAGTAGGGAAGATATTATTAAGGAGAAGACCAAAAAGAAGAAATCCTAAGGGGAAAAATAGATTTGACTATATACAATGTAAAATGTGTTTAGTAAAAGCAAAACAAAAAAAAAACTCCACATAATTGAAATGTAAACTATACATTTAAGACAAAAAAAACTTTGCAACATATAGAACAAAGAGCTTATAAAATTAATAAGAAAAAAGATGAATACTCCCATTTAAAAGGGGAAAGAACATGAAGCAATCCACAAAAGAAATACTGAAGGCTAATAAATATAATCCACGGTAAAGATGTTTTACCTCACTAGAAAACAATTAAAGCAACAATGAAAGCCGACTTTCCTACCCATTCAGTTGGCAATACCCAGCATTGACAAGGGTAGGGGAAAATGGGACATTCATATCCTGCTGTTGGAAACATAAGCTGGTATAACAAGTTCTGGAAGGTAATTTCGTATCATGTTTCAAAATTGTAAATGTATCACTCCCTTGATATAGCAGTACTACTTTTAAGAATTCAATCTAGGAAGATACTCTAAGTAACTGAAGATGTACAAATTTATTCATCCTAGTGTTGATTATAATATTGAAAAGCTGGAAGCCACTATAATGTCTATCTATAAATCTGGTACATTCCTACAATGCTATACTAGGGAATCATTAAAAATAATGTTGTAAGCTCGGCACGTGGCTCGTGTCTGTAACCCCAGCACTCTGTGAGACCAAGGTTGGAGGATCACTTGAACCCAGGAGTTTGAGACCAGCCTGGGCAACATAGCAAGACCCCATCTCTATAATTAATAATAATGATAATAAAATGACTTATACATGTGTAAATAAACCTCTATGGCATGGGGAAATATCCATGACGCATTGTTGAGTGTGGAAAAGCAACTTAAAAAAGAACTTGTGTTGTGTGAGACTATTTAAGTCAAAGTATACACATGTGGTCAGGCGCAGTGGCTTACGCCTGTGATCCCAGCACTTTGGGAGGTCAAGGTGCATGCATTACTTGAGGTCAGGATTTCAAGACCAGCCTGGCCAACATGGTGAAAATACAAAAATTAGCCAGGCGTGGTGGTGCACGCCTGTAGTCCCAGCTACTCGGGAGGCTGAGGCAGCAGAATCGCTTGAACCGGGGAGTCAGAGGTTGCAGTGAGCCAAGATCACACCACTGTGCTCCAGCCTGGTGAGAGTGAGACTCCGTCTCAAAAAAATTAAAATAAATAAATAAATAAAATAAAGTATACATATGTATATGCAAGATACGCTGTTACATTACATAATGTATAAATAATGGTCTCTATATTTGATACCTATAGGTATCACTTTTTTTTCTTTTGGAGACTGAGTCTCGCTCTGTTGTCCAGGCTGGAGTGCAGTGGCGCGATCTTGACTCACTGCAACCTCTGCCTCCCGGGTTGAAGCGATTCTACTGCCTCACCCTCCTGAGTAGCTGGGATTACAGGCGCGCACCACCACACCTGGTTAATGTTTGTATTTTTAGTAGAGACGGGGTTTCACATTGTTGGCCGGGCTGGTCTCAAACTCGTGACCTCAGATGATCTGCCTGCCTTGGCCTCCCAAAGTGCTGGCATTACAGGTGTGAGCCACTGCGCCTGGCATATAGATATCTATTTTTATTGAATGAGATAATGAGATAGTATATTTCATGAGATAAAATGTAGTGAACACTTTGTAAATGCTGGCAATTAGGAAATGAGGGTGGGTAGGGTGGCTGGAGCCAGATATTAAGGTGTATTTTATTTCAAGCTGAGAAATTTGGATTTTACTCTGTGACCATGGGGAGGCAGTAGAACTCAATTCAGTGAACATTTACGGAGTGTCTACTGTAGAAATGTCTAAGTTAAAAGAATATTGCTGCAGAGAATGCCATTTGTATCAAGGGCAGATCAATAAATTGGATCTCCAAGTAGATGGCCTTGGGAACTTCATCAGGGTCTGGGGCTAGTCCTCAGCCTTGTAGACCTAGAAATCGATCTTTGAGACACAGGGAAAGTGGATCTGAATCTGTCACTGACTTATAGTCACTACGTGTAAAACTGACATATAGAATTAGAATGCCACTGTGTTAAATTTCAGAGACCTAATGGAATGCAAAAATCAGACATATTTACCACATTCTTTTCAGCCACTTCTAGTAGTACTAACATGAATGGCTACCATTTATTAGGCATTTAATGGGCACTGAGCAGTTTTTTTGTTTGTTTGTTTGTTTTGAGATGGAGTCTCGCTCTGTTGCCCAGGCTGAAGTGCAGTGGTGTGATCTCGGCTCACTGCAACCTCCACCTCCTGGGTTCAATTGATTCTCCTGCCTCAGCCTCCCAAGTAGCTGGGATAACGCCACCACTATGCCCAGCTAATTTTTGTATTTTTAGTAGAGAGAGGGTTTCACTATGTTGTCTAGCCTGGTCTTGAACTCCTGACCTCAAGTGATCCACCTGCCTTGGCCTCCCAAAACGCTGGGATTACAGGCATGAGTCACTGTGCCTGGCCAAACAATATACTAAGCACTTTTCATGCATTATTTCCTTGCGTCCTCAGAACAACTCTGTGAGGTAGATACTGTTATTCTATTCATTTTACAGAAGCGGACACTGAGACTTCTGGAGATTCAGTTGGGCAGGGTTGTACAACATTGAGGTGGTGTGAAGTGGGATGTGGCTTCATAGCTTGCCCTATATATATTATCAGTCATGTCCCAAACCTGTGCTAAGCATTAGGGATACAGTAGAGAGCAAAGCTGACAGCCTGGCTGTCATGGAAGCTTTGAGTTTAGCAGTGGAGAAACATCAGTCACATTAATCACATGGCCAGAGTAGCACATAATCACAAAATGCAATGAAGAAAAGGTCGAGGGAACCAGGAGAGCCTATGACAGGAGGATCTGACCCCATGTGGGAGCCACAGGAAGTGACACTTGAAAGAAACCTGATGGTAAGTTACTAGGTAAGCGGGGTGGCAGGGAAGGAAAAGCATTTTAAACAGAGGGAACAGCACGTGCAAGGGACTTGAGGCTGGAAGAATCCTGACATATACAAGGAACTGAAAAAGGCTAAAGTGGCTGGAGCACAGGAGAGTGGCCTGAGATGACACACACACGGAGGGCCCGTTCCTGGTGTTCAGCTCCGCATTTCCAATGTGAACCTTGATGACCCTCTTACAACGCTTCTGTGACCAAGCAACCTGCCTGCCTTCTTTTTTTTTTTTTTTTTTTTTTTTTTTTTTTGGAGACAGTCTCGCTCTGTTGCCCAGGCTGGAGTGCAGTGGTGCGATCTTGGTTCACTGCAAGCTCCGCCTCCCAGGTTCACACCATTCTCTCACCTCAACCTCCTGAGTGGCTGGGACTACAGGCGCCCGCCACCATGCCTGGCTAATTTTGTTTTTTGTATTTTTTTAGTAGAGACAGGTTTTCACCGTGTTAGCCAGGATGGTCTCGATCTCCTGACCTCGTGATCTGCCCACCTCGTCCTCCCAAAGTGCTGGGATTACCGGCGTGAGCCACCGCGCCCGGCCGCAACCTGCCTTCTAAAGAATCCACTCCTCCGTTAGAGTGCTTATCTTTTTCTTTTTCAGAGGACAGTCAAGTTTTCTTAGCCTGAGAGTCAACTTGTCTGTTTTTTTTTGTTTTTTTTTTTTTTTTTATGAGACAGGGTCTCACTCTGTCACCCAGGCTGGAGTATAGTGGTCTGTGATCACATCTCACAGCATCCTTGACCTCCCAGGCTCAAGCGATCTCCCTCAGCCTCCCAAGTAGCTGGGACTAAAGGTGGGTGTCACCACACCTGGTTAATGTTTTGTTTTTTATTTTTTTTAGAGATGGGGTCTCACTGTGTTGCCCAGGTTGGTCTTGAACTCCTGGGCTCAAGTGATCCCCCTGCCTCGGCCTCCCAAACTGCTGGGATTACAGGCATGAGCCACTGCTCCTGGCCAACTTGTCTCTTTAAGGTGTCTTTGCGTATCATAATTCTGCTTGCTTCACTTGGTTTTAAAGTTGGAGTTTCAGAAGACAGTCTGACTTCCTTTGTAGTTGTGTTTTTGGATTGTGCCTCTCTCTAGACCCAGATGATATGATTACTGGTCTTCGAGCGAGGAAAGGCTTTTTCTCTCAGACATGGGAGGGCAAGCTGCATCCCTGCCACAGAAGGGAAGGAAGCTCTGAGAGATTCAGGGGTCCAGGCTTCTCAAATTTATCTGAGTCCACTTGGATAGTTAGGCTTGTATAAAGAGTCTGTCTTTAGCCCCACTAAAATGAGGTGCTTGGTGCTTGCTAAGGCCCTAGGCCACAGACATAAAGTCTTTATGGTCCCTGCCCCTGAACAGCTCACAGCCTCAGTTGTCACTTAGATTTAAAAAATGACTGGTGGTGGGCCTGGAGCAGTGGCTCATGCTTGTAATCCCAGCACTTCAGGAGGTGGGTGGATCACTTGAGGTCAGGAGTTCAAGACCAGCCTGGCCAACATGGCAAAACCCCGTCTCTACTAAAAATACAAAAATTAGCTGGGCGTGGTGGTGCATGCCTGTAATCACAGCTACTCGGGAGGCTGAGGCAAGAGAATTGCTTGAACCCAGGAGGTGCAGGTTGCAGTGAGCTGAGATTGCACCACTGCACTCCAGCCTAGGTAACAGAGCAAAACTCTGTCTCAAAACAAAACAAAACAAAACAAAAAACACTCAGCAAACTATACATTTGAAGTGGGAATATTTTATTTTAATTATACCCTAATAAAGTTGATTTTAAAAAGAAAAATATATTAATATGGCAATACTGGGAGAGAAGTATAACCTATTTTCCCAGTATTAAGCTGGGTCCCTTCTTCGAACCTCTAAATCCTAGTAACCCCAAACCCTTGCCTTTTATTCACCCAGCCCAAGGGAGGGTAGCTTCCTTCCACAGTTATTGCCTCTCACAGTCTAGTGATCCCTTTTCATTTTTTCTTAGACTGCCAGTACAGTTTTAGCCCATTTCTTAAGTTATCTCTGCTGAAGTCACCGGTGCAATTTCTGTTTTTGGTTTTTTTTTTTTTTTCTTTTTTTCTTTTTTGAGAAAAGGTCTCACTCTGTCGCCCAGGCTGGAGTGCAGTGGTGCAATCATGGCTCAGTGCCACCTTACCACCGCCTCACCCTCCAGGGCTCAATCAATCCTCCCAGCCTGCCCTCTCGAATAGCTGGGACTACAGGTGCACACCACCACACCTGGCTAATTTTTGTATTTTTTGTAGAGATGGGGTCTTGCTATGTTGCCCAGACTGGTTTTCAACTCCTGGGCTCAAGCAGTCTACCCACTTTGGCCTCCCAAAGTGCTGGGATTACAGGTATGAGACACCACACCTGGCTGATTTCTTTTTCTTTCTTTCTTTCTTTTTTTTGACTGCTACATTTTACTTTATTTTGCTTGTAAGGAAAACAATTGACTAAGTTGTCCCAAAAATGTTAGTGTTCACTGATCAAGAAGGAAATGAGGTCAGAAGGCAAACTTTTCACTTCCTCTCCAATATAAATTGCAAGTATCACAGAAAATTGTAACAACACATGCAACATGGCTGGTTTTCAACATACACAGTGTCCAAGCAAGAAGAGTGAGTACTGAAGATCAACAGAGGTCAGATTGGGGGCACTACGACAGGAAGTCTGAACCTATCCACGCAGTTTTTTCCTCCCATAGTCCAGGCTCAACACTTCTTCCTATTCTAAGGTGGCTTCTCCATAGGTAGAAATCCAGGCTGTTCCATATGTATTCCTTGCCCAGCTGTGTTTCACAAGGCATCTCCACAAGCCAAGCCCCGACTCAAATTCTGTACAGGAAGTTCCCGTTGCTGTCAAATAACTCTCGGCCCCTCTGCACTACTTTGCTGCTGAAGTTACCCAGCTCCTCTGCCTTCAACTCCTCCAGCTTCTGATCACTTGGCCATGCACCACTGCCAGTTCTTCTGGTGCTCTCAGAATCACTGGAGTACTTCTGTAGCTCTCTTGGATGACCTAGGGGTACAGCAACAGGCACAAAGCTCTCCTCCAGGTGCTGGATTTCTTTATTTCTTCCCTTCCATCTCCTTGGTATATTTGTCCTGTGAGTGTCTGACTCTATCACTTTCAAAGCTGTGCTGTGATTCGCGTCTTTGGATGAGGCTTCGCGTCTTTGGATGAGGCTATGTATCAGGCATAAGCAAAGAGCCTGATACCGAGTAGCCTGCAGGGAGCAGCTTTGAGGTATTTCCAGCGCCCCGGAGCTGCTGGAGAGAGTGGGCAAGCCCAGCTTTCTTAAGAAGGACTTTTTGATCCTGCTTCAGCTTCTGCTCCAATGTGGGTACAAACTTGCTTTTTAAAATTCTTCGGATCACATCAGTGCTGACATTAAAGCCTTCAGCCAACCTGGGAACTGACCAGGACTCTGGAAATCCCTCACGTAAATACCGGATCTGCTCCATGGCAGGGTTCTGGGCGGGGCACCAGGCGCCTCCATTTGCCTCCGAATCTTCTGGAATCGGATTGCTTTTTTCTGTCCTTTCAGGGTGCTGGGGGAAGAGAACCAATGGCACAAGCCATGCGTGGAAGCAGAATGGATGTTTGAAGAGCCTCAGGCTAAATCACGGAGCGCCCAGCCCTCTTCTCTTTCATCGCAAGGGCAACCGGGCCGTGTTGCCGGCTTAGAGCTGCTCTGTACACCCAGAAAGCTAACACCTAGAACAATAACTGCCTGTAAGCTCTCTAAACTAATGATGAAATACGTCACTAATGAAGGGACCAGTGGTCCCTGGGGAGCTGAACACCTCACGCTGCGCGACTAACAACCGGAAGAGGAAACGAGGGCCGCCGCGGCGCCAAGGGGGCGCGGCCTGGGGCGCCGGGGCGCGAGGCCCAGCTTCAAGCTGAGGGCCCGAGGAGAAGCCGGTACCTCTCCACCTCCTGCAGCTCCCGTTCCTCCGGCTCCCAGTCGGAATCGGGGTCCAGCTCCCGGCCGATAGGGCCTGGGCCCGCCACCCCCCAGGTCGCGAACCCACAGCGAGCGACGGCAGCGCAAACGCGACCCCCAGCAAGACACTCAGGGAAACCGCCATGGCGACGCAAACCAGCCTTCAGCCTTTTTTTTTTTTTTTTTTTTTTGAGATGGAGTCTCACTCTGTCGCCCAGGCTGGAGTGCAGTGGCGCGATCTCAGCTCACTGCAAGCTCCGCCTCCCGGGTTCACTCCATTCTCCTGCCTCAGCCTCCCAAGTAGCTGGGACTACAGGCACCCACCACCACGCCTGGCTAATTTTTTGTATTTTTAGTAGAGACGGGGTTTCACCGTGTTAGCCAGGATGGTCTCGATCTCCTGACCTCGTGATCCGCCCGCCTCGTCCTCCCAAAACTCTGGGATTACAGGTGTGAGCCACGGTGCCCGGCCACACCTGGCTGATTTCTTTCTCTTGCCTAGGCTCTGGCTGGTCTCTCCAGGATGGGACTCTGGGACAGGTTTGGTTGTTCTCCTAGTCTTGAATGCACTGCTGCCTCACTTGCCAATGGGAAAGCACAAGTTGGAAACGCACAGCATATAGTAGCATCGTGACTCATGAAATGATCCTCTGAAGTTGATGTTGATGAAATGTGGCTGCCACTTTTACCGATAGGCAGGAATACTAACTTCAAGGGCTGAGAAAGGAGTGGCTTTCTCTGACTGCACTAGAGCACTTACAGAAAGAAAATGGGAAGCTTCAGGCTCGAGTCATGGTTAGAGAATCCACGGCTTTTATGATGGGTCTGAGTGCATCTCTTCTTTCTTGAGGTGTGGGTCAACCTCAGTGAAAACCAGACCCAAACTTTGTGGGTTGCAGGATTAAAATATTAGTTGAACTCACAGCCTTGCCACATGTCTCATGAAAAATGTAGGGCATTGATTCAGAAAGACTGGAATCCTGAGAGCCTGAGTGGGGCATCCAGGCAGACTCAGATACATCTGAGAATCCCCAAACCCCTGAATGTCTGTGAGCCTCCCTCCCTTCTGTGGGAGGGACACGGTTTGCTTTCTCATGTCTGAGAGGAAAATCCCTTCCTTGCTTGAAGGCCAGCAATCATCTCACCTGGGACAGTGGCCTTGTATGGAGGTGTCCATTCTCTCCAAGACCCACTCCATCTAGCGCTTCATCACCCCTACGATTGTATCTAGCATCAGATTTCAGCATGCTTCAGAATACAAAGTGTGACCTGGAAGGAGGTAGTAAATACTATAAAATGATCTTGCCATATTTTGAAATCATTTTGCCATTTATATCACAAAAACCTAAGGAGTGTGTTTGGCAGTGGTTAGACCAAGGAGGACAGAATGGAACACTGGACAGGGCTGAATTTATTTTATTTTATTTTATTTATTTTATTTTATTTTTTGAGACGGAGTCTCGCTCTGTCACCCAGGCTGGAGTGCAGTGGCCAGATCTCAGCTCACTGCAAGCTCCGCCTCCCGGGTTTACGCCATTCTCCTGCCTCAGCCTCCCGAGTAGCTGGGACTACAGGCACCTGCCACCTCACCCGGCAAGTTTTTTGTATTTTTTAGTAGAGACGGGGTTTCACCATGTTAGCCAGGGTGGTCTGGATCTCCTGACCTCATGATCCGCCCGTCTCGGCCTCCCAAAGTGCTGGAATTACAGGCTTGAGCCACCGCGCCCGGCCCAGGGCTGAATTTATTTATATGGGTGCCCTGACCGGAGAGCCTGGATTCGTTGTGCCAGCTCATGCAGCTAGAAGTGGCACAGTTTGCCAGGTTGCTTAACTGAAACTTGGATTCACTGAGGATGATGGGACTCATGGTGACAAAAGTCAAGTGGCAGGCAGCCCTTAAAAACCAGGCAGAGGCTGGGCGTGATGGTTCACACCTGTAATCTCAGCACTTTGGGAGGCTGAGGCGGGTGGATCACCTGAGGTCAGGAGTTTGAGACCAGCCTGGCTAACATGGTGAAACCCCATCTCTACTAAAAATACAAAAATTAGCCGGGCGTAGTGGTGGTGCCTGTAATCCCAGCTACTCAGGAGGCTGAGGCAGGAGAATACCTTGAACCTGGGAGGTGGAGGTTGCAGTGAGCTGAGATTGCGCCATTGCACTCCAGCCTGGGGGACAGGGCATGACTCCATCTCAAAAAAAAAAAAAATTACACACACACACAAATTAGCCAGGAGTGGTGGTGCACGCCTGTAGTCCCAGCTGCTCGGGAGGCTGAGGCAGTAGAATCACTTGAATCTGGGAGGCAGAGGTTGCAGTGAGCTGAGATTGCACCACTGTGCTCCAGCCTGGGCGACAGAGGAAGACTCCATTTCAAAAAAAAAAAAAAAAAAAAAATTCCAGACAAGGTGGACATAAGGACCACCATGGGCAACAAGAACACAGTGGCGGCCGGACGCGGTGGCTCAAGCCTGTAATCCCAGCACTTTGGGAGGCCGAGACGGGTGGATCACGAGGTCAGCAGATCGAGACCATCCTGGCTAACACGGTGAAACCCCGTCTTTACTAAAAAATACAAAAAACTAGCCGGGCGAGGTGGTGGGTGCCTGTAGTCCCAGCTACTCGGGAGGCTGAGGCAGGAGAATGGCGTAAACC
The DNA here is from genome assembly GCF_003255815.1 of Theropithecus gelada. Lineage (NCBI taxonomy): Eukaryota > Metazoa > Chordata > Mammalia > Primates > Cercopithecidae > Theropithecus > Theropithecus gelada. The sequence continues at coordinate 12,140,968 of NC_037683.1, read as the reverse complement.
TGGGAGGCGGAGCTTGCAGTGAGCTGAGATCCGGCCACTGCACTCCAGCCTGGGCCACAGAGCGAGACTCTGTCTCAAAAAAAAAAAAAAGAACACAGTGGCAATCAGAATGTTATGACCTGTAGGGAATCTCATGGCATCCCCAGGGATGAAACAGGTGGCTTATTGAAATATTATTTGATTCATCATTATAACAGAAAATATTTCTAATTGTAGACACTCGACTTGGTCAGGCGCAGTGGCTCACGCCTCTAATCCCCAGCACTTTGGGAGGCTGAGGCAGGTGGATCACAAGGTCAAGAGATCAAAACCATCCTGGCCAACATGGTGAAACCCCGTCTCCACTAAAAATACAAAAATTAGCTGGGCATAGTGGCACGAGCCTGTAGTCCCAGCTACTCAGGAGGCTGAGGCAGGAGAATCGCTTGAACCAGGAGGCGGAGGTTGCAGTAAGCTGAGATGGCACCACTGTACTCCAGCCTGGTGACAGAGCGAGACTCCGTCTCAAAAAAAGAAACTCAACTTCAGTGCCCATAATAGGAAGTTGTAACTTTTCACCTAGGTGGACTGAAGCCAGTTCATAGCCCTAGAGCCCCACAGTGGAAAGGGGATCAGGTTTCCTTGAGAAAGGATTCTCCAGTGCTGGCACCCAAGGTACCTGTAGCTATTTACTAAAGTGACTGTGTGTCTTTTGAGGAGTGCTAGATACTGGCTCTGTCTTGGTCTGTTCGGGCTGCTATAACAAAATACCATAGATTGGGCGGCTTATAAACAATAGAAATTTATTTATCACCGTTCTGGAGGCTGGGAAGTCCAAGATCAAGGTGTTGGCAGAGTCAGTGTTGGGTGAGGGCCTGTTCCTCAGAGACAGCCGTCTTGTCACTATAGCTTCACATGGTGAAAGAAGCAAGGCATCTCTCTGGGGATCTCTTTTATAATGGCACTAATCCCATTCGTGAGGGCAGGGCCCTCATGACCTGATCACCTGCCAAAGGCCTTCCAAATGCCATTACCTTGGGGGTTTGGTGGCTCATGCCTGTAATCCTAGCACTTTGGGAGGCCGAGGCGGGCAGATTGCCTGAGCTCAGGAGTTTGAGACCAGCCTGGGCAACGTGGTGAAACCCCATCTCTGCTAAAATGAAAAGAAAAAGCCAGTTATGGTGGCGTGCGCCTGTAGTCCCAGCTAGTCAGGAAGCTGAGGCAGGAAAATCACTTGAACCCAGGAGGCAGAGGTTGCAGTGAGCGGAGATCATGCCACTGCACTCTAGCACTCCAGCCTGGGTGACAGAGCAAGACTCCGTCTCCAAAAAAAAAAAAAAATTCAGATTATGAGGCCAGGCGCGATGGCTCATGCCTGTAATCCCAGCACTTTGGGAGGTTGAGGCAGGCGAATTACTTGAGGTCAGGAGTTCGAGTCCAGCCTGGCCAACATGGAGAAATCCCATCTCTACTAAAAGTATGAAAATTAGCTGGGCTTGGTGGCATGTGCCTGTAATCCCAGCTACTCGGGAGGCTGAAGCATGAGGATCACTTGAACCCTGGAGGCAGAGGTTGCAGTGAGCAAAGATTGCACCACTGCACTCCAGGGCGATAGACTGAGACTCTGTCCGCAACCCCCCTCCAAAAAAAAAAAAAAGGGCCAGGGGAGGTGGCTCACACCTCTAATCCCAGCACTTTGGGAGGCCGAGACAGGCAGATCACTTGAGTTCAGGAGTTTGAGACTAGCCTGGCCAACATGGTGAAACCCCGTCTCTACTAAAAATACAAAAATTAGCTGGGCGTGGTGGTGCACGCCTGTAAGGCCAGCTATTCAGGAGGCTAAGGCAAGAGAATCACTTGAACCCAGGAAGCAGAGGTTGCAGTGAGCTGAGATTGCGCCACTGTACTCCAGTCTGGGTGACAGAGTGAGACTCTGTCACAAAAAGAAAAAAAGATTTCAGCAGATGAATTTTGGGGGAACATAAACATTTAGTCCATTGCAGGGTCTAATTAGATGATGATAATTTCTGCCAACACAAAATACCACTGTAGTCCACGTGTCACAAACTAGGGGCTTATGGTGAGTAGGTAAAAAAAAAAAAAAATGGAGTTTTGGCCAAAGTCTGTCCCACTGTGGGCCCGGCAGATCCATCGACCACCTATGGTCATTTCCGCAGTTCTTGACTGTATGATTGGAATAGACATACTCAATAATCCACATTGACTCCCTGATCTGTGGAATGAAGATTGTTAATGGTAGGTAGAGCCCACCAGAAGCCCTTGGAATTTCTCTTCTTTACTAGGATAGTTTTTTTTGTTGTTGTTGTTGTTGAGACGGAGTCTTGCTCTGTCACCCAGGCTGGAGTGCAGTGGCAGGATCTCGGCTCACTGCAAGCTCTGCCTCCCGGGTTTATGCCATTCTCCTGCCTCAGTCTCCCAAGTAGCTGGGACTACAGGTGCCCGCCACCTTGCCTGGCTAGATTTTTTTTATTTTTTAGTAGAGACGGGGTTTCACCGTGTTAGCCAGGATGGTCTCGATCTCCTGACCTCATGATCCGCCTGTCTTGGCCTCCCAAAGTGCTAGGATTACAGGCTTGAGCCACCGTGCCCGGCCCTTTACTAGGATACTTAACCAAAAGTAGTATCATTTTCCCAGAGAGAATTGCAGAGAATAATGACATTAAAGACTTGAAATACATAGGGGTGGTAATTCCTGTCTCATTCCCCTTTAAATTACCTGTTTGAACTGTACAAAAGGCATGATCTTGGAGAATATCTGTGGATTAGATGTACTGTGGTCTATTTCTACTCATACTTCTGACACCAAATGCATGGGTTTTTGTTTTTGTTTTTTTCCATACTGACAACCAATTCTCCAACTTTCTAGACACCAGCTGGATGTAAAGTGATTTGATTCTATTCCAATACTAACTACTTGGAGTTAATGCGGACCCCACAGGTTAAGGGCACAGTCCCACAATACTGCCCCTACTTCACATGTCTGTCACAAGTCTGGGCCTCCCATACCCCTGACCAATCAGCTAGCAATTGGAGATTCCCACAATCCCGTTCTTATATTTAATGATTTACTAGAATAGCTCACAGAACTCAGAAAGGCACTTTGCTTACTAATACTGCCTTAATATAAAGTATACAACTCAGGGACAGCCAAATGGAGGAGAATGGGATGAGGCATGTGGGAATGAATGTTCCTGGAACCGAGCCGGGTCCAGCTGCATTTTCTTGTGACACAATAACAAGAAGCAGACAAACTAAGAAAGAAGGGAAGTTATTGCTGTAACTGGATACAGGGAGAACGCTGGAGATAATTCCACCAGACCAACTCAAAGTATTACAGTTTTCTTAGTTCTTATACAGGTTGGGGTTATGTGCCTATGTGCAGCATAACATTTGCCTAAGTCTATAGATAACTAATTTTGTTTCAATTAGAAGGTCAGAGGCCAAGAAGATTGCTTGCTAAGTCCAATTAAGAGTCACCAGTACCTTCAAGGCCTGTCTACTGTGGTACCGGAGTGATTATTTCTATCTTATCTCATTAACAGCTTGGTCCAGAGAGCTGCCTTAGACGGTCCAATAAATCTGTTCACACAGTTGCCTCTGTTACCTTGACTCGTCTCAGATTACATTGACCTAAGATGGGTCCTGGCACTAGGAATGGAAGGCTGTCTCCGTTATTTCGGCTTGCTCCAAGTTAGGGAGAAGCCCCTGCAAGGCTCTTACTGACCATATGTTTCATATCTAGCTTTGATATCTGGGCACCGATTTCTCTAGGTTTAATTATTTGCTCAATGTTAAGGCAGCTCTGTGGAAATTTGTCTGTGTAACTGGAGGGCTATGCAGCCTGTCTGTGTGACTATCATGGAGGCCTGTTTATGTGATTGTCAAGGAGAACTGTCCTGCCACAGGAAGGCCTGCTCTCTGTGGGCACACCACCCTCCCAGCACCTTGATGTGTTCAACCTAGAACCTCTCTGAAGCCCACAGTTTAGGGGACTTTATAGAGGCTTTATTACATAGGCATGATGGATTACATCATTGGCCACTGGTGATTGAAGTCAATCTCCAGCCCTTCTCTCCTGTCTGAGAGTTGGGGGTCAGGGTTGAAAGTTCCAACCTGCTAATTACAAGGTTGGTTCCCCAGGCAATTAGTGCCCAACCCCAACCCCGATGCTATCTAGGGGCCCACCAAGAGTCATCTCATTAGCATAAACACAGGTATGGTTGAAAGGAGCTTATTATGAATAACAGAAGATGCTCCTCTCACCTCTGTTACTCAGGAAATGACAAAGATTTTAGGAGCTCTGTGCCAGGAACCAGGGATGAAGGCCAAATATATATTTTGTATTATGTTGCAGTGTCTCAAGATGGTTACTTTCTTTTTTTTTTTTTTTTTTTTTTTTTTTTTGAGACGGAGTCTTGCTCTGTCGCCCAGGCTGGAGTGCAGTGGCCGGATCTCAGCTCACTGCAAGCTCCGCCTCCCAGGTTTACGCCATTCTCCTGCCTCAGCCTCCCGAGTAGCTGGGACTACAGGCACCCGCCACCTCGCCCGGCTAGTTTTTTTTTTTGTATTTTTTAGTAGAGACGGGGTTTCACGGTGTTCGCCAGGATGGTCTCGATCTCCTGACCTCGTGATCCGCCCGTCTCGGCCTCCCAAAGTGCTGGGATTACAGGCTTGAGCCACCGCGCCCGGCCATTCAAGATGGTTACTTTCATTGCAGCTACTATCCCAGATATGGAATCTATTGCAGCAAATCAGCATAGTCCTTGGTACTTGGTATGCAGATACCGATTTAGAAAAATATCCTTTTTCTTCTTCTTTTTTTTTTTTTTTTTGAGACGGAGTCTCACTCTGTCATCCAGGCTGGAGTGCAGTGGCACAATCTTGGCTCACTGCCACCTCCACCTCCCAGGTTCAAGCGATTCTCCTGCCTCAGCCTCCTGAGTAGCTGGGATTGCAGGTGCCTGCCACCACGCCTGGCTAATTTTTGTAATTTTAGTAGAGACAGGGTGTCACCTTGTTGGTCAGGCTGGTCTCAAACTCCTGACCTTGTGATCTGCCTGCCTCGGGCTCCCAAAGTGCTGGGATTATAGGCGTGAGCCAGCGCGCCTGGCCAAAAAGTCCTTTTTGTTTATGCAAAATTGCAGGGACCACCAGAAGTAATTTGCTTTAACCTAACATAGTCAACTATATACCTTTTTCATCTCGCCTCAGGGCTTTCTCAACTCTCTTGCCCTCTTTCATAATCTAGTCCACAGAGATCTTGATTGTCTTGATATCCCGTAGAACGTCACACTGGTGGACTACATTGATAAATCATGTGTATTGGTGTCAAGCATACAGGATAAAGCAAGGTCAAGACCAAGGTGTGATTGATAACTGACAAAGTTACAATAAGCCACTTTTAGATTGTTTATTACTCAGACAGCAAAAAGAATAGCTCATGGGGAGCCAACATCTTTGGCGACTAAGAAGCTGATAGTAGGCTGCAGCTAAGCAGTTTGCAGGACTGATTGTGTAGCTCTATCTATTCTGAGGGGTTGATCTGGGAAGTCTCATACCTCATCAGAACCTGGGAGCAATGAGAAACTGTCTCATGATAGCCTATGGAAGATAGGAAGGTGAGTCCTCACAAGCTTTCCATCTTATGTTCCAAGAGGATTTCAAGGCATGCTTCCAAGACTTAGGTAAGCTGCCATTCCAGCTTTTTTTTTTGTTTGTTTTGAGACAGAGTCTTGCTCTGTCGCCGGGCTGGAGTGCAGTGCCATGATCTCAGCTCACTGAAACCTCTGCCTCCTGGGTTCAAGCAATTCCCCTGCCTCAGCCTCCCAAGTAGCTGGGACTACAGGCGTGTGCCACCACACCTGGCTAATTTTTTGTATTTTAGTAGAGACGGGGTTTCACCATGTTGTCCAGGCTGGTCCCGATCGCCTGACCTCATGATCCACCCACCTCAGCCTCCCAAAGTGCTGGGATTACAGGCGTGAGCCACTGTGCCCGGCCGAAATTCAAGCTTTTAATGCATGGCCTCTGTGGATAAGTGCACGTTGCCAGAGTGCCATGGAGGAGCCATTCCTCTACAATTGGATTACAGGGCAGGAAATAGCAAGTACCTTAGATATCTTAGACACATGTGAGCCAAAGAGTGGGAAATAAACCCCCCAAAGATTCAGGAGCCCACTACCTCAATGAAGCTCCTGAGGGTCCAGTGGTTTGGGAGAATGTTGGGATATTCCTCCTAATGTGAAATAAGATGTTTCACCATACACTGCTTGTCATTAAAAAGAAACACAATGCTTGGTGAGACTTTTTGGATTTTGGATACAACATATATTCTAATTGAGTGAGCTGCTCTGACCCAGTTACCAGTAACCTGTTGAGCTGCTGGTTTTGAGTGGGACCTATAGCAAGAGAAAGGTCTGGAGAAATCCAGACTGCAGTACCAGGTTTTCTGCCACTTGGGCCTTATGACTAAGTAGATTCTTTGATGCTCCATGTCCATATGGTTAATAGGAGTGCTCCATGGAGCCTCTACCAAGCCCCAATAGGAGGATACAGACCTCCGCAAAGTCATACCCTTGTCTGTAGACAAGTTTCTCCTTTTGAGAAACATCTCATGTCCTGCTACTGAGCCCTTGTTGAAATTGAACACCTGATGCGGGAACAGTGGGTGACTATGTGACTGAGCTGCTCATCGTGCATTGAGTATTATCTGATCCACCAAGCTGTAAGGTTGAGCGTGGGCAGCCACAATCCATCACCAAGTGGAAATGGTGTGGCCGGGCGCGGTGGCTCACGTCTGTAATCCCAACACTTTGGGAAGCTTAGGCGGGCAGATCACGAGGTCAGGAGTTGGAGACCAGTCTGACCAATGTGGTGAAACCCTGTCTCTACTAAAAATACAAAAATTAGCTGGGAGTGGTGGTGCATGCCTGTAATCCTAACCACTTGGGAGGTTGAGGCAGGAGAATTGCTTGAACCTGGGAGGCAGAGGTTGCAGTGAGCCAGATTTCACCATTGCGATCCAGTCTGGGTGACAAGAGTGAAACTCCGTCTCAAAAAAAAAAAAAAAAAAAAATATATATATATATATATATATATATATAAAATGATATTTTATGTGTTTCTGTTTAGAGATACCTTGTTAATATACATTGTTGATTTGTTAACATTAAACTCGGCTGGGCGTGGTGGCTCATGCCTGTAATCCTAGCACTTTGGGAGGCTGAGATGGGCGGATCACTTGAGGTCAGGAGTTTGTGACCACCCTGGCCAACATGGTGAAACCCCATCTCTACTAAAAATACAAAAATTAGCCAGGCGTGGTGGCAGGTGCCTGTAATCCCAGCTACCTGGGAGGCTGAGGCAGGAGAATCACTGGAACCCAGGAGGTGGAGGCTGCAGTGAACTGAGATCGCATCACTGCAGTCCAACCTGGGCTACAGAGTGAGACTTGGTCTCAAATAAACAAGCAAACAAACAAACAAAAACACATGGACACACATGAAACTCACACCCAGCAGCACTATAACTTATGCCTGAATGAAGCTTTATCTAACTCATATATGTTCTCAGTAAGGTCCTGCCATAGCCGGCTCGTGCTCAGGAATACCAGAGAGCATTTCAGCGCTATACCTGAGCCAATTCAATCAGTGCGATCACCCAGAAAAAGCAAAAAAATATGAAAAATATAGCACTAAATAGATGGAGAAAGGATATTTATTTATAGCACAAGAGTTGAAACAAGAAGACAGAGTGTTGTTTGACCTCAGCCGGGAATGTATATATCGACTGACTCAAATTTTTACTGCTCTGTGCATGTCCATGAATGACCACAAAAGTGCTGCGAGTATTCATTCTGGGATACAAATAAATTGTAGTGAGCAGGCTAATTCACAAATATGGAACTGGAATCCATGAATAATGAGGACCAACCGTATGTCTGTTTCAGCATGCCCACTTCTGCCATCTGCCAGGGTAGAGGAAGATGGTAGAGAATTTCCACTTCACTGAGAATTGGCCATTGTTTTCGCCAGGCTTCTGAGAGCCACCCCGGTAGCTGTATTCCTCACTGGGGTATTAAATCCCTTGTCCTGGCCGGGCACGGTGGCTCACGCCTGTAATCCTAGCACTTTGGGAGGCTGAGGTGGGTGGATCACTTGAGATCAGGAGTTCGAGACCAGCCTGGCCAACATGGTGAAAACCCATCTCTTAAAAAAAAAAAAATCAGCTGGGTGTGGAGGTGTGCGCCTGTAGTCCCAGCCACTCAGTAGGCTGAGACAGGAGAATCGCTTGAACCCAGGAGGCAGAGGTTACAGTAAGCTGAGATTGTAGCACTGCACTCCAGCCTGGGCAACAGAGTGAGACTCCTGTCTCAAATAAATAAATAAATAAATACATCCCTTGTCGGGAGAAAGTGTCCCTAAGTGAATGATTTCTTGCTTATCCAATCTTACATTCCAGCTTCCTTGATCGAGTACCCACCAAATCCAATCTCAGGGGTACTCCCCTGGCTTGTGCAAGTACAAACCGGTTAATTTTTGCAATCTAGGGAGGGGATCTCTGTTCTCCCTTGTTTGGTCCAGTCTATCCCCAGCCAGGTTACTTTGGGATTTAATCCTAGTTTCCAGCCTGGCAGCCAGGAGTGGAAGCAGGGGCACCACCCACGGGGGCGTGTGTCACCTGTGGCAGAAGAGCCTCTGTAGCATCTTCCAGGACAGCAATAGCTCCAGTCCTAACTCAGCTTGGGAAGCCCAGAGAGGCCTGGGGTTTATCTCGTGGAGTCAACATCCTCAGGGATATCCATCCAGATGTCCTTATCCCATGTTTTAGAATCTTTGGTTTACCCCACCAGGGGATCCTGACCTTCACACAATAGACCTTCCTTGCCTGAATATTCAAACATCTCTGGGCCTCTTCAGCCTGCAACTCAATTGTGTCTGTCCTCCACCACCACAGGTGATAAGAGACTTTTTATAAGCTACCATCCAGCTCTCTGGCTCTCATGCTTAGCCCTTAACTGCCCCTGAACAGCTCTCAGTCTCTCCTTATCCTTCCCCAACACAGCCAGTCAACTAACTTCTTCTGTCTTTGTCCACATTGTTCTCCCCATATTTTTCAGACTCTGGAAAATATGTGCCCAGCACAGCATTCTCCTCCATGGGGCTATTTTCCCAGGTTGCTGTCAGTGAAATCTTTAGCATGTGAGCCACCACCTTGTTTCAGGGACTATCTGTGCTCCAGCAGGAGGGTATTCTCTGTACCTATTGAGCAGTGGGTAAATCATCCCAAATCCACATCTCACCACCTATGTTCGCTGCCTATTCCTGGTGCTTCTTGTGTCTGTCCAGGTTCACTAAGAAGCAGGTGCCACAACAGAATGAAACATGCAAGGATTGGCTGGGTGTGGTGGCTCACGCCTGTAATCCTGACACTTTGGGAGGCCAAGGCGGGCAGATCACGAGGTCAGCAGTTCGAGACCAGCCTGGCCAATATGGGGAAACCCCATCTCTACTAAAAATACAAAAATTAGCCGGGTGTGGTGGCATGTGCCTGTCATCTCAGCTATTCAGGAGGCTGAGGGAGGAGAATCACTGGAACCGAGAGGCGGAGGTTGCACTGAGCCGAGATCGCACCACTGCACTCTAGTCAGGGAGACACAGTGAGATGCTGTCTCAAAAAAACAAAAACCATGCAAGGATTTTATCAGGGGGAAATGGGCGGGGAGCTGGGACAGGTTGAGAGAGCCATCAGACTGTGAATCAAGTCTGACCTCAAGTAAAGAAGAGAGGGAAGGGGGTGTGTGGAAGCATTCCATACTACCACACACAGTCCAACAAAGGGTCAGCAAGGCTGTCGGGCTGTCTTTGAGCCAAAGATTACCTATCACCAGAGGACCCCCATTGTCACCCGGGGACAGGCCTGCCTTAGTATTCCTGCCATGGTCAGTCGTTGGGTGCAGCCCATGGGTAACATGGCTTTGGTGCTAATGCTTTGATGGATTTCAGAGTGCAGAAGCTGGACCCTTGGTCAGATAACCTCCCTATAGTTGGAAGTCTGCCAGGTGCATTCTCATGGTCACGACAGGATGAACTCACTTTTCCTCAGGAGCACCCTGCAAGATAGGTGCTCTGGATATTATCTTCTCAGAAATGAGAAAACAGAGGCATAAAGAGCTTTGGATACTTGTCCAAGGCCACATAGATGGGAAGTGGAAAAGCCAAGATTGTTTCCTAGAACTGGCCAAATTCAAAATTTCACTCTCAGTCCCTATTCTTCCACCTCCTTCCTGTTTCCCGTTATTGATGGCTGCTTTCCCTAACGCCCCTGGGTGGCACCTCACCACTGTACCTGTGTGCACAGGAAAAGCACCTGTGTCCCTAATGACAGTGCTCTTTCCTGCGCCCTATTTCTGTCTTCTGATGCCCCCAGAGATACCAGCCGCCAGGATCTGGAGGATACTTTATTCCAGAATCCTTATAACACTTTGGTGTCGATGGCCTCTGAGCAGGAGCTACCTCTTAGGCAACAGAAAAGAGTGGGTTGTGGCCTGTATTAGTTCTTTTGCTGTGTAACAATTTTATCCCAAATGTGGCAGCTTAAAATAACACGCATTTATTATCTCAGTGTTTCTATAGGTCAGGGACAGCTTTGCTAGACCCTCTTCTTCAGAGTCTCACAGGCTATAATCAAGGTGTTGGCTGTGACTGCAGTCGCATCTGAGGCTCAACAGGTGAAGGATCTGCTTCTGAGCTCATGCGATTATTGGCAGCATTCTGTTCCTTTCAGGCTGCTGGGCTGAGGGCCCCAGTTTCTTTTTTCCTTCCCTCCCTCCCTCCCTCCCTTCCTCCTTCCTTCCTCCTTCCTTCCTCCTTCCTTTCTTCCTTCCTTCCTTCCTCCCTCCCTCCCTTCCTTCCTTCCTTTTTATTCTTTGAGACGGAGTCTCACTCTGTTGCCTAGGCTGGAGTGCAATGGCACGATCTCGGCTCACTGCAACCTCTGCCTCCTGGGTTCAAGTGATTCTCCTGCCTCAGCCTCCTGAGTAGCTGGGATTACAGGTGTGCACCACCACACCCGGCTTATTTTTGTATTTTTAGTAGAGATGGGGTTTCACCATGTTGGTCAGGCTGGTCTTGAACTTTTGACCTCATGATCTGCCCACCTCGGCCTCCTAAAGTGCTGAGATTACAGGCGTGAGACACTGTGCCTGGCCAGAGGTCCCCAGTTTCTTGCCGGCTGGTGGCTGGAGGCTGCCCTCCATTCCTTGCTGCATGGTCTTCTCTATAGGGCAGCTCTCACCATGGCGATCTTCAAGTCCAGCAAGAGCGTCTCCTAGCAAGATGGGTTACAGTTTTCTGTAATGCAATCACATACATCCTAAAGCCTTTGGCTCATTCTATTGGCTAGGAGCAAGTCAGGTCCTGCCCACACAAGGGCAGGGACATCATGAGGTGGGCATTATGGGGGCACCTTAGAGTCTGTCTGCCACACCTTCCTTATGGGTCAGCATCTCTAATGAGAACAACTCCTTGAACCACCCCAAGTTTGGCTCTCCATGAAGTATAAGTCTGTACGAAGACAGCTGGGCTGAGGATTGACCCTTGGTGATTTCTCCAATCCTCCTTTCCTCCTGTGGCTCAAAAGTTCCTTTCCCTCATTGAGAATGACTCAAACACATCAGATACTAAGAATGTGCCCATTGCACCAGCGCATCACACTTTGACAGTGAACTCTAGTGGGCACAGCTAGGATCCTCTCCACATCCTGTTACACATATTTAAGCATGGGAATGATGGGATTGACCAGACTTTACAATAACTTTATTTAATTAATTACTTTATTCATTTTTTTGAGATGAAGTCTTGCCGTACTGCCCAGGCTAGAGTGCAGTGGTATGATCTTAGCTCACTGCAGCCTCCACCTCCTGGGTTCAAGTGATTCTCCTGCTTCAGCCTCCCAAGTAGCTGGGACTACAGGCGCATACCACTGTACCCAGCTAATTTTTGTATTTTTAGTAGAGACGGGGTTTTACCATGTTGGCCAGGCTGGTTTCAAACTTCTGACCTCAGGTGATCTGCCCGCCTCGGCCTCCCAAAGTGCTGGAATTACAGGTGTGAGCCACCGCACCTGACCAACAATAACTTTAAAACATAGCTATATTGGACAGGTGTGGTGGCTCACACTTGTAATCCCAGTACTTTAGGAGGCCGAGGTGGGTGGATCACGAGGTCAGGAGATCAAGACCATCCTGGCCCTGTCTCTACTAAAAATACAAAAAATTAGCTGGGCATGGTGGCATGCGCCTGTAGTCCTAGCTACTTGGGAGGCTGAGGCAGGAGAATCACTTGAACCTGGGAGGCAGAGGTTGCAGTGAGCCAAGATTGTGCCACCTCACTCCAGACTGGGCAACAGAGCGAGACTCCGTCTCAAAACAAACAAACAAATAAACAAAAGAACAGCTTTATTGAGATATAATTAACCCAATTAGAGAGCATAATTCGGCCAGACATGGTGGCTCATGCCTGTAATGCCAGCATTTTGGGAGGCCAAGATGGGCAGATCACTTGAGGTCAGGAGTTCAGGACAAGACTGCCAACAAGGTGACACCCCGTCTCTACTAAAAATACAGAAATTAGCCAGGTATTGTGGCGTATGCCTGTAGTCCCAGCTACTCAGGAGGCTGAGGCAGGAGAATTGCTTAAACCCAGGAGCTGGAAGCTGCAGTGAGCTGAGATCATGCCACTGCACTCCAGCCTGGGCAACAGAGTGAGACTGTTATTTTCAAAAAAAAAAAAAAAAAAAAAAAAAAAGAGCAAGAGTGTAATTCAATGGCTTTTAGTATATTCAGAGTTTTACAACCATCACCACAATTAATTTTAGAACACTTTCATCCTCTTCCAAAGAAACTCCTAATTTGTTGCCCCTAAATCCTCCTCTCCTTCAGCCTTAGACAGCCACTTTGTCGACCTTCCATCTCTACATATTTGCTTATGGACATTTCATATAAAAGGGATCGTATAATATGTGGTCTAGCTTCTTTCGCTTAGCATATTTTCAAGGTTCATCCATGTCATAGCATGTATCAGTACTTCATTTCCTTTTACATTCCATTGTATAGACAAACCATATTTTATTTATCTATTCATCACTTGATAGATGTTTGGGTTATTTACATTTTTTGATATTGTGAATAATGCTGCCATGAACATCTGTGTACAAGTTTTTGTGGGGACATATTATTTCCATTTTTTCTTGGGTGATATGTAGGAGTGGAATATTGAGTCAGATATGCTAACTTTATGTTTTCTAAAGTGGTTGTACCATTTTATATTTCCTTTTTTTTTTTTTTTCTTTTTTTTTGAGACGGAGTCTCGCTGTGTCTCCCAGGCTGGAGTGCAGTGGCGTGATCTCGGCTCACTGCAAGCTCCGCCTCCCGGGTTCACGCCATTCTCCCGCCTCAGCCTCCCAAGTAGCTGAGACTACAGGCGCCCGCCACCACGCCCGGCTAGTTTTTTGTATTTTTAGTAGAGACGGGGTTTCACCATGTTAGCCAGGATAGTCTCGATCTCCTGACCTCGTGATCCACCCGCCTCGGCCTCCCAAAGTGCTGGGATTACAGGCTTGAGCCACCGCGCCCGGCACCATTTTATATTTCCACCAGCAGTGTATAAGAGTTCCATTCTCTCTCTTTTTTTTTTATTTGAGACGGAGTTTCACTCTTGTCCCCCAGGCTGGAGTGCAATGGTGCAATCTCAGCTCACTGCAAACTCCACCTCCTGGGTTCAAGCGATTTTCTTGCCTCAGCCTCCCTGGAATTACAGGGAGGGTTGCTGGGATTACAGCTGCCTGCCACCACACCCAGCTAAGTTTTTTTTGTATTTTTAGTAGAGATGGGGTTTCACCGTGTTGACCAGGCTGGTCTTGAACTCCTGACCTCAGGTGATCCACCCGCATTGGCCTCCCAAAGTGCTGGGATTATAGGCGTGAGCCACCATGCCCAGCCAAGGGTTCTATTCTCTTTACCTTCTCAGCAACACTTGTTATTGTCTACCTTATTTGTCATAGCCATCCTAATGGGTGTGAAGTGGTATCTCCTTGTGGTTTTGATTTGCATTTCCCTAATGGCTAATGATATTGAGCACTTTTTCATGTGCTTATTGACTACTGTGTATCTTCTTTGGAGAAATGACTATTCAGATCCTTCTCTTTCTCTTTCTCAGACTGCGCTTGGCTTTATTGCTTTAAGAAACCTATTGTTTCTTGCTTATCACCATCTAAGCTTTTCTGTCATCTTTAACACTGAACTCCCTTCTTCTCTGCTTCATTTTACTCCCATAGCACTTTTCTCTATCTAGCCTGCTACTGTAAATATTGATTTTTAATAGCTGTCTTACCCCACTAGAATGTCAACTCCACGAGGACAAGAATTTTTGTCTCTTTTATTCACTGCTGTTTTCTCAGCATTTATAGTAGCACTTGGCACATAGCAGAGAACCATTAGATATTTGTAGAAAGAATGAATTCATCCTTCTGGAAGCATCAAGAATCAAGATTAAATGACCTTTTCTCATCTTAAAATTGAGTTTACAATAACTTCTTATATATCACAAAAGAATCTGTGTTCATTGAAGAAAACTTAGAAAGTATGCATAAGCATAATAAAAGTATAGATGCCATTTAGCAAGCGTATATTGCACACACTTCTGTGCTTGCCCCAAGTCACACAGGTAAATATAATAGTAGCCAATGTTTATTGAGGTCCTGTTAGGTGCCAGGCCCTCTTCCATGTATCATCTCATTAATTCCTGCCAACAGCCTGTCTAAAGAGATGGCTACTTTTATCATTCTCATCTTTCAATAAAGAAACCGAGGCAGGTGGGGCGCGGTGGCTCATGCCTGTAATCCCAGCACTTTGGGAGGCCGAGGCAGGCAGATTATCTGAGGTCAGGAGTTTGCGACCAACCTGGCTAACATGGTAAAACCCCATCTCTACCAAAATACAAAAATTAGCTGAGCGTGGTGTGTCTGGCATCTGTAATCCCAGCTACTCGGGAGGCTGAGGCAGGAGAATTGCTTGAACCTGGGAGGCAGAGGTTACAGTGAGCCAAGATCGTGTCACTGCACTCCAGCCTGGGCAACAGAGCAAGACTCCATCTGAAAACAAAAAACAAAAAACAAAAAACAAAAACACCCCCCCCCCCCTTAAAAAAAAAAACAAAAAAAACCCCGGAGGCACATAGATATGCTAAGTAACTTGCTCACATGCACACAGCTTGCTGGTGGCAGAGCCAGGGCAGAACCATTGCACTACACTGTCTCTTGTTCTCTCTCTCTCTCTCTCTCTTTTTTTTTGAGATGGAGTCTCTCTCTGTCGCCCAGGCCGGAGTGCAGTGGCGCGATCTCAGCTCACTGCAAGCTCCGCCTCCCGGGTTCACGCCATTCTCCTGCCTCAGCCTCCTGAGTAGCTGGGACTACAGGCGACCGCACCACGCCCGCCTAATTTTTTGTATTTTTAGTAGAGGCGGGGTTTCACCATGTTAGCCAGGATGGTATCTCTCTCTTTTTTGAGACAGGGTCTCGCTCTGTCAATCCAGCCTGGAGTGCAGTGGCGCCATCACTTGAGGCTCACTGCAGCCTTGACCTTCCGGGCTCAAATGATCTCCCACCTCACTCTCCTGAGTAGCTGGGACTACAGCCTGCGCCACCACGCCTCGCTAATTTTTGTATCGTTATTAGAGACAGAGTCTGGCCATGTTGCCCAGGCTGGTCTCACACTTCTGAACTCAAGCAATCCTCTCGCTTTGGCTTCCCAAATTGTTGCGATCACAGGCGTGAGCCACCTCACCAGGCTTTTGTTCTCTTTATGCAAAATAATTAAGTACCTTCTTTGATGATTACCGTTTTCTTAATACAAAACAGCAGAAACTTCTCTTAATACAAAATAGCAAAAACGTCACCTTAAGGCACAGGTGGTTTAACTTCTACTGACTCTATTTTCTTTTTTGTTTCTTTTTTCCTTTCATAAGCTTTGGGAAGCATAGTAACCAATCTTTCCATATTCATTCATATTACTGCAAAATAACTTTGAAGGTTGTCAAAATGATGTTCTATTTGTTCAATAATCTTTCGGAGTAGGGCAGGTCATAGTACCTTCTCTCTGTGGGAGGCAGAAAAGTGTTTTGCTGTGGTGCTAGATTTCCAGGGCTTCACAGACCTGGCTTCAATTGTCTTTGCAATTTATTATCCCTGCGACTTTAGCCAAATGACTTAACCTCTGTGCTCACCTCACCGTGCCTGGCACAGAGTAAAGGATGTGGGAGCAGGGAGACAGGATCCGGGCTCATTCCCCAGCTTTGCGCCTGTGTGGTCTTGGGCAAGTCCCTTCACCTCGTTGGGCCTAACTTTGCCCAGCTGTAAAATGTATGAGACCCCAGGATCTCCGAGGTTTCTTCTGGCTCTGACGTTCTGGGCTCTGTGCCTACCTCCCAGCTGTGAAGAATGGGCACTAAGGCGATGTCTCGCTCAAAAAACCATTTTTGTTGAAAACGATAAATCCCAGGTAGGGATTTAGGGGGGATAGTGGGTGAGGCCTGGACGGCCGTGTGGGGAATGAGATGCGCGGCTATTTCTAGGCAGGAGATGGGCGTGGCGGGTGGCGGGCGGCGGGCAGAGTGTGCTGGCAGCGCAGCATCCCTGCAGGCGGAGAGGGCGTCTGCAGATGAGCGCGGAGGCCGAGGCCCGGGAGGACCGCGGATGCAGCGGCTGCGCACTGGCACGACCAGCCGGCCGATTTGCGTGTCTCCACCCCTGCAACGAGCTGGTTGGGGGGCTGTTCTGGCGCCGCGCGCCGATTGGATGAGCGGCCCGCCGCTCAGGCCCTGGAGCGGACGGTTCCTACTGCGGCTGGGCACCGGCTCCGCTCCCGCGACTGCCCGCGCTCCAGCTGCGCCCGGCCCGGCCCCGGCCCGGCTCGGCGCGGCCCCGGCCTCCAAGCGAAGGCGCCGCTGCCGCTGGGCCGCTCCCAGGGCCATGAGGAAGCGGCGGCAGCCACTGCGGCCCGCGTCAAGGTGACCGGCCGGGACTGCGGCGGCGGGGAGAGCGGCGGTGAGAGGCGCGGCCGGCGGGGCGGGGCGGGGCGGGCCCTGAGGCCGGGCCTGAGGGAGCTGCAGGTGCGGGGGGCGGGACCCCGAGGGCCGCCGGAGCCGGGGAGGGGCCTCGGTTCGGGAGGCGGGGCCGGGCCGTGCCTGCGGGTGCCCGGCGCCGGAGCCTGGCCGGGATCCGGGGGTTCTGGGGTCCGGGGCCGGGGGCGCGCTGGTCCCCGGGAGCGTGAAGGATGGCGGGGAAGAGGCGCGGGCGCGGGGGGCGGGGCCGGGGAGGCAGTTGGGCGGGGCGCCGCGGCTGCAGGTGCGGGGGGCGGGGCCGGCGGGGCTGCCGTGGGCGGGGCTGCGGGGTGCGGCCAGAGCGCCGGACCTGGGGAAAGCACAGGTGCGGGGGGCGGGGTCCGGGGACCTGCAGCGGCGGGGGGCGGGGCCCGGGTGACTGCGGTGCGGAAGCAGGGCCCCAGGTGAGGAGCGGGCGAGGGTGGGTGGTCGCCCGCGAAGGAAAGGCCGCCGTCTCCGCTGTCCAGGGGGGTGGGCACGGGGGCTTTGGGCTCCCTGCGGATTCTGGGGGCATCCGGAAATGCCGCTAGAAGGACCGTCCGGGCCTGCCTGTGCCACTGCTGACTCGGGCTTGGAGCTCAGCTGTCCTGGTTACCGGCCGGCTGCCTCCCCTATGCTACGCCGCGCCCTAAGTGGGGCGCGCTGTTTTTCGCACCTCAGGGGCTTTCCTGTTGCTGTTGAAGGGGCATGCTAGGATGCGGGGGGCGGGGGGGTTGGCTGTCATTGGATGATAGGCTGTTGAAACATGTGTGTGCTTGAAGAGTAGTGTGAGGCTTGGAGGGGTCCTGGCTTGCTAGCTACTGGTACCAGAAGCTGCTGTAGATCTCAGCAGTGCGTCTCAGAAAGACTGAAATGGCAGCCTGGTAAGAGGGGAGAGCAGGGATGAGAATTCAGAAGCTTTTGACTATGCTACCTGGGAGAGTTTTTCACCTGTTTCCTCCGTTGCAAAATGAGCATGTTAGTACCTGCCTGTGCGTCTCCCAGGGGCCTGGTGAGGATAGGATGAAACAGTGCCTACTGAGCAAATTGCTGGATAAAGTTAAGAGTTTCCCTTTTCTTATGCCGATGGGCAGGTTGGATTCAGGGACTGGAGAGTCTAAAGAAGAGAGGGTTTGTTTCTAGTTAAGAGGTGAGACTAGACCACTTTCTTTTCGCAGTTTGGGATGAGGTTTTTTTTGGGAGTTCCCAAAAGACTCAGCTGTGTCTTAGATCGTGACTGCTTCTCCCTGCGAGGCCTCTGACGGAGCTGCTGCAACGCAGGGAGCAGTGGCAAGTGGAAGCAGAAGAACATTTGTTTGCTGACCTTTAGACCCCAACCCCGGTGAGGACTCTGAGCTGGAGCATAAAGCTCAGGCCTGAGGCTATGGGAGTCCCTCTGCTCCCATCCAAGTACAGACCCCGATTTTACCATATTCCAAGAGGGTCGGGTGCAGTGGCTCACGCTTGTAATCCCAGCACTTTGGGAGGCCAAGGAGGGTGGATCATTTGAGGTCAGGAGTCTGAGACCAGCCTGGCCAACATGGTGAAACCCCGTTTCTACGAAAAAATACAAAAATTAGCCGGGCATGGTGGTGGGCACCTGTAATCTCAGCTACTCAGGAGGCTGAGGCAGGAGAATTGCTTGAACCTGGGAGGTGGAGGTTGCAGTGAGCCGAGATCGTGTCACTGCACTCCACCCTGGGCGATGGAGTGAGACTCCTCCGTCTCAAAACACACAGAAATCCCAAAAAGAAGACCCCTGAAAGAAGGCAATGCCTGACTCCACTGTGTACCCACAGGGGTGGGGAGAAGGAAGCAAGATGACAGGGCTCTTTCTGAATTTCAGAAGAGTGTTATATACCCATGTATGTGACCTTTCGAAGCCCAGTGCCTCTGCTTGCTGGTAGTTGACCAGTCCAAACTGTAATGCCTCCCTCCTACCTTCATTGCATGGACAGAAGCGAAGGTAGGTGGATACTTCTCTACTAACCTGCATTTTTTTTCCCCCCACTATAGAAGCTATGGGACTTTTGGGGGCCAGAAACCATGGTGCTGAACTCCCTCATTACCACTAGTTGTTGCAGTGGTGACCCAGTAGCATTGAGGGGATTAGGCCCTTACTGGTGCCTGTGCTTGTGTGGCAGGTCCCAGAGGACGTAGAAGCAGCATGTGAGAGTTCTCCCACTCTGTCTTGGCAGAATGGTGTTAATGGCTCTCAGAGATTGCTGCTATCTGAGTGACCGTCATGCTTTTTGGGTTAGAAGGAAAGCTCAAACTTGGTGGCAAAGAAGAGTTAGAACATGTGTTGAATAGTGAGGGGATTAGCAACATTCAGAGTCTAGAGAAAGACTTCATTAATGAAAAATACTGCATCTGAGGCGCTCTGATATGGCCCTCCTCTTGAAATGGATTTTCCTTTTCAGTATGGAGGGTAAGAGCTGTGACTTGGAAGTCAGTCAGGTCTGTTTGAAACCGCAGGCTGCCACCTCCTGCTGAGTGAACCAGCACTACTTCCTTAGCTTCACAGAGCTTTGGTTTCTTTATTTGTAAAGCAAGGATAACCATGCCCACCTTGTGAGGTTGTTATGAAGAATAAATGAGACAGGAGGGGAGAAGGCACCTGATCCACCCGGTTAGGGTCCTGTCCTGTCTCTCACTGCCTGCCCATCTTTCAACACAAGCCACTCAGAACAGCATGTAACATGCAAGGAGAGCAGGACAGGGAATTCTGAGGCCTCTATTTCTTATATAACCTTGAACAAATCCCTGCCTGTCTCCAGACCTTGGGTTTCTTAGCTGAGTGAGGAGGGTGTTAGACTATGTGATCACCAAGAGTTCTTCTAGATCTGGCCTTCTGGTTAGTCATATTTTCTTCAAAGGCAGGAGGGAGGAAACCAATGACCTGTTGTTTAGTTCTTCCTTTAAAAACGTCTGTCTAGCATCTTGCCTGGCACACAGTAGGTGCTCACTGAATGCTTGTTGAAAGAACAGATGAAGGACTTTAACTGGAAAGAAGGTGTGGCAAGTTGTCCCTGCTGCTTTTATGCATATGGTATCTGTACCTTTGACATACACTTTATTTATTGCACAAAAATATTGTAACATTAGTAAAATTAGTGAACTTCAACATAAAAGACAACAGTTGTTGCATGGTTCCATTTCATCACACATTAAGTTCATTCAATTTTTGTTCATAAACATACATAATTCTTCATGATTGCAATCGTATGTATGTAAGCATTTGGGAAAGGCCCAGTAATAAATGATTTCTTTGAATATAGTTTAAAAAAATTTTTTTTTTTTTTTAAGAGACAGGGTCTCCCTCAGTTACCCAGATTAGAGTGCAATGGCACAGTCATGGCTCACTGCAGGCTTGACCTCCCAGGCTCAAATGATCCTCCCACCGTAGCCTCCCAAGTACTGTGCCACAACACCTGGCTAATTTTTTAATTTTTTGTAGAGATGGGAGTCTCACTATGTTGCCCAGGCTGGTCTTGAACTCCTGGGATCAACTGATCCTCCCATCGGCCTCCCAAAGTGCTGAGATTGCCGGTGTGAGCCACCATGTCTAGCAAATATAGTTTTTATTTTATATTTTGAGCAAGTAAAAAAATCACACGTGGATTTTTTTTTTTTTTTCTTTTTTTTGAGACAGAGTCTTGCTTTGTCACCCAAGCAGGCTGGAGTGCAGTGGCGCGATCTCGGCTCACAGCAAGCTCCACCTTTCAGGTTCACGCTATTCTCCTACCTCAGCCTCCTGAGTAGCTGGGACTACAGGCGCCCGCCACTACGCCCGGTTAATTTTTTGTATTATTTGGTAGAGATGGGGTTTCACTGTATTAGCCAGGATGGTCTCGATCTCCTGACCTTGTGATCTGCCCGCCTCGGCCTCCTAGAGTGCTGAGATTACAGGCATGAGGCACTGTGCCCGGCTAATTTTGTATTTTTAGTAGAGATGGGGTTTCTGCATGTTGGTCAGGCTGATCTCGAATTCTGGACCTCAGGTGATCTGCCCGCCTTGGCTTCCCAAAGTGTTGGGATTACAGGTGTGAGGCACCGCACCGGGCCCACACATGGAATTTTTTAAGGCAAGTAGGGGAATAAATTGTAAAGTAACTGTCTGTCTTGCCTCAAGTTGACAGTTCCTAGTCCTTTTCCCTAGAGGCAGCCACTGTTACCAGTTTCTTGTTTATTACATATTCTTTCTCTTACGCAAAGAATAGCATTCTATACATACTCATTGTTGCTTCATGTATTCACTTGATTTACTTTGACGTTGTTCTAACAGTGGAAAATGTGTCAGTTAGTATGTACAGTTCCTTCTTAATAAATGTTTTTGACTGATATAAGCACAATTTTGTACCTCCACCCCCCACTCCTCAATGATGTTTACTCAGTATTAGTTAGCAGTCATTGTTTAGAAGCCTAACAAGAGACATCCTTTGTCCTAGGAAAAAAAGTGGCCTTAGTCCCAGTGAACAGTAGATTAAAGGGCAATCCATGTATCTGGATGCAAGGCAGAGTACAGAAAGAGAAAGGAAAAGGGATTTGTTCACTGGTAATTGAGAACTGATTTTCCATGCAGGCCTTGATTCAAAGTCCAGCCTGTCACTTACTGGCTATGTGACTTGGAACAATTTACCTAATCTCTCTGCATCTCAGTTTCCATATCTGTAAAATAGATAATGATAATAGGATCTGTCTTTGGGGGTTTTTGTGCAGAGGAAGTGAGATCATGCAATGCAAAGTACATACAGCAATAGCAGGTCATAGTAGGTGCTTAAGAAGGATGAGCTGCTATGTTATTAATAATCTGAAATAGATTCTATTCTTTGTGAGCAGATATTTACTGGACAGTTAAAGGTGAGCCGTGGAGAATACCTAAAGTCCTTGCCTTTGAGGTGCTCACATGCTGTGTGTGGAGATTGGCACACGAACCATTGATTACCAAACAGTATAGTGGGCCAGGTGGTGGGAGGTGAGCATTTTGTGAGGTCACAGAGGCAGGGAACAGTGACTTCTCCCTGGGGTGATTTGGGAATGCCTCCTCAGCTCAAATTTTCACTCCTTTGCGAAACCTACTTAATTTTTCCAGGCACCCTCCTATTTGTACAACCTTGACTTTCCTTCTGTGTGTACCTGGATCAGAGCACACGTCATGTTATCGCATATGTGACTTTTTGCCTGTGTCTCTACTCTGCACAAGGAAAGTCTCCTGCTTTCTTTGCTGCTGGGTCCCCAGAGCTTGGCACAGAGTAGGCTCTTGTTGAACAGTGTGATGGACCTATGCTCAGAAAAATCGTACTACTAAATGGTAGCAGATTCTTATTTATATGTCACCAGGTCTCTGGTGAAACCCATTCCTTGGACTATACTTCTTCACTCCCCAAATATTTGAGTGCTGACTCTGAGACAGGCATGTGCTGTGCTATATGCTAGCTGTAGGCTTTGGGTATGGCTGATGATACTTGACCTAAAAAGTCTTAGGGATGGGAAGAAAGAAATATTTGTTGCAGATGCTGAAAGTCAAGATGAGGAAGCAGAAAAATGGACAAGTCTGGAATGAGCTGCTCGTGCTTGCTGAAACTCTCCTTTCCGCAGAAGTATGACTGCTCTCCCTTGCCTTGGGCTGGGGTTGTGGAGGAGCAGGCCAAAGGAAATGAGTAGGTGGCTCATAGATTTTAACTCGGGGGAAGAGTTGGTTGGATTGGCTTCTGTGAGGAGTGTTTCTGGGCCTCCTTTCATAGCAGAGAGTACACTTGACTTTCTTCAGGTGGGCATTCATTAACCTGCCTTGCTGGGCTCTTGCTTTGGGCTAAACCTTGTGCTGGATGCTGGACACATGCAGATGAAGCTTTGTCCCTGCCCTTTGGGATCTCACAGTCAGTGGAGAAGTCACCCACAAACAGAAGGTGACTGAAGGCGATTGGCCATAACAGAGAACTGCTCGTGAAGTGGCCAAGCAGTTTCAGGCTCGGAGCCAGGCAGACCTGGGTTCAACTCCTGCCTCTGTCAGAGACAACCTGTGTGACCATGGGTAGGTGTCTTCCCAGCTCTGAGTCTTGGTTTACTGATTTGGTGAAGTGGGGATAGCAGTATTATCTAATTTAGGACTGTTGAATATTTCAGTGAATGCAGTGCAGTGTTTAGCACAGTGCCTGCCAGGAAGCTAATGCTTACAGAGTGCTCACTATTGTAATTATACATGGTGCTGTGGGAGAACCAAAAAGCGCCTCTTGAGCTGTTTCCTCAGGGTCCTAGTGATAGCGTCGTGGTCATGGCGAAAGTTAGGTATTGAATGTGAAGGTCAAGTCGTCTGAGAAATCAACTCTGAAGTCATCAAGTGCTCAAGGAGTCCTCAGGACCTTCCTCACCAGCCCTGCAGGTGATACTATGGCCCCAGGTCTATAGGCTTGTCTATAAGGTACATTTCACCCATCATCATCGTGAACACCTTTTCTTTGTCCAAGTACCTGCACTGATCAGTTCTGTGACTTTTCCCCAAGGAGAGGCATGAGTTGTACTTGTCTCGCCTGTGCTTGCTGACGAGCGCAGAGACCTGAAGACCCAGAACAGCAAATCATTCCTTGTTTTTTCTGTAGAGCTTTCAAATCTGTCATGTTTTTCTTTGCAGGAGATTGATCTCCTGAGCGTCAGAGAGGCAGATAGGGCAGTGCTTAAAACACAGACTCTGAAGTTGGGACATAAACAGATGTGGGTTTGTGTCCTGACTCCATCACTCACAAGCCTTGTGGCTTTGAGCAAATGACTCTACCTCTGTTTCCTCATCAGTACAAGAGGTGAGATAGTATGTGTCTTTGTGTGGTTCATACAGGGTTTCAGGGAGACGCTACAGAATAGGGCTTAGCAGAGGGCTTGCACATCGTGAGCGCCCAGGAAATGGGAGCTAGAATAGTGTCCTCCTTTCACCCAGGGTTATACGATTTTTAGGATACTTTTCTTAGGGTATTACCTATGGAATGTATTACCTATGGAAGTTATGTGAGTTACTGCACAAGCAATGTGTTAAAATACACATGTACTTGGTGATGGGGAGCTGACAAGCGTGTCTAGGGTGGCGGGCAGAACTCTTTCTGCATTGGGGTTGCAGGTGCAAGCCTCAGCTCCCACAAAGACATAGGGTACTAGTGAAGGAGAGGACAGAGCCATTCTGGGTGCCTTTGTCTCAGGCCCGTTTAGGAACTGGGGGCTGGCTTCTCAAGTTCTTTCTGTTTAATCATTCTGTTATTCCATGTAATTGATTGGTCTTAAATATAAACTAATAATGCAACATGATACTTTCCCTCTTCAGAATTTAAATATATTTTAAGGTTAAGTCAATTTTTGAGTAATCAGAAGAGAATTTAAATGTTTGGCCTTGACAGCCATAGGTTCTTTTAAAATCATCTGAGATGAAAGGAAGAATAGGGAGTATATTTAAGTCCATATTTATTGGATACAGTAATTATCACACACTGTTGTATAAGCCTGATAACTAGGGCAAGGAAAGTTTGTGCTTTTGGCCTATTTCTGAATAATTAAATATTTATGGAAAACAAGTTAATAGATTCAAGACAATTTGCTCTCTTTCTCTGGCAATAAAGTTCGTTATGTGGAATTACAGAGAGGATTAGTCCTCTGTGCAGCTGTTTATTTTTTCTTTCTAGGCACCATATCTCTAACACTTTCAGTCCACTGGCATTTATAGATTGCTCTCCTACTGGGCTCCCACAGCTCTCTCACTGTGTGCCCTGCCGTAGCATACAGTACAATTGTGCCCACCGGTGACTCCCTCATGACCGTTCTCTTGACTTTACAGAGTAAGAGTCCGCATTTGTTCTTGCATATTCAGGGCCTACCCCAGGCTGGTGCAAGGCAGCCAGAATGGTCTGCGTATGCCATTCCCTTTGCTTAAAAGCCTCCAGTGGCTTCTAATTTCTGTCAGAAAAAAGACCAAATCATTAGCATGGCCTGTGAGGTGTAAGAATATGCTTTCTAGGGTAATTGCTGGATATGTCTGAGGATCTCCCTTGGTGCAGTGCAGTCCCATCAGGTCATGGGCTGTGGCTGTTTTGCCCACCAGCAGGTCCTCAGTGCCCAGCCTGGCATCCGGCCTGTAGTAGATGCTCCATAAATGTTTACTGGGTGAACAAATGGAGTAAATAGTGGGCTCCCAGTGACTGATCTGAATCTATAAAATGAGAAGGTTGTTAGATCTGAGGTTCCATTCATTATACAATATCTCAACACTTTACAACACTTAAAAAGTTCTCTTCACACTTTTTATTCCAGCCGTACGTTGATTCTGCAGGTAGGTAGGGCAGGTTTTGAAGTGCATAGAAGAAAACAGAAGCTTAGAGAGGTTAAACACATTGCCCAAGATGTAGCTATGAGAGAAGCTGAGGGTCCTAATGCCTCAAATGCCTCTTCTCATGCTCCTGGCTGCCTCACGGTGTGGCTTCTGACACACTCATTGTAGAAGTCACAAGTGAGATAAGGCAACAGGGCTTCATTGGAAAAAGGTGGTTGTGATAGTTTCCTTGGTTTTAGATGTTTCGGTTTCCTGATGATTGAGTTTGAGGAGTTGAGTTGAATCTGGAATGATGGGTTTAAAGTCTTGTTTCATGCTTATGGGGCAGAAAATACTGAACTTTCCTGTAAATGACTGAAGTATAGTAATTATTGGTACCTGTGATAATTAGTTTGTAACTAGGGTTATAATTTGTGTTCTTGTTGAGAAGCTTTTTTTTTTTTTTTTAAAGGAGACACAGTCTTGCTGAGTCACCTGGGCTGGAGCAAAGTGGCTATTCACAGGTGCGATTATAGCACACTACAGCCTTCAACTCATGGCCTCAAGCGATCCTCCTGCCTCAGCCTCCCAAGTAGCTCCCGAGTATCACTACACCTGGCTGACAAGCTTTTTTGATAAGATTAGAAGTTACTTGCTGATGGATATGTAGCATCCTTTGCTGTTTTCAGAAGATACTTGTTGTTTCAGTTAGTTTATTTCTTTAATGTGTCTCTAGCTATATCTGCCATGGGACACTTTGGCAATGAGCATCACTATGGCCTTTGTGCTTATCACATATAGTGTCCGTCTGTCCTGATGGTTACCAAGCATTGAGTCCACTCTTTCTACTTTCCAGATGAGGGTGGAGGCTTTGCTAGAGTTTCATACTCAGGTGCCCTGATTCCCCACCTGACGAAGCCCATGAACTCGAACACGTCCATATGCATGTAACAGTTTCTCAACAGCTGCCTGCAGTTCCTGTACTGCTGCTGATAAACCATGCCCATGGTGAAGCATTTATCTCAGATGAAAGTGTCTGCTTCAGGGGCCTTTGTTGAATCTGCAGCGTGACTGTGTGGGAACAGGACGTAAACTTGACTTAGCACACAGCTCCAATATCTAGTCCAGTGTTGGTGGCTAGTTAAGAAAAGACAGTGTCTGTTGTGGTCTGTTAACACGATCATGATTTCGGGGGGTTCTTAAGGACTGAGATTCTATAGTCAGTAGTACTTGTGGAACAGAGAAGCAACCTGGTATATAGAAAGATCAATGAATATGAAGTCAGAATGCCAAATGTGTCCATTTGCTTTGAGACTCCCACTTTCCATGTAAACAGGAATATCTTTGGTGTGCATGCATCCCTTTTCAGTAGGGAAGCCCCAGTTTTAATATCTGAGATTGTGTTATGAGGCGTAAGTCAGAACAAAGAGAGCTGGATGATTATCAAGGATTGTACCAATA
Organism: Theropithecus gelada; assembly: GCF_003255815.1. NCBI lineage: Eukaryota > Metazoa > Chordata > Mammalia > Primates > Cercopithecidae > Theropithecus > Theropithecus gelada. Next base: position 12,114,082 of record NC_037683.1, on the reverse strand, counting down.
ACTGAAGGTAACCTTATTCCTTATTCTTTCCTGTCCTCCATAACTACTACTTGCCTACGAGCCCATCTGGCCATCTGTCCATCCATCCATCCAGTTCTTGTCCAGGGTCTGCTGAGTGCCAGTGCTATGCCAAGTGTGAGGCCACAGTGGTTAAAAAAAAAAAAAAAAAAAAAAAAAGACAGGCTGGGCGTGGTGGCTCATGCCTGTAATCCCAGCACTTTGGGAGGCCGAGGTGGGTGGATCACCTGAGGTCGGGAGTTCGAGACTAGCCTGACCAACATGGAGAAACCCCGTCTCTACTAAAAGTACAAAAAATTAGCTGGGCATGGTGGCACATGCCTGTAATCCCAGCTACTGAGGAGGCTGAGGCAGGAGAATCGCTTGAACCTGGGAGGCGGAGGTTGAGGTGAGCTGAGATCGCACCATTGCACTCCAGCCTGGGCGACAGAGCAAGACTCTGTCTCAAAAAAAAAAAATAAAAAAAAAAAATAATAATAATAAATAAATAAATAAAAAGATCTGGTCCTTGCTGTACTTTAGCGTACAGTCTAGTAGCAACGTTAAATAACAAAAATAATAAAAAGTACATAAAAATGTAAATATAGGGGCTGGGTGTGGTGGCTCATGCCTGTAATCCCAGCACTTTGGGAGGCCAAGGCAGGCAGATCACTCGAGGTCAGGAGTTCAAGACCAGCCTGGCCAACATGGTGAAACCCCCTCTTTACTAAAAATACAAAAGATTAGCCGGGCATGGTGGCACGCGCCTTTAATCCCAGCTACTTGGGAGGCCTAGGCAGGAGAATCACTGGAACCTGGAGGCAGAAGTTGCAGTGAGCTGAGATGGCACCACTGCACTCAGGCCCTGGGAGACAGAGTGAGACTCTGTCTCAAAAAAAAAAATTAAATAAATAAATAAATAAATAAATAAAAAATTACAGTGCACAGTAGCTGGGACTTGTAGTCCCAGCTACTCAGAAGGCTAAGGCAGGAAGATTGCTTGAGTCTTTAAGAGTTGAGTCTAGCTTGGGCAATGTAATGAGACCAGCCTGGGCAACATAGACCCTATCTCTTAAAAAAAATATAATAATTATTGCACTGATGTCTGCAAAAGAGGAGTATAAGGTGCTAAGAGACCATATATTGAATGGCTTTCCTGCTAGGGGAGTCAGAGACAGCTTACTAGAGGAAGGGGCCTTTAAGCTGACACCTGAAAGTGAATTGAAGCTAGCCAGGTGGGGAGGTGACGGTTGCATCTGCCATCATCCTAGCTGGGAAAAGGGCATGGTAGACTCCAGATGTGCTGGGGAGCCAGCATGGCTAAAGCACTGAGAGCAAGGGAGGGACCGGTGTTCTGGTCATGGCCTTGTTTCCTTGGACTGTGCCAGAAATAATGGACAAATTATGTAGTTGCTGACTCATTTTTCATAACTCCTCAGCTGTCACCAAAAGCATCTATTACTGAAACATTACCTGCGGTTTCCAAGATAGCAGTTGGCCTTATTTTTATTGCTTTAGAGATTGGTTGCTTCCTTTGCTTCTTGAAGGTGTGGAAGAATACTTGGACCTCATTAGTGGTTTTCAGTCATTAAGTAAACATTTACTAAGCATGTAATAGGGCTTAACACTGCAGACCCTGCCCTCAGGAGCACCAAGACTTGACAGATGGAAGTAAATACATAATGATAATACCGTGTCTTGGGAAGTAGAGTAGTGGAAATGGAAACTCATGGGACTGAGTAAGACTCACAGACTCCTAAAGATTTTCATTTTTCCAGGTGAAGCAGGATACAGGCAGAGGAAACAGATTGTACAAAGGTGCAGAAGCAGGAAGGAGTATGATGTGCTTCAGAGGTGGTGGGCAGTGTGGTGTTGCTGGAGCGTGAGGTTTGTGGTGGAGGATGGAGGGAGGAGGAGCTGGTTGGAGAGGTGGTTTGGGGTCAGTTCTCAGAGGGACTTGCAGGCAGTGCCTAGGAGCGTAGGTGTTGTCTTGTGGTCAGTGGAGAATCACTGGAGCTGTAAGAGGAGAGAAGGATTGTCACTTGTAGTCCTGGTGGCAGTGTGGAGGACGATGGTGTGAAAGGGGACTAGAGATTGGGAGCTGAGTGAGGGTTATTATAGGAATTCAGGAGTGCGATGATGGGGTCCTGGCTAGGTGGATGGGGAGGCGAAGGCAGGCTCAAAAGAAACTGATGTAGAGGCCTCTCCTACTTGGTAGATGGGAGGAAGGGCGATATCAGAGTTTCTCACTTGGTGCCATGAGATGGTAGGACCAGTCACTGAGCTATAAAACGTGAAAGGAATACCGGGTTGGTAGGGGAAGGTTGTGAATTTGGTTTGGGCCATTTTGAGTTTGGAATGACTGTGGAATCGCTTGGTGGACCTGCCCACTTCGCAACTCGCCTGCTCATCTGCAGCTGAGAGATCGATCTAGGCTGGAACAGTGGTTCTCACACTCTAGAGCATCAGAGTCCTCTGTAGTGTTTGCGGGGAGGGAGGCTGGTAGTCTTATGTTTCAGGGCTTTCACAGATGGTTCCGATGCCCCAGGAGATACTTGGGGTCATTCTTGGGTAGCTGGCCCCTGAAGTTGTATTGTAGGAGAGGATGGGATCACTCAGGAAGGCTGTGTGGTTGTGGATGAGAGTCCTGGCTGAATTGCTGGGGAGCATCAGCATGAGAGGTGGAAGTGGAAGTCAGGGAAGAAGCAAGAGGAGGAATGGGCAGCTAGGAAGAAAGACTGGAAGAATGATGGTGTGGAAACTGGTGGTGAGGGCACCAACTTCCACTTCTTTCCCTGCAGGGCTTCAGTTTTCTCATTTTTCTCCTTAGTAATTCATTAGGGAATAATTGCCCTGCCTCCTAGAACTGAGCCTTCCATGCCTGCCGTCAACATTTGTTTACACTAGTGTCAGAGCCAGTCTCCCATGAGAGGTTATGCTTCAGTTACCTTTGTTGTTGTGTACAGAAGACTCTGAAAGAGGCTTTTTGCTGCAGACAGTCTCTACACCCTTCATCGCCTCCTAGCAGCCTTCTCAAGCAATTCTCTTGTGCTGGTCCTTGGGACTAAAATCTCTGTCCCCTGAAGCCAGAGAGTTGCACCCTCCCCCATCTGACATTGCGAGGTTCCAGATATATCTGCAACTTCAGGAATGTGTGTCTAGGTCCTAGGAAAGGCAGCTGATCGGAACAGCTGGAGTCTGAGAAGATGATTAAACCATTCAGATTAGACTAATGTGATATGTGGGTAGGTATCTGTGACTTGGGGTTGGGGTGCATCCCTGGTCCACTCTATATCCTGTGCTTGGGTAGCAGGGAAAAGCCTGTTATAGAATTTCTGGAACTTATGGGTGGAGTCTGAGAGTTAGAGTACTTGGGATCTACTCAGATTGCTGGTGGTGGTATGGGGGGTGATATCCTAAAGTGGTAAAAGTGGAAGTCTGTCCCCCCGATAAGCCTAAATGCCTGATTGAGCTTAGCTTACAGAACCAGGTGAAGAGCCTTCAATCTGAGAGATCCGGTGGGAAACTGATCTGTGATCCACTGTGTGTGTTGTTAGTATTACCCTCAACCCTAAGACCTTTGAGTGTAGGACAGAGGCACAGACCCAGTTGTCGCTGACACTGATGCTGAAAGCCACAGCTGAGGAGTAGTGAGAAGGATCAGGGTTAACTTGAGGGGGAGTCCTTAATACCAGGACTGACCGCCGTGGTGTGATGCCTTTTGCTTCTTAGGAGAGGAAGAAGAAAAGGAATTAATACTGGTTGAGCTGAGAAACCCAAATGCTGCACAAAGAGAAGGGAACAGATGGATAGAAAGTAGCAGCAGGATGATGGGATATGTGAACCAGTACAGAACATAAAATGCTATTCAGCTCCTATAGAACATAAAGAAATGTTTCAGAATAAGAGGCAGACTGAGCTGTGTTCAAATCCTGCCTTTGCACAAATACTACCAGTGAGGAATTTTTATTTTTTATTTTTTTTGGAGGTGGAGTCTCGCTCTTGTTGCCCAGGCTGGAGTGCGGTGGCGCAATCTCGGCTCACTGCAACCTCCACCTCCTGGCTTCAAGCAATTCTCCTGCCTCAGCCTTCCAAGTAGCTGGGATTACAGGTGGCCGCCACCATGCCAGCCTGATTTTTGTATTTTTAGTAGAGACAGGGTTTCACTGTGTTTACCAGGCTGGTCACAAACTCCTGACCTCAGGTGATCCGCCTACCTCGGCTTCCCAAAGTGCTGAGATTACAGATGTGAGCCACTGCGCCTGGCCAAGGATACTCTTACTGGCTGTCAGTTCTTGGATATGTTACCTAACCTCTTTGGGCCTCAGTTTTCTTACTTTCTCTCTAATAATTCATTAGAGAATTATTGCATGGATTTGGTGGTGTATTTCTATGGATGAGGTGCTTAGCACAGTACCTGTCACAGAGTAATGGTTCAATAAATGGTGATGATAGTGATGATGACCATCATGTGGGTACCTCTGTAAATACCTCCATTGGACCAAATCTAACCTATATGATAAATGTTTGAAATAAAGAACATCAACAGTAACAAGTTCAGTATGAGATTAGCAACATGAGAGGGAAAACCAGATCCACTGGCAAAATTACTGGAACACCGAGAGGATAAGGATAGCAGTGGAGAATCATAAAAACATGACATGATAGAAAATGAAAAGGTACAAGGTCCAGAAACTATTAAGCATGATCAAAGTAGTCTTACTGGCTGCAAAGAAGAAAGGCAAGAGATTCTGAATCAATACCTGGAGATGATGAGGACAAAGTAACCTTAGTCCTTAGTGATGATAGAAATTTTCTTTTTTAAATTTCTTTTTTCTCTTTTTTTGAGATGGAGTTTCGCTCTTATTGCCCAGGCTGGAGTGCAATGGCGTGATCTTAGCTCACTGCAACCTCCGCCTCCCACATTCAAGTGATTCTCCTGCCTCAGCCTCCTGAGTAGCTGGAATTACAGGCATGTGCCACCACGCCTGGCTAATTTTGTATTTTTTGTTGTTGTTGTTTTAGTAGAGATGGGGTTTCTCTGTGTTAGTCAGGCTGGTCTCAAACTCCCTACCTCAGGTAATAACGCCTGCCATGGCCTCCCAAAGTGCTGGGATTACAGGTGTGAGCCACTGTGCCTGGCTGATACAAATTTTTATTGCCGCTTCTACTTCCCTGAGTATTTTAGTGGATAGACATTGTGGGGAAGTGGCATCAGGGATTTATTTTTATTTTTTCAGAGATGGAGTCTTGCTCTGTTGCCCAGGCTGGGGTGCAGTAGTGCAATGATAGCTCACTGAAGTCTTGAACTCCTTGGTTCAAGTGATCCTTCCACCTCAGCCTCCTAAGTAGTTGGGACTATAGGTGTGCACCACCACTCCTAGCTTAAAAAATGTTTTTGTTTAGAGATGGGCTTTTGCAGTGTTGCCCAGGTTCTTGAACTCCTGGCCTCAAGTGCTCCTCTGCCTCAGCCTTCTGAGAATCTGGGATTATAGGCATAAGCCATTGAGCCTGGCTGCCGGGATTCTTTACCTAATGTTTGTTTATTTATTTATTTTATTTTATCTTTTTATTTTTTAACTCTAAAGCCCCATGGTTATAATTAGGCTTGTTACAGAGGAGCCTCATATTAAATATGTATTGAATGGGTAAGATGAAATCAATTAATCAGTTCCTGGCTCTTTCTAAAGAAGTTTAAATATGGTAATAGTGACAATATTATATCTCCAAATGTTGGCAAAGATTTAAGGCAATTCCTATGAGATATTTTATAAACCTTGAAAAAATAATGATGTTTACCTGGAAAAAATAAGTTGGTAAAAAAAGAAGGTATTTATTTATTTTTAATTTTTTTGAAACAGGGTCTTGCTCTGTTGCCCGGCCTGAAGTATAGTGGCACAGTCTTGGCTCACTGCAACCTCCACATCCCAGGTTCAGACAATTCTCATGCTTCAGCCTCGCGAGTAGCTAGGATTACAGGCCTGTGCCACCACACCCAGCTAATTAAAAAATATTTTTAGTAGAAATGGGGTTTCATTTTTAGTGGAGATGGAGTTGGCCAAGCTGGTCTTGAACTCCTGGCCTCAAGTGATCTGCCCACCTCAGCTCCCAAAGTGCTGGCATTACAGGTGTAAGCTGCTGCTCCTGGACAAGATAGTTTTTTAAATGAGTGAAATTGCCTTTATTTTTCCAGATTCTTATTCATTTCTACAAATGTTTGAGTTGCCTACTATATAAAAGCAGTGCTAAACTCTTTGTTGAGGGAATATAAAAATGGCTATCTGTGTTATATGTTATCATTTAACTCTTATCACTCTCTTGTGAGAGAGCCACTTTAGGTTGTGCTATGAGTGAGAGAAAATGCAAAATAACAAAGACATAAACAAGTTAGAAGTTTCTTATTTGCAAGAAGTCAGAAGGTAATTAGGCCAGAGTAGGTATGGAGCCTGCATAGTCAGAGACCCAGGTTGCTTCTAAGTCCAAAGTGACTTCATGGCCTAAAATGGCTGCAAGAACTCTAGCCTTTCCATATGCATTCCAGCCTTTGAGGGTTACTGTCCAGAAATTCGGCATGATACCTCTTCCATCTCATTCATTTAATCTTGGTCTTACGGCCACAACTAGCAGTAAGGGAAGCCAGGAAAGGTAATCTACACTCCGGGAAGCCATGGCTACCTAAAAGAAGAAAGGGAGGATGACTACTAGTGGGCAGCGTCATAGCAACATTATTAGTAATTGCCAAAAATGGAAACAACCCAAATATCTACCAGTTAATGAACAGAGAAACAAAATGTGGCACGTACATATAAAGGAGTATTATTCAGTCATAAAAAAGAATAAACTACTGTTTCATGCCTAGTATGGATAAACCTGGAAAACATTCTAAGTGAAAGAAGCAAGACGCAAGTCCACGTACCGTATGATTCCGGCTGTATGAAACGTGTAGAAGAGGCAAACCCAAAGAGACAGAAAGTAGATTCGTACTTGCTGGGCCTCGTGGCAGAGGGAGTGGGGAGTAACTGCTGATGGGTTGGGCACAGGATTTCTTTGTAGGGTGATCAAAATGTTCTGGAATTAGATAGTGGCAATGGTTGCGCAACTTAGTGAATATGCTACAAATCACTGAATTCTATAGATGAATATAGATAAATTATATCTGAATTTTAAAAAATAACTTTTATTAAATTTTAATTGTACAAAAATAAGAAAGGCAGAAAAGAAAGAAACGGCCATCATCTCATTGTCAATACCTGGGGTGTATGTGTCCAGACGTTTTTTTGTGTGTCTGCCTCAAAGTTCAGCTGATAGACACTACATTTTCTCTCTCCTGTCGGGAGCAATGTGTTGGGATTAGTATAGTCCACAAACATGTTTTTTTTTTTACTAGTGCTTCGGAATTCTTCTGTTGTTAGGCTGTTACGTTGGAAACAATATTTGGCCATGGTGGAAACCTTAGCATATTCGGAGTCAGAAGACCTGGGTGCCTCTTCCAACTTACGTTGGGTTTGTGAGCTTGAGAGAAGCACTTAGTCTCACTCTCCTCATTTTGAAAGGGATTGTGGTACTTTGTGGTATCTTTCTTACTAGAATGGCAAAAATGAAGGGAGAAAAAGACAATATTATGTTGGTGAGGTTGCGGAGTGATCAGCTTTCATACCGCTGATGGGAGTATAAATTGGTCTAGCCACTTTGGAAAATTGACATCATCTATCAAAGCTGAACAGATACATACCTGATGACCCAGCAGTTCCACTCCTTGGTACCAACCCAGCTTTGAGACAGACACAAAGAAATGCATATGGATGTGTACCAGAAGGCATGCTCAGGCTGGCTTCTAGCAGCACCATCTGTAATAACTCAAACTGGAAACAATCCCAGTGTCCATTGGTAGTGGAAGGGATAATACACGTGGTACATGCCCATGATGGAATACTGTAGTCAGAGTTAATGTACAAGCCCATGAAAACAATCCGATAAATTTCTTTTTTTTTTTTTTTGAGACGGAGTCTGGCTCTGTCGCCCAGGCTGGAGTGCAGCGGCCGGATCTCAGCTCACTGCAAGCTCCGCCTCCTGGGTTCACGCCATTCTCCTGCCTCAGCCTCCCAAGTAGCTGGGATTACAGGCGGCCGCCACCTCGCGTGGCTAGTTTTTTGTATTTTTTAGTGGAGACGGGGTTTCACCGTGTTAGCCAGGATGGTCTCGATCTCCTGACCTCGTGATCCGCCCATCTCGGCCTCCCAAAGTGCTGGGATTACAGGTTTGAGCCACCGCGCCCTGCCAATCTGATGAATTTCACATAATGGTCATGCAGATAGAAAAGGTTATAGACCGTATGAGTCCATTTATATAAAGTACATTATATAATGTACATTATAAAACAAAATGTTATAAAACATTTTTATAAAATAAATGTTATAAAAACATTTTTATAAAACAAAAATGTGGAAGCATTAGAACATATAATTAATTTACAAATACATATACACATGTTAGAGGTGCTTTGCTTAATTTTTTTTTAACTGTTGGTCATGAAGGATCATAAAGTTTGGTGAGCCAAGGCTTGCTGCCACAAGAGGGGGCAGTCTGAGCCAAGGCCGGGCTGTGGATGCAGCTGGGTGAGTGGGTGAGCCTCATGCCATTCAGTTGGTGGCCTGTGTTAGGGTTGCTTTCCTTGTTGTAGAATCATGAAATGTGGGGCAGGGGAGGGTGGTGGTGAAGCTGACGAAGGGGCAGGGGCCTGGAAACCAGCCGGAGGGCTGAGTAGAATGAAGAGGAAGCTTGGTGAGAGGACGAAAGGAAGGCAGCGCTGGTGTGGCATCCAAATAGAAGAAAGGAGCCAGCAGGGGAGGCCGGAGACCAACGAGGCTAAGGAAATGGGAGGAGAAAGAGGGACGGGGCATCATCAGGGCTGGAGGGACGACTCCAGAAAGAGGGGCTGGTGAGCAGGTTAAAGCTGCCATGAGGTGGGAGAGCCTTAGGCCACTATTCTCAACAATTAGCAGCAGGAGGTTCTGGGACCCCAGAGGCTCCAGTGTGACCCCAGCCTTCGGGCAGGGGTTACTGAGTGGGTGAGTGTCTGATGGGAAAGTAGCCTGGGGTTCAGGGGTCAGAGCTGTTCTGAAGATGTTCTTAGGCAAAGAGAAGAACCAAGGGAGTGGCAGAGACAAGAGAAGGGGCTGACTGCCTGACTGGCAGCTGGGACTGGACCCCAAGTCCAGGGCCTGCCACCAGCCCTGGCTCTCAGTGGATGCCTTTCTCAGAGGTGGGAGGGGAAGACCAGGTTAGAGGAGGGTCTTGAGGGAGCAGAAGTCACCTTCTCTCAGTGTGGGAGGTTGTGAGGCTGCCCACCTCCCAGCCTGCCCTGGCTGTGCACACATGTGGAGTAAGGTATGGGGTATGGTGAGGGGGTGCTTTGGAACAGCTGCCATGGGAGACAAGATGAGCCAGTGGCCACTGAGCTCGTAGCACGTCGTGTACAATGCTTGCATGTGCCTGCATGGGCGGCGCGCCATGCCCACCCTCCCTTGCCTTTATACTCTTTTCACACAGCAACATGCTCCTGGGGCAGGAACGTTTGTGTCCAGGCATTCCTGAGGTCCCTTCTTGCTGGGTGTGCCCAAGGCCTGGGCTTGGTTTTTGGCCTGTTGGAATGCATTTTCCCACAGAGCCAGTTTTTCTTTGGGGTTCATTCCCCATGCACACCTTACATGCTTATTTACCACAGCATGTATCCAAAGCATGATGGGAAAGGAAAATAGTGACCACATAGGATGAATTCCATGATTTTAGGAGAGGATTTGCCACCTGGTTGGCTAACGATGATATCAAATATGGATGCATGGGAAAAGTATTTTAACATTTCAAAGAATAGATTGAAGTCAGACTTTATAGCACTGTAACTGGTCCAAATGACTGAGCTTTGAAAGACAAGTCTTAACCATGTGGAACATCAATGTAAATTGAATTATTTCCCGTACTTTTGTAGTGGCTACTGTTTGGAAAGAGACGTGCTGGGAAGGTATGTCCTATTGATTGGGGGTTATGAAGCCCAGCATGCATTCCTGGTAAGCCAGTGCGCTGACCACAGTGAAGTGTACCATCTTGAGTAGACGGTCGTGCCGTGTGGGCACCCACAGGTATATACTGGATACAGGGGAGCCGGGTGGTGCTGTAGTCAGAGAAACCTCCTGCCAAGTGGAGCCCTATGGGACTGAGGCGCTGCAGAGTGTATTTCAGGACTTCGGGCAGCCTCCGCGAGCCACACAACAGGGGATGTGTTAGGGGCTTCTTCACCACATGAAGCTCTGGGGTTTTCTCTGTTGCTTCTCCTGTCGAGGGTTTTTTTTTAACTGTGTTTCTCTCTCTGCCTTCTCCTTGTGCACACCTCTTTTTGCTACCCTGTCATGCTGTCACCCTTGTGTTCCCATTGGTGTCTGTTCCCCCAACAGCTGGGCTTACTTGGGCAACCTCCTGTCAACCTCAGTCAGCTCCCTGTACCTATCCAGAAGCCCCCCTCCTCTCTCTTTCCAGTTCACCTCCCTTCCTCACTTGGAGCTGTCGTTGCTTCAGACCCTTAATCAGAAAAGGGCCAGCTGATTGAGTTACGTTTGGCCATGGGAGAATGGGGTAAAGGAATGTGAAGACAAAGACGACTTGAGCCTTGTCTTTAAGGAACTACGAACTGGTTGACCTCCCCTCCCCAGTGCTGCGGACCATTCTTGCCCCCTGAGATTCTGCCCACCTCATTTGGCACCTCTTCTAAGAATGCTTTTCTGCTCTCCCCAGTTCGCAGGAGCTCTCCTTTCCTTAAACCCTCATGGCACTGTGGCCCTGGCCACATTCTGCATTGCATCGTGCTGCTTTGATCTATTCTGTACCTCCTACCTTATCTCCTCGACTAGACTTTAAGCTCTTTTAAGGCAAGGTCTGTGTCTTGCTCAATGCCTTACACACAGGAGATGCTCAATAAATGTTACAAGACTGAAATCAGCATGGAATCTGTTATGGCTCCTAGCATCTGTCCCCTGTGTTCCCATGGCACTCAGGTCTTGAGCTAACGAGAGAATATGGGAAGAGGCAGAGAGTGTTTGCCTGGAAGAATCCTAGGTGCTTCAGTTTAGGTAGGAACAGCCACAACAAATGTTAAAAGCTGAAATATTATAATATTTCTCAGATTCTTCTGGTAGCCTCACTCTTCTCTCAACCTGTTTTTACAAAAGAGGCAGAAGGTAAAGTTTCTGATGCGTTTCTGCACAGGGGCCCGGTCTTCTTTGATATTGCATGATTAAAACACTGTAAGTAACTCATATAGTACTTTGAAGAAGCACATTCCCAAAACTTTATATGTCAGTAGATTGGTTCTCCTAAGGAGGATACTAGAAACAACCAGTCTTGGTTTTCTCGTATGCTCCCTGCTTTAAACAAAGGAGTAATCTCAGAGGTGAGATTCAGAGATGAGTAATTTCTGTGAGGTCACATAGCGAGGAAGTGACAGCGTTGGACTGGAGTCAAGGTCCGTCTCTGGCTCTAGAAGTGGAGCTCTCTCCACTGTCTGATTAGAGTTGGATTCCATTAGAAGCACTCAGCTGCCCCTTGCTGCCTATGCTCTTGGAGGGGCTGCTGGAATCCTGCCAGTCCCAAGGAATCTGGGCTGAATTGGCCCGAGTCCATTCAGCTAGGGGAGGACTGCCTCCCCCCGTTGTCACCACAGGAACCAAAGAGCAGAGAATCTGTTTCCATTTCTCTTAGGAAGACCACAGTCTGCTAACCCATTTCACCTGGGCCCACCTGGATGACAGCTGACCAGTCATCCTGAGCCTCAGGCATGCTAAGGCAGCAGGGGCTCGAGCAGTCTGTTGTGAACAGGGGATAGAGAACTTGCACTCACTGACAGGCAAGTGACATTGCATTTAAGGACTCTTGGCCATGGAAGGGAGAGAAGGAAACCAAGCTTCATACTTGCAGCAGTGGCACTTTTGAGGCAGGATGAATGGAAAGACTGCATAAGAACTTTACAAGGAGAGAACTCCCAAAGAGAGGAGATTAAAGTATGTGAGAGGCTTTCTGGAACTAAAAGTCAATGAAGAACTGAAATTAGTAGTTTGGAAGGTCAAAGGAAAAATATTTCATAATCCAGAGTAATAATGACAAGAAATGGGAATAATGAAAATGTGAGGTACTTAGAGGTAGCAAGAACATATTTATATATTATTATTTTTTTTTTCCCAAAGGAAAGAGAATTAGGCTCTCTTGGGCTTCCCCTGTGCAACTCTGGAGGCTGGAAGACAGTGGGCTGGTGTCTCCAGACTATTAAAGGGAGAGGGCCTGAAGTTCTCTATATACCTAGCCAAGATGTCAGTGAGGTGCCATTGCAAAAGAAAGCCATTTTCAAACATGTGAGGGCACAAAACGTTTATTAAATGTAACCGAGGAAAATATCCCGTGAAGTTCTCTAACCCAAGGACAATGGAAGTGGAGTAGAGATGTGGAGACAGGGAAGGAAGGAGTGCAGGAAACAGGAATGGCACTTGTTTTTGTTTTTTTGTTTTGTTTTGTTTTGTTTTGTTTTGAGATGTAGTCTTGCTCTGTTGCCCAGGCTGGAGTGCAGTGGCATGATACCAGCTCACCGAAACCTCCATCTCCCAAATAGTTCAAGTGATTCTCCTGCCTCAGCCTCCCGAGTAGCTGGGATTACAGGCATGCACCACCACACCCAGCTAATTTTTGTATTTTTAGTAGAGATGGGGTTTCACCATGTTGGCCAGGCTGATCTCGAACTCCTGACCTCAGGTGATCTGCCCACCTCGGCCTCTCAAAGTGCTGGGATTACAGGCGTGAGCCACTGCGTCCGGCTGGAATAGCACGTCTTTTAGTGCATGTAGTTTAATCTCAATGGATTAAACTGCGGTGAGTTGGAATTTCTATTATTAAATTATTAAGAGTTCTAAAAATAAAGGAGATCTATTGTAAGGGAAAACATGATAATAGTTTGTGAATAAAAATTCTAAACCATTTCTACAATACCTAAGGCTTTGGGAGGAAGGATGAGAGAGTGGGGAAACAAGTGCATTTAAACATAGGGCACACAGAACATGGCCACATAGCTATTCATTGTGTTACAGAAGGAGAGATAAGGGTTCAATTTTGACTATTAGAGATCAGAACTTATATTAGGACTAGATTTGGTTGCATGTAATAACGCCTGAACGACGCTGGGTTTACACCATCACATAAAAAAGTAAAAAGATGGGCAGTCTAGGCCAGGTGCAGTGGCTCACGCCTGTAATCCCAGTACTTTGGGAGGCCGAGGCGGGCGGATCAGGAGGTCAGGAGATCGAGACCATCCTGGCTAATACGGTGAAACCCCGTCTCTACTAAAAATATAAAAAAGTTAGCCAGGCTTGGTAGCGGGTACCTGTAGTTCCAACTACTTGGGAGGCTGAGGCAGGAGAATGGCTTGAACCCGGGAGGTGGAACTTGCAGTGAGCTGAGATCTCGCCACTGCACTCCAGCCTGGGTGACAGAGCGAGACTCTGTCTCAAAAAAAAAAAAAAAAAAAAAAAAAAAAAGATGGGCAGTCTAGAGTTGGTATAGTGGGATCAAAGACATCATGGACCCATGTTCCTTATATCTTGCCACTCTTCCATCCATAGCAGATTGACTCCTGACCCAGTGTAGTTGCTTGAGCTCCAGTCATCACACCCGCATTCCAGGATTCAGAGGAGATAAGGAGAAGGATGTGCCCCTTCCTTTCTGAGACACTTCTCGGAAGTTTTACATAGCTTTAACATGTGCATCTTCTTGAGTAGAGCTTGGACACACTGAGCTGTAAGGGAACCTGGGGTGCTTGGCTAAAGATGGGAGCTAAAGAAGACAAGGAGAAAGATAGGAACTTGGCCTCAAAAGATAATCACTACCAGGATGCAAGTTATAACAATAGGTTCAATGGCAGAAAAGTTACAAAGATGGATAAAACCAGTGTTAGCAAGTGAATGGGGGAAGTAGATGCTCCTTTACATTACTGGTAGGAGTCTGAATTGTTCAACTTTTGGGGAACATGATCTGAGAATATCTAACATTGAAATACCTGTGTCTGGCAATCCAGCAGCATACTTCTGTGAATCTCTTCTGCAGAAATAAAACACCGATGCAAAAAGTGGTACATACAATGCCATTTTCTGCATCATTGTTTATAGTGGCAAAGGTGAAAAGTAGAGGAGCACCCGTCAGCAGTGTTGGAAAGCTCTCTATAAATTGGCGTGAGAAAAGGCCAGGATATATCATTAGGTGTAAAAACTCTGCTACCCTACCTGAGGAGCTCTGTCTAGTCTCCCTCTCTGATGCTTGCTTTGGCCAGTTGAATGCTCTACACCTTTTGAAAATGTAAGGTTTTAGGTGGTGTAGTAGCCGTAGGCCCTGTCTGTCTCTATTCTGTTAAACCTGCAGCTTCACCATTGACATGATTTGTCTGGGCCCAGCAGGCATGGAGGGCATGACCCTGGTCTCTGGCATGAGCCCTGCGTGGTTACGTGTTGCCAGGCAGAAAGGCATGGAGGAATGTGCTCTTGGCGGCTCAAAGTGAGGTGGGTGGAAGGGGGAGGGCATACAGGGAAGGGTGGGTTGATGGCTTCTTCTTTGTACACCGCTAGTGGGTTTGGCTACAGCAATAAGGATATGTTTTCAAAGTAGGCTTGCTCAGAAAAGGGTTTGCGAGTCATGGAAGCTGTGGGTGGCCATAGCTGTGACAGTCCAGTGAGGAAGATGAACACACACTTCATGACAAAAGTTTTGAGTGTTATGGAGAAGTCTAGATGCCCTAAAAGCTGTAGGAGAAGGACCTACCTAGGGCATCACAGGAGATTTCCCACAGGAAGTGACATTTAAATGAGAATGGAAGAGTAGGAAAGAGCCAGGAGTAGAGGAGGGAGGAGGGCTTTAGGGAGAGGATCTAGCTCCTGTTTTTGCTGGTGGTGAAAGAAGCAGGCTGGGTGTGGCCAGGGATATCCGAATGACCTTCTGGGACCTTTGTGGTATCCACAAATCTCTCCTTCCTTGGCTGGGCTGTACCTACAGGGGAGCTACTTCTAAGGGCTGGAAGTGGGAGAGGCTGGCAGAGGGTCTGCACTTCAGCACAGAACATGCTCCCCCGATGGGCTCTGTGATTCTCTTTGCTCCCCAGTCCTGCAGGGTCGCTTGTGTCTGTGAAGGCACCTTCTCTCCTTCCAGTCCCTTTGTACCATCCTTGAGCCTTTTGGGGCAGCAGAACCAGGCAGCTTGGGTGCTCATGGGCTGGCTTGAGCATCACAGTCTCACTCTGACCTTTCTCTTTTCCATAATAGGCTGGGGAAGTATTCATTCATTTTTATTGAGAACACAATAGACTATGCTGGGCACTGTGCTGGAAACTGGGGAAGAAATAACAGTATTTGAACACTTATCCCTGCCAGGCACTGTGGTCAACACTTATTGCACAGAGATGGCTTCAGTTAAGGAACTTAACACATATAGAGCACTTAGACAAGTGCCTGGTACCCCCAGTGCTCCTGAGTGCCAGCTGTTGCTATTAATGAATCCTTACCACAGCCACATGAGATGAGTACAATCCTGTATCCCCACTTTACAGAGGGGGAAATAGAAGTGGAGAGACACTTGCCACATTGGTGGTATATGGCAGAGCAGAATTCAAACCCAGGACAGTTGGACTTCCAAGTCCTGTCGCTCTCTGAGGGTGAGTGAGATAGACACAGAGGGTGAATGGGATAGACATGACTCTCGCCTTACAGAGCTCTTATGGTTGAGCAGGGAGCAGCCGCAATGGCAAGTCAGAGTGACAAGCATTGCAGAGGGCTGAGCAGAGAGCCTGCAGAGGAAGGCCATGGACCCAGGCTGGGGGCCTGTTGGGTGGAGGGGAAGGAAACAGTATTCTATGTAGAGTCCTCAGTGTGATCTAAGTCACTTCCTGCTCACCTATGGGATACATTTCATTCGCCTCTAGGCTTTGGCGAGGAGGTACTAGTTCAGTCATCTGTGTACAAGCTATTAATGATTAATTATTTGAGTGCAGGGGTGTGGCTCCTCATATAAGCCAGTGTTCTGGGATCTTATCTCCCAGGCACTCCCATGGAGGCTGACCCCTCCTTTTCCAAGCAACCTGTGCCCTGAGGTCCTGTCACACTTCTTTACCTTGTGCAAATAGCCTGGGTTATGAATCTGTGCTGCCCTGTCCGCCTCTCACTCCACTTCTGTTGAGTGAGTGAGCACATTCAGATGTCCTGTTGGACTGTTCCATTGCACAGTTAGAAATAAAGAAATGAAGCATCATTATAAACCTATGCTTGAAAATCCAAGCCACGTAAATTCTGCTACGATTCTGCCACCTGCCACGCTAGCATACTGAATAGCGTTTGTGTTTGTGCACATTTCTACCAGTCCCTGTCCATCGGGCAGGTGTATATATATATAATTTTTTTTTTTTCGAGATGGAGTCTGGCTCTGTTGCCCAGGCTGGAGTGCAGTGGCGCGATCTCGGCTCACTGCAAGCTCTGCCTCCCAGGTTCATGCCATTCTGCCTCAGCCTACCTAGTAGCTCGGACTACAGGCGCCCGCCACCATGCCTGGCTAATTTTTTTGTATTTTTAGTAGAGATGGGATTTCACCGTGTTAGCCAGGATGATCTTGATCTCCTGACCTCGTGATTCGTCGGGCAGGTATATTTTTATGCTGTTGTGTACAAAAGTGCATCTTGTGTCTTGCTTCCTGGACATGATTGTATGAAATTGAGTAGTTAGGTGATTGGCCACCAGGTGGTGCTGCAACACCAGGCACCAGACCCGAACCTGGTAACAGCTGTCTTTAATACCTGGCTCCGAGCCATCCTTGTCTGTGGAAGTTCATTTTCAGTTTTTTCCCCTAAACACTGTGTCGCTCATAAATGTTTTCCATACTTATTTCAGAAGAAACCAGAAAATATTGAAGTGTACAAAAATAGAAAGTAAAAGTGCCATACAATAATGCCTTTAAGAAGCAGTGATATTAACAGTTTAGTGAATATCCTTCTGTACTTCTATGTGTGTGTTCACATGTGTTATAAAGATTTTAAAACATGTTCAAGTGTCATTTTCTCAGTGAGAACTTCTCATATAACCCCCCACCTTTAAAATTATGACCTTGTCTAGTAGCGGGGGCGGGGGGGGTTTGTCGGGGAAGGAGGGATGATTAATGGATACAAAGAATAGGAAGAAAATTGAATAAGATCTAGTATTTGATAACACGACAGGGTGATTGTAGTCAATAATAATTTAACTATACATTTTGAAAGAACAAAAGGAGTATAATTGGATTGTTTGTAACAGAAAGGATAAGTGCTTGAGGTGACAGATAACCCATTTACCCTGATGTGATTATTACACATTGTATACCTATATCAAAATATCCCATATACCCCATAAATATATGCACCTGCTATGTACCTGCAAAAATTACAAATAAAAAGTGTTATAAAAAAAGAAAATTATGACCTGTCTCCCACTCTGCCTACTTTTCTCTGCTTTACTTTTTTCTTTATCACTTGCCACCAGCTGGCAAACCTTATCTTTTACTGAATGATTTACTTATTGTCTGTTTCCCCCACTAGAATATACTGGGGGTTTTGGGTTTTTTCTTCACTGCTCTATCCCTAGCACCTAGGACAGTGCCTGATATATACTAGCTTTTGCGCAAATATTTATTGAATGAAAGCATGAGAGTGGGTGTGCCCTGAGTTTATGGACATTGCTCTCTGTCAGGAAGTATTGATCTCCCTCACCTTTTTATCTGCCGCTTAGTATCCCATTGAATGGAGGTTCTAACTGCCTGTACTGGAGCACATTTATGTGGTTTTTAAGTGTTTTCCTAGCCTTTTTGTAGCGAGTGTTACAGTCAGTGGCTTTCCTGGAACATACTCTCTGGTTGTCTGTCTGATGATTTCCTTGCTTTGTTCAAACTCTGGGCTTAGTGCTTTAGAAAAAATAGCTCATGTTAATCCTCACACCAGCCCTGTAAGAAAGATGCTGCTCTTAGTTTCTCTCTTTCACCTGATGAGAAAGCTGAGGTTTAGAGAGAACAAACCCCCTCTTCAGGTCCACCCATCTTCCGAGTGTTGAGCCATCCTATATTAAGGATGTTAATTCATCATCTGTCATGTGACATCACAAACACCCTTTTCCCAGTTTATTGACTGCCTTTCATTTTTTTCTTGATGTCTTTTCCTGTATAGAAGTTTTAATTTTAATGTAGCCAAATCTGCCAGTAGTTTTCTGGCTTTTGTACTCTTAGAGAGGACTTCTTTACCTCCAAATTGTCTTAAAAATTTGATCTGTGTTTGCTTTAGTATTTTTCCTTTTTTTGTTGTTGTTTAAGTCTTGAATCCATCTAAAGTTTATCCTCATATGTGATATTGGGTAAGATTTTAAACAAATTCCTCCTTTTTCCAAATGAATAGTAGATTGTTTCATCAATATCTGTTGAAGAATCTGTCTTCTCCACTGTTTGAAATGCCTGTTGGTTCTATGTTACTCCTCACATATACTGGATCCTGTGTTCTGGACTGTGTCCTGTCCTGCGAATCTGTTCCTCTGTTTCTGTGCCATTTATCACTGACTGTGGCTTCCTGGCAGGATAAGACCCTTCTCACTGTAGTTCTTTTTTGAAAATGTCTTAGCTGTTTTTAGTTATTCTTCCAGATGAAATTTTAAATCAATTTGTTGAGTTCTAGAATGAATCCCCTTAGGATATGGAGTGAACTTGCATTTTATTTATAGATTGATTGGGTGGAATTGATGGCTTTACAATACTGTCTCCTTATTCAAGGGAGTGAAATGTCTCTCCTTTAAGTCTTTTTTTTTTTTTTGTCTTTTAGTAAGGTTTTATAATTTCCTTTAAATGATTTTTGTACATTTCTTTTAAAGTTTATTTCTGGATATTTTTCTCTTTTGTTAGTGGGCTCTTGGACCATTACACTTTCTAGCCGATTATTGTTTGTACAGAGGAAATTGTTGATTTTATGGCTGGATAGATATCATTCATAGATTTTTCTTTAATCCACTTCCATTTGCTTGAAATCTAGACATTCTGCATAATTTATAGTTCATTGATGTCATCCTTTTCTGTATTTTAATGCTGCAACAGATTTTTTCCTTTTTTATTTTTGAGATGGAGTCTCACTCACTCTGTTGCCCAGGCTGGAGTGCAGTGGCACAATCTCAGCTCACTGCAACCTCCACCTCCTGGATTCAAGCGATTCTTCTGCCTCAGCCTCCCGAGTAGCTGGGATCACAGGCATGCACCACCACGCATGGCTACTTTTTATATTTTTAGTAGAGACAGGGTTTTGCCATATTGGCCAGGCTGATTGTGAACTCCTGACCTCAAGTGATCTGCCCTCCTTGGCCTCCCAAAGTGCTGGGATTACAGGCGTGAGCCACCGTGCCAGCCTTATGTTTTATTTGTTTGGTCCTTTAAACAGGACCTGGAGAGTGGAAGGCAAATGTGTGGACTCATGTCATCATCTTCCAAGTCTATTAGTTGAGGTTGATGTGAAAGTGTCACCTGTCCCTGTGCCCTTCTGGCACCTCCAACCCACACCATTAACCCTGCAGTGCTCTCCATGGAATGTGGGCTGACCCTGAAGAGCCTTTGAAACTGGGCACAGGTTTTCCGTTTTCCTGCCACCTGGGGTGTGCCCTTCACTCCTGAAGTCTTTCTCCTCCTGCTGCGTGGGCTGCTTTCACTCCCCATTTTCCAACCAGACCTTGCCCACCCTGTCTGTCTCTGTAGACAACTTCCTTCTTATTTTAAGGGAAGGACCAGGCTGTTCATTATGAAAATGAGGGCTTAGAGCCAGGACTCAATGCTATTTGTCAACAAGGCCCAATAATGTAATGTGGGTATCCTATTCTTCCAACCTACTCCTTGCCTCAAGGTTTCTGAGGTACCTCATCACAGAAGAAACAGCAGCCAAGGAGAACTCAGAGACCCTCATTATGAGCCTGGCACTCCAACACAGGGCCCTCTGGTCAAAGCTGGGTTGGAGCAGGTAATGGGCTCGCAGCCCATGGGGGCCTCCCACTTGCCCGAGCTTGATCTGGGTCTGGGTCCCGTACCATCCACCAGCCGGCAGCAGTGTATGGGACATGCAGGCCTGGTGGGCACCCTTAGGCATGCACACAGGAGACAGGAAGGGCCGAGCTCAACCAGGGGCCCCAGTTTACCACACACCTCTCAACAGCAGTGGAGAGAAGAGAAGGCCTTGAAGAGGTGATGATCTTTTGGCACTCAGTGACACTAATGGATATGGTCCTATCTTGACCTGGCCTGGTACCAGCCAGACCAGTAATGCTTCTGCCTTTGGCAGGATCTAGGAGGGAGGGAAAAGGAGGTTGAGATCCCCTGCTCCCTACATGCCTCCACAGTCCACCTTAGATGGATTCTGTTTGGCACACACGTAACAGGTATAAAATGCCTGAATGTCAATACCCAGGGCTGCAGTCCTCCAATAATGGTTTTTCACAGGAAATGTTGAGACCCCTGTTTTTAGACCTATTCCTAAGGGAGATTGTGGGGAGGGAGATTGGGTGGGGACGGAAGTATTGGGAGGGAGGGTGGGATAGGATACGAGACTATAGAATCCTTAAATTTTTTTTTTACTTTTTATTTTGAGATTATTTTAGATTTATAGAAAAGCTGCAAAACAGTACAGAGCTTACATAACCACAGTACTATTATGAAATTAACATAGGTACCACACTGTTTACTGAACTACAGACCTTTTTCACATTTCACCAGTTTTCCCCACAGTGTCCCTTTTCTGTTTCAGGATCCAGTTTAGGGTCCCTCAGTGCATTCAGCCATTGAGTCTCATCAGTTTCCTCTGGTCTGTGACATTTCCTTAGTCTGTCCAGAAGGTCTCAGCTGAGCCTTGGTGGATGAAATTTAGAGTCTAGTTTTGGTGATTCTATTTATCAGTCCTATAGAATGAAAGAGTCTCATCCAGCCCTGCAGGTGTTGGTGTAGGTGCCTGGCCTGGCTGGCACTCCCTGTGGACGTGAGTCTTCCTGTCCACAGCAGGCAGTCCAGGAGGCTCCCCACTGCAGCCCTCCTCCAGGTGAGGCATGAGTGGGCCACTGTACTCCTTCCTCCAGTAGCAAGGGAAGCAGCTAACAGGGTCTGACACTTCTCTGAGACTGTCTTTGTCAGGTGTCCTCTCTTTCTCTTGCTTTTTTTTTTTTTTTTTCTGAGATGGAGTCTCACTCTGTCACCCAGGCTGAAATTCAGTGGAACAATCTCGGCTTACTGCAACCTCTGCCTCCCGGGTTCAAGCCATTCTCCTGCCCCAGCCTCCTGAGTAGCTGGGACTACAGGCGGTCACCACTCTGCCCAGCTAATTTTTTGTATTTTTCGTAGAGATGGGGTTTCGCCATGTTAGCCAGGCAGATCTCGAACTCCTGATCTCATGATTTGCCCGCCTCAGCCTCCCAAAGTGCTGGGATTACAAGCGTGAGCCTCTGAGCTCAGCCGTCTCTTGCATTTTTAATATTTTGCCCTCTGCTAACTCTTCGAGTCTGAGGATGTGCTTAGATGTCTTCCTCAGGCCCCTCAAGACCCCAGCCTCAATCTGCTGCCCTCATCTCTTGCCTTCCCATTTCTGCTGTACTTGGCCCTGGTAGAGTCAGGACCATGAGGTCCCATTGTGCATCGGTTCTTCCCTGACACTGCACACAGGGTGCTCTTGCCATTATATCCTCAGGCCTGTTCTCAGGTCCCATCCCAAGTGGTTCTGCAGTACCTTGTACCGTGGACTGAATTCTTTCTGCAGTTCCTGCTTTCTGCTTCTGTGTGATAAGGTCACTGCCTGGGGCAGACATCATCTTCTCTTATCAGTCAGGGTATTTCTTCAGCTTCCGTTTGGAGAAAGGGAAGATGCATTCTGTTTTTCTCCAGCTGGGTATGCTTTAGATACAGGAAAATGTGTTTTTTTTAGTGTATTGTTCTGCAAGTTATGACTTAGATTTTGCAATTACTCAATTAAGAGTAAGCCATAAAGGGACAGGGGTGCAGCAGGGAGACTGCATAAGAGGCTTTCACAGTAGATGGGAGGTTTTGGTGGCTTGGATCAAGATGGAGGGATTGGAGGTGGTGAGACCTGGCCATGTTCCACAGAGAGGAACATTCTCTGTCCATGATGGCCCAGGACAGAGACACTACCCCTTTTAGTTCCAGACAATATTGCCTGCTGATACTCAAAGCAAATGTTCCCTGGATTCTGATTAAGACTGAGGGTTTGGCCAGGCATGGTGGCTCATGCCTCACTTGGGAGGCTGAGATTGGCAGATCACCTGAGGTCAGGAGTTCGAGACCATCCTGGCCAACATGGCGAAACCCCGTCTCTACTAAAAATACAAAAATTACCGTCTGGGCGCAGTGGCTCACACCTGTAATCCCAGCACTTTGGGAGGCTGAGGCGGGCGGATCACGAGGTCAAGAGATTGAGACCATCCTGAGACCATCCTGGCTAACACGGTGAAACCCCATCTCTACTGAAAATACAAAAAAAATTAGCTGGACGTGGTGGCGGGCACATGTAGTCCCAGCTACTTGGGAGGCTGAGGCAGGAGAATGGCGTGAACCTGGGAGGCGGAGCTTGCAGTGAGCCGAGATCGCGCCACTGCACTCCAGCCTGGGCGACAAAGCGAGACTCCGTCTCAAAAAGTAAAAATACAAAAATACAAAAATTACCTGGGCATGGTGGCACACACCTGTAATCCCAGCTACTTGGGAGGCTGAGGCAGGAGAATTGCTTGAACCTGGGAGACAGAGGTTGCAGTGAGCTGAGATTGCGCCACTGCACTCCAGCCTGGGTGATGGAGCAAGAATCTGTCTCAAAAAAAAAAAAAAAAAAAAAGAATGAGGGCTTTACAGAGTTGGGGAAAGGAAATGGGGGGTTGAGTTCCTGGCCTGGCTACTGTGCACTGTGATTCCTAATACACAAAAGGGGAAACTTCACTACTCAGGCTTCCAGAATGATGCACCCAGGGCTTTTGTGGGTATCTGGTATGTCTGAGGTAGATCATCCTCATTTCTTCACTTTCCCTTTCACCCTCATTTCTCGATGTTCCCTTTAAGCCCACCCCCACAAATACCCCTGGCCTCCCACTTTCCTAAAGTGTGCCTCCTTTCCCTATGGAAGAAATCAGGTCTTGCCAGCTGGTGGCTGCAGGGGAGGATTTTTTCCTCCTTCACCTGTCTTCTGCAGGCACCTTGTTTTGGAAGGGGAGAACCTTCCATTTCCAGAGTAGATTGTAGATGCTTATGTGGGAGATGGGGACGCTCTAGCCAGCCTTTCATAGAGGGACTAAAAGAAAACTCTCCTGCCAACCAGAGAACCCTTTCCTGGTCTTCAGAGAAATGCATTTTCCTCATTCACATTTGCTTCATTGCCTCACCTTCAAATTGATTTCTTGTGGTCTTAGGCTAAGAGAGCATTGTCTGTACTCACTCCTGCCCTGGAAGGTGAAGTGTGGTGGAGGGTGTTACCAGAAACAATAGCTGTCATTTCTTGAATCCATGCTACCTGCCAGCCTCTGCACCAGCCACTTCTACATACATCATCTTATTAATCCTTTCAGCCTCCTGTGAGGTAGGTACAGGAGTGGGTACATGATGAGCATCCCAACTCTGAAAATCTGAAATAAAAATGCTTCAAAATCTGAGACTTTTTGAGTGCTGACATGATGCTCAAAGGAAATGCTCATTGTAGCATTTCGGATTTTGGATTTGGGGATTTGGGATGCTCAGTTGGTAAGATAACGCAAATATTCCAAAATCCAAAAAATCAGAAATCTGAAAAACTTCTGGTCCCAAGCATTTCAAATAAGGGATGCACAGCCTGTACCATGATTCTCCCCAGAGGAGGAAAGTAGATGTTGGCCAGGTCAAGCAGCTGGCCAAGGGCACAAAGTAAGTGAAAGGTGAGTGTTCAGATCCTGGTTCTCTGTCCCCTAAGCCACGGGGAGGAGCCTGGCTTCTTTGACTTGCTCTGTAGCTGCCTTGTTTTGCGCTCCTGTCAAGCCTGCACTGCAGCCTGTTACCCTGGTGGGGGTGGGGGTTGAGCTACAGGTGATTTTAAGGCCTCCCCAAATCCAGGTGTGCTCTGAGCCATGTCTGCAGAATGAAGGACAGGTGCTGTGCATAGCCCCTACTATTACTCAAATATATGTAGCTACTGCAGTGATTGTTAAACCAGAGTGTTGGTGAATTTATCATAGCTTTTTGTTACAGCAGGTTTTTTTTCCTTAACAGATGTCAAAAAGAGAACCACGTTTTTTTTTTTTTTAGTGTTGAAAGGCGGGTCTCTAAAGTGTGTTTCCCTCTATATTTATATGCCTTTATATCCACACACATCAGTGTATCTATGTGGGTGTGTGCGTTAAGATGCTGCCCAACACTGTGAACTGTGTTAACCTTGGGGACAGGGCCTAGGGGCTTTGGGGAGAGCAGACTTTCCTTTTATATTTTATACCTTTTTACCCGGTTTACATAATTCTACCATGCACATGAATTAATTACTTTTCTTTTAAAAATTGACGCCTATAATCCCAACACTTTGGGAGGCCGAGGCGGGCGGATCACTTGAGGCCTGGAGTTCAAGACCAGCCTGGCCAATATGGTAAAACCCTGTCTCTACTAAAATTACAAAAAATTAGCCGGGCATGGTGTTGCTCACCTGTAGTCCCAGCTGCTCGGGAGGCTGAGGCAGGAGAATCACTTGAACCTGGGAGGCAGAGGTTGCAGTGAGCTGAGATCACGCCACTGCACTCCAGCCTGGGCAACAGAGTGAGAGTCCATCTCAAAAAACATTAAAAAAATAAAATAAATAAAAATAAAAATTCAGGCGGGGCGCGGTGGCTCAAGCCTGTAATCCCAGCACTTTGGGAGGCCGAGACGGGCGGATCACGAGGTCAGGAGATCAAGACCATCCTGGCTAACACGGTGAAACCCCGTCTCTACTAAAAAATACAAAAAAACTAGCCGGGCAAGGTGGCGGGCACCTGTAGTCCCAGCTACCCGGGAGGCTGAGGCAGGAGAATGGCATAAACCCGGGAGGCGGAGCTTGCAGTGAGCCGAGATCCGGCCACTGCACTCCAGCCCGGGCGACAGAGCGAGACTCCGTCTCAAAAAAAAATAAATAAATAAAATAAATAAAAAAAAAAATAAAAAAAAAATAAAAATTCAGAAAGCCCTCATCCTTGAGAAGGTTAGGCATCCCTGGGCTGGACTGTACATTTCCTGAGGCCAAGGATGGGTTTTCTCCCCTTCTGCCTCCTCAGCTTCAGCATACAGAGCCTGGGACATACAGGACATATAGCATACAGGCTTGAGAACGCCTGTCACAGGATGGCTGCCTGTTTGTGCCGGTCCCTACTTCAGCTCCGTAAACATAGGTGCTTTCCTTCCCCAAGAAGACGCTCTTCCCGGCCCTTCTCTCCATGCTTGCTCAATCCCCCAAGTTCTATCCCTTGTTCCTGGTACCTGTGGAGGACCCTGTCTCTAAAGCCAGCCCTCTTTACTGAGCACTGCTGACTTCTCTTCTCCCTGGAGGCCCAGCCCCACATGGCACTTTGGACTCAGTGGTGCCTCCTCAGCTCACTATCTCTCCTTTCTTGGGAGAGAGGCCAGATGTTGGATGCTGAGTGGTGTAGTTTGAAAGGAGTCGAGGAGGGAGCCGGTAAACACTGGAGTGAGTGACGGCTGTTCCAGTCTGACATATGCTTACGTGGCCAGGCTCTCTTTGAAAGTCTCCAGATGCTGCTACTTGCCAGGAAAGGAGGCTTGGAGAGTTTGGAGAGGGTTGGGAGGAGGTAGAGATAACATCATGGCCATCCCTGCACAAGGAGGACTTTCTTGAACTCCTGGCAGGAGGTCCAGACCCAGAGTAATGGGTGCCCTAGTGGTAAACCTTTTGGCAATACAAAATCTGATGTGCTGTGGCTGAGTGAGTGTGTGCGCGTGCATGTGCCTGTGTGCACACGTGTACACTTACTGTTCGTGGAGTGGGCCAAACAATTGTTGGAGGGGTTGTGGCAAAATCCTTCTTTGTTACTTTCCTATTTGTCTTTGTCCAGCTTCTGTGCATAACACAGAAGGGAGGAGCAGGCGGCTGCGGAGTCGTGGGAGAGTTGCACGTCCACAATGTGGAAGTGGGCTCGGAAATGGTGTTTGGGATCCATTTTCATACTTGTCTGAAACATTTGGAAGAAATCACTTTCTTGTAATTGAACATTACTGGATGTGTGTATTTTCTTTGAAACAACCTCCTTAAGCTTAGGAAAAAGTGATTATTATGCCTTCTCAGGAGTGGTCTGCATTGGACTGTCTCGTGTTATTTTCTTGGTTTCCTGAACCTGAAACGTTAAAGGAGAATTCTGGAAGATTGGAAGGAAACCAAGGTTGCATATGGGATTTTCCTTTCCCTCTTCAGGAGTCCCCCCCACACAAGACCAGATTCTGTCATAAGCAGAAAAAAGAGATGTGGGATTGTACTGTGGTTCTGATACAACTGCCACGTTCTTAAGAAGTTACATCATGAGAATCACTTTTTCTCCTGCAGTGTTTTGGTTTCCAGGGAGGAATTAGCAGCAAGAGTATGTGTGTGCATGTACACGTGCATATGTGTGTGTGTGTGTGTGCATGTGTGTGTATGTGTAAGAGGTGAGAGAGGCAGAAGGCAGGCAGAAAGAATGGGGTTTTTGGTGCAGTGCTGACTAATTTGCCCAAACTAAAAAAGCTGGTGCTCCCACCGTTATGCCAGGCTACCTCCCTGTGTAGTAGGTGACACAGCTGATGTAGATGTATAAAAATACAGCCCCTATAGTTTAATTTATCTCTCTGAGCCTCAGTTGCCTCATCTGTAAAATGGGTCTTAATGTATATAAATCCTTTCACCTGACACAAAGTAAGTGTCAAATAAATTGTTGCAATGACAGTGATCAGACTGTGTATGAGCTCCTAGAGGCCCAGGGCTTGTGTGACTCCCCTGCACAGAGCAGGGCTTGGGAAAATTTTACAGAGTTTGCTGAATGGATGAGGGAGTGAACAGGAGGCAAGATGCTGTTGCTATATTGTGGTGTTAGTTCCGTCTGTGAAAACATAAACTCCATGGGGAGTCCTGCCCGTCTTATTTGCTGCTGTGTCCCCAGAGCTCATTTAATCTGTGATGGACACGGGACTGGGAAAGGTGGGAGAGGACACCTGCCACTCATGCCCCAGCATGCTGGTATTGCACCTGTCCCTTTGTTCCCCTGTGCATCCACACACGCCCGGCACCCACCACACTCAGCCCACACTTTACTTGGAGCCTCTCATTCATCCTTTAAGACCCAGCTCAGTGGTTCTACTCAGCAATGTCGTCTTTGACCCCCAAAGGCATTGGTCACCGACGACTTTGTGCTCCAGTGAACCACCTGGTGGGTGGGTGTTGAATAAACACATGAATGAACTAAGAAGCAGTGTGTGGCAGTTAGGCCCCCATCTACTCATTCGTAACAGCCTCAAACTTAGAAGATATCCTTGATTCCTCTCTCTTCTTTTCCCCCTGCATGTCGTCCGTCAGTAGGTCTTGTCTGTGTAACCTCCAAAACATCTCCTGGATCCATTCCCCATGAATCCAAGCTGCTGCTGTCTGTTACCTCCTAACTGACTTAACTGCCTCCGGTTTTGGCCTTTTCAGTGTAGTTCTCCACAAGGTAGCCAAAGTGATCTTCCAAAACAGTGCCGATCAGATCACGTCACTTCCCTGCTCAACACTCTCTAGCACTGCCGGGTGTGGTGGCTCATGCCTGTAATCCCAGCACTTTGGGAGGCCAAAGCAGGTGGATCACTTGAGGTCAGGAGATCAACTCCAACCTGGTCAATGTGGTGAAACCCTATCTCTGCTAAAAATACAAAAATTAGCCAGGTGTGGTAGCGGGCATCTATAATCCTAGTGCCTGTAATCCCAGCTACTGGGGAGGCTGAGGCAGGAGAATCGCTTGAACCTGGGAGGTGGATGTTGCAGTGAGCCAAGATCGTGCCACTGCACTCCAGCCTGGGACCTGGGTGACAGAGTGAGACTGTGTCTCAAAAAGGAAAAACCTCTCTAGCGTACCCTCCAGTATACTCCAAATGAAACCCTAGCTCCTCACCATGGCCTAAAAGGCCATTCATGCCCTGGCCCCAGCCTGTCTGTCCACTGCTTCCAGGTGACTCAGCTCCAGCCACGGCCTTCTCCCTCCATAATAAACCTGCTAGGCTCATGTGCATCTCATAGCCTTTGCACTCAGCTCCAGCCACGGCCTTCTCCCTCCATAATAAACCTGCTAGGCTCATGTGCATCTCATAGCCTTTGCACTTGCTGCTCCCTCTGCAAAGAATACTCATATTCCTACTGGTTTGTATGGCTGCCTCCTTCCTAAGGTTTCAGCTCATATATCGCATCCTTAGAGAGTCCTTCGTTGACCATCCCGGCAAGTATCATCTTCCACCCTATTTCATTTCTTTATGGCATTTATCAGTATCTTAAGTTACCTTCTTTGTTACATGAATTTTCTGACTCCCTTCCTAGAATGTAAGTTCCGTGGCAGCAGGGACCTTCTGTGCCTGCCCACCTCGTGTGCCCAATGCCTGGGACAGAGGTTCTTGAGTATCTATGAATTTGGGTGGAAAAAATGACATTCATTAACTTTGAACTGAAATTTAGCATTTCTCTCATTTATTAATATAGACAATGAACCATAGTAATATTAATAGTACCTAGGACTTGGTCACCAATAGAAATCACACATATTTTCTTTCTTTTTTTTTTTTTTGAGACGGAGTCTTCCTCTGTCGCCCAGGCTGGAGTGCAGTGACGCGATCTCGGCTCACTGCAAGCTCCGCCTCCCGGGTTCACGCCATTCTCCTGCCTCAGCCGCCCGAGTAGCTGGGACTACAGGTGCCCGCCATGACGCCTGGCTGATTTTTTGTATTTTTAGTGGAGACAGGGTTTTACCATGTTAGCCAGGATGTTCTCGATCTCCTGACCTTGTGATCCGCCCACCTTGGCCTTCCAAAGTGCTGGGATTTCAGGCGTGAGCCACCGTGCCCGGCCTACAGGTATTTTCATGTCATAACATTTGTGAGCAATCCAGAACATCTGTGCTCATAACTACTTTGAAATTATGGTACTTATTAGACTCTCCAATAGTTCTTGTTATTGAATAAAGTAATAAAGATACATATTCCCTTATGTAAATATATATATAACTACATAATGAATTATTTTAAAATAATTTAATATGTATATTAAAATTTTTTTTTGTATAATTTTATGCATTTTAAAACATTTCTATGAGAAGGAGCCCAGAGGCTTCACCAGACTGCCAAAAGGGTCTAAGACACAACATCATTAGGAACTGTTGGTTAGGACAGTGCCTAGCATGAGGTAGGGGCACAGTGAGTGAATGAATAGTGTGTGTCTTCCCCTTTCCAGTGAGCCAATGCATTTTCAGGGTCAGGTTTCCTGTGGATTGGCATAAACTTGATGTTTAGGAACGAGCCTTGGTCAAGGTGTTGTGGAAATCTACTCTAACTGCCTGGTGCTGACAGAGGGGCATTTATCGCAGGGCCCTGGGCTGCTCTCCTTTTCTTTCAGACACAGGCTATTTCTTCAATTCCTGCCTGTGCATCTGCTTCCTCCCCCTGCTTTCTTCCCTCTGACCAGACTGTCCCTGCATGGGGCTACTGTCTACTCCTGCGGGTGTGGCACCTTAGCTTAGTTGACCAGCAGAGACTAGTATCTCAGGGTCCTGAGTTCTTGGGAGAACCAGGGGGCACCCTAGTCTAGTCAGTCTGGCTGAGGACGCACAGTTCCCTATCTTCAGAGCCCACTCTGGGTAGGGAAGCAGTTCTCAGGGAGGGGCTAGGCCAGGCTGACCCCCTCAATGGGAGTCTGCTCCCTGATACAGAACTGGGGGTTCAGCCAGGCCTCAGGGACTGAAGTTGGGTGGGTGGGTGTTTCTCTGAGCCTTGGAAAGGACATTCTGTTATACTTGATCCTGTGCTTTCCTAGCATGTGAAGTATCACTTGTCTGAGAGTTGCTGCCTATAAAATCGGCCATTTTTGTCAGGGGCGAGACATGCCAGAGTCAGATTGGAAACACGTGCTCTGTCTTTCCTTCTAGGTCAGATCTCCCATAGAAAGCATAATGGGTAACACACTATGGCTGCCACACTTCATCTGTAGGTGGGCTTGGGCCACCGCGGGAGGGTAGGCAGGTTGAGAGGACTCCTGTACTTGGACCCCTGGACTCAGCTATGCTCCCTGGGAAGCCTGGAACCCATTGCTGGTGATCCCCTTCCCAGCAGTGGAAGCCCATGGTTTTACAAAGCATGATACTGTTCTTTTGCAAACACTTAATTTTTTGTTTGTTGTAGGAAAAAGAATAGGTATAAATGAATAGAAAATTGCAGGATAACACTGACACCAGTAGTAACTGATAATCTTGATTGAGTACTTGCCCTATGTCTGGCCCTGATGGATCATTTTAAACACATTTCCTCATCCAGTGCTCACCTGGACTCTTATAAGAGGCAGTGTCAGGGATGGTGAAGAGTCCAGGCCTTGGCATTGACTGACCAGGGTTTGAACCTCCCAGTCCCCCACTAACTTGCAGCAAGTCACATTACCTCACTGTGCTTCCATTTCCCTGAAGTCTAAGTCGTCTTTACCTCATGGGGCAGCTGTGACAATTAAATGAGCTAATCACGTGATGCTTAGCCCGATGCCTTGCACAGCACCTGTGCTCACTGTTAGTACTGGTGTTGGTGTGTGGAGCGGAGCCACCCAGTGATGCTGAAGAAGTGAGTAGCATGGTGGTGCCCTTCAGATGGGCAGAGGGTGTGCGCTGATGGCCAGTGACAGAAGAGGGTCTGAGAACTGTGTTGAAGGCTTTGAGACTTGAGAATTCAGTTGTTAGGAAAGCAGGGAGAGCAAGGCCTCTTGTTTGGGCCAGGCTGAGCAGACTGAGCTCTGTGTCTGTGCTCCCCTTGGGAAGAGCTACGGAGTGCCAGGCACACCCAGAAAGCAGCCAAGCCCATGTCAGCCTGGGCCTGAGACAGGCTGGATCCACTCAAAGAGGATCGAGCTGGCTGTCTTCCATTTGGTCTCCTGTGGTGACTCTCTGTTAGGCCTGGATTGAATCACTTTAATCCCGTTTGAACTGATCTGAACAGGTTCCATCCATACCAGCTGGTTTGTTCTGGCTTAGCACAGACAGGCTGAGTTGGTCAGCCTTATACTGCCTTTGAATCTTGAGCTGGATTTACGTTTAGTCTCAGTCTTTGGTTTCCCATTTTGAAGTGTATGGGTTTTTCAGGGGAGTTTCTGTTGGAGGGTTCCAGCCACTCCATCCTGGGAGCCTCTCCTTGCCTCCAGGGGCTGTTTGCCTCCCCTCTGTGCCATCTCTTCTGCACTAGACATTCCTCAAAGTTGTTTGCTTATTAATAGTATCCTGGCTAAGTGTGGTGACTCATGCCTATCTATAATTCCAGCGCTTTGGGAGGCGAAGGTGGGAGGATCCCTTGAGGCCAGGAGTTCAAGACTAGCCTGGACAATGTAGCGAGACTTCATTTCTACAAAAAATAGAAAAAGGTAGCTGGGCATGGTGGCACGTGCCTGTAGTTCCAACTGCACGGGAGGCTGAGGATCCCTTCAGCCCAGGAGTTTGAGGTTGCATTGAGCTATGATTGTACCACTGCACTCCAAACTGGGAAACAGAGCTGTCTCTTAAAAAAACAAAACAAAACAAAACAAATATATATATATATATATTTCAAGGGGAATGGGGGAGAGAAGAATTAAACATGTAAGTTCAGATCACCCTCATGAAACAGCTGAAGGTACTTCTTTTGTTGTAGTATAATTTATATTTCATAAAACCTACCCCTTCTAATGGTGTAATTCTATGATTTTTAGTGAATTTGTAGAGCTAACTGCCACCACGATCCGGTTTTAGAACATTTCCATCCCTCAGAAACTCCTGTGTCCTTGTGTAGTCAGTTCCGCCCCTGCCCCCGGCCCACCAGTGATGTGCACTTTTGTCGCTCTAAATTTGCCTTTTCTGGACATTTCCTAAAAATGGAATCATAGTACATTCCTTTACATCTGCCTTCTTTCCCTGAGCATGTGTTTTAAGGTTTGTTGGTGTGGTGACTGTAGCAGTGTGTCACCTCTCTGTTTTGCTGGGTAGTGCTCCATGCTGCGGATGTGTCAATTGGATTGTCTGTCTGTTTACCAGGTGATGAACATTTGGAGGGTTTGTAGCTTTTGGCTTTTATGAATAATGGTGCTGTAAGCATTCGTGTTCATGTCTTTGTGTGGACATATGTTTTCTTTTTTTAGGTAGATACCTAGGAGTAGAATTACTGGGTCATGTGGTAAATTTATATTTAACTTTTTAAGAAAATACCAAACAATCTTTCAAAGCGGCTGTGCCATTCTGCCTTCCCACCAGCAATGCATGAGGGTCCCGTCTCTGCACATTTTTGCCAATACTCATTATGGCCTGTTGTTGTTGTTTTCTTTTGTTTTTAATTATAGCCATCCTGGTAGGTATGATGTGGTATCTCATTATGGTTTCATTTGTGTTTCCCTGATGGCATTTCTCTTATTAGTCATTCATATATCTTCTTCTTTTTTTTTTGAGATGGAGTCTCACTCTGTTGCTCAAGCTGGAGTGTATGGTGCAATCTCTGCTTACCACAACCTCTGCTTCCTGGGTTCAGGCGATTTCCCTGCCTCAGCTTCCTAAGTAGCTGGGATTACAGGCATGTGCCACCCGACCCGACTGATTTTTGTCTTTTAGATAGGGATGGAGTTTCATCATGTTGACCAGGCTGGTCTCAAACTCCCGACCTCAGGTGGTCTGCCCGCTTCGGCCTCCCAAGGTACTGGGATTACATGTGTGAGCCACTGTGCCTGGCCCATATATCTTCTTTTGTGAAATGTCTGTTCAAATCTTTTGTGGAGCTGCTTTTTAAACCTGCAGTAGCTGTGTATCTGTGGTTCTTGGTGACGGCGAACATGGCTTCTCTCAGGACAAAAATGACTAACAAATGAGACTTCTCAGCCCGTCTCCTCTCCTTGCTCATAAAGGAGGACTTTGGCCTCTCCAGCTCAGCTGTTTCTCTAAGGAAAAACTTTACCTGACCAGCTCTTTTTTTTTTTTTTTTTTTTTTTTTTTTTTTTTTTAACTATGAAAATTATCAAGCACTTGGAAAAGTGCAGAGACTGATACGATGAACTCCTCTATACCCTCTTGTCTAGATTCAGCCATCGTTATCATGCTGCTGTATTTGCCTTATCTCTACTCACATGTATTTTCCTGACCCATTTGAACCTAAGTTTTGAACTCACTTTACGTCTGTATGTTGACACACACCTCACAAAGGATAAAGACTTTTTCCTACTTAACCACTGCGCTGTTATCATACTTAGGAGAATTGACAGCAAGTCAGTGGTACCCTCTAAGAACCATAGTCAGCTTTCTCCCAGTTGATTCCCAAATGTTGTTTATAGGGCAGGCTAGTTCTTCTGAGTGTTCTTGGGAAGAATGGGAAGGTAGAGGGCTCACAGGATAGAACTGAGGAGGGGATAACTGAAGTGGTTATATTGTATTGGAGCAGCTTTGAGGGATGAGAGAAGAGCCATTGTCAGCACTGGAGATGTACCAGGAGAGAACCTGGGTCATTTGGACGTTCCTTTTTGGTTGCTTGCCCCTGTTTCTTTTTTTCTCTTTTCTTTTTTTTTTTTGAGACAGAATCTTGCTCTGTCGCCAGGCTGGAGTGCAGTGGCCTGATCTCGGCTCACTGCAACCTCCACCTCCTGGGTTCAAGCAATTCTCTTGCCTCAGCCTCCTGAGTAGCTGGGACTACAGGCGCCTGCCACCACGCCCAGCTGATTTTTGTGTTTTTAGTAAAGACGGGGTTTCACCATGTTGACCAGGCTGGTATCGAACTCCTGACCTGAAGTGATCCGCCCTCTTTGGCCTCCCAAAGTGCTGGGATTACAGAGCCACTGTGCCCAGCCGCCCCTGTTTCTTTGACAGCATACTGCTGTGTGCCAGGCCCTGTAACTGAGGGACCTGGGAGGGTTGCAGATGGAGTCAATATCATCAGGCTGACTTTTTCTTCTTTTTGAGCTACCTGTAAAGACTGGAGCCAACTGCGGTTATCCAGGCAAATCATCTTTCGCAGTGACCTTTGGGCTAGATCTTGCCCTCCAGGACTGATTTTCACATACACATCACAGATTCGGCATTTCTCAAATCAAATTCATCATCTTTCCCCCAAATCTGCTATGTCACCTCTGTTCCTTCCTTGAAGAAGGACACACCATCCTTCTGGTACCTCATGCCAAAAACCGTCTCATCCTCAGCTGGTACTTCTGCCTCCCCTCCACTTCAGTGCCTGGGGAGTCTCAGTCCTTCCTGTCTCTCAGTCTGTCTCCTCTCTGACTTGACTGCCTCAGCCTCAGCTCAGGGGCCCTTTCTTGCCTCTTGCCTGGATAACTGCAATTGGTTCCAGTCTTTGTCTTCTCCTCACCTTCCTCCCCACCCCCTCCCTACTCTCCTGGTCACTTGCCACTAAAAAGCTGTCAGCGGCCACAGCTTTCTGTGTTCAGTGATGTGGTAAATGCTCTGTTATAGGTGTGTGCACTTGGGTGACAGAACACTGGCTCTGCTTTCGGTTGTTCAGGCATGATAGCCAGAAGAAGGGATGTTTGAGCAGGGTCTTGAATGATGACAGGGTGATAGGGTGGCATGAACAAAGCCATCAAATAATGAGATATCTGCCTCCCCTGCTGCCTCAGTTTCCCCACATGTAATAGGGTGTAATGATAGGACCTACTTCAGGATTTTTGGGTTAGATGAGTTAATGTATGCCAAGCATGGCATATAGTACTATATGGGGTTAGCTATTACCCAGGTTATTATTGATGAAGAAGTGTGGTGCCAGGGGAACACAGGAGAATTTGCTTGTCTTCTTCACCCTGCCTTTGTTTTGAAAGAAAAATCAAGGCTGGATGCGGTGGCTCACACCTGTAATCCTAGCACTTTGGGAGGCCGAGGTGGGAGGATTGCTTGAGCCCAGGAGTTTGAGACCAGCTAGGCAACATATAACATAGCAAGACCCCACCTTCACAAAAAAATTAGTGGGACATGATGGCACATGCCTGTGGTCCCAGCGACTTGGGAGACTGAGGTGGAAGGATCACCTG
Organism: Theropithecus gelada; assembly: GCF_003255815.1. Classification (NCBI taxonomy): domain Eukaryota; kingdom Metazoa; phylum Chordata; class Mammalia; order Primates; family Cercopithecidae; genus Theropithecus; species Theropithecus gelada. The sequence goes on along the minus strand of NC_037683.1, from coordinate 12,078,759 downwards.
AGCCCAGGAGGGTGAGGCTGCAGTGAGCCGTGATTGATCCACTGCACTTCAGTCTGGGTGACAGAGCGAGACCCTGTCTCAAAATGAGTAAGACAAAGATCACAAACTCTAGTGCCTGCAAGGGCCAGGCATGCACTGAAATGGTTGCACAAGCCAAGTGGGGACTAAAAGGCCCTGCTCTGATCCAAGGGGCAGCCGCCACTCAGCTGGCTGATGGTCACCATGCAGGAAAATGGGCCCAGTATTGCCAGAAAAGTCAGAAATCCAGAGTTCTGTGTGAAATCTTCCAATTTTTAAATGTTGGTAATTAATTTTAAAAATACCAATACCCTATACAAGCCCATCAAACTGTGTCTGTGGGCCATAGTTCGCCTGAAAGCTGCTAGCTGATGACCTTTCTTTAAAGGTCTCCTCAGATGATCTGCTCAAGTCTGGTACAACTTTCGCCTGGGGGTGGGGATAAATTTGTTTTGAAGACTGGTTTTTATGAGCCCCTTTGCCTTGCAGGACTTCTCCAGACAGGTTATGTTACCTGCAGAGACTACCCTGAAGCTCCCTGTGGCCTGGAGACTATGTACAAGAGGAATGGTCTGATGGCTAGCGTGTTGGTCACCTCTGCCACTCCACAGGTACTGAGGCTGCAAGAATTGGGACAGTGGGTAGAGGGGTCTCCTTTCAGCTAACCCAGGCCCCAGCTGAGGCTTGGACAGCAAGGCAGTAGGGCTCTATGAATACCACCATTCTTAGCACTCCTAAGGCCCCTGGCCACGCCAGGCGTGAGATTTGGGAGGCAGTCAGCCCTGAGGATCAGCATGTTTTCTGAAGTCGTTCTCTTCAAAGAAAAACAAATACCTGCCCAGTCCAGTCGTAGCAAGTGCCACATTCCATTTTGGTGGCAAGAAGGGATCAGACCTTTCCCAGGAAAAGCCGCTGCTGATTATAAATAAGTCACACACATTCCGGAATGAAGTCAGACAGAAGTCATTCCAACTGGCCCTGGGTTCTTATTTACCTTGCTCAGTAGGAAATGGCTGTAAGGACTGGTGGTCTGCAGTGGCCTGGGCTAGGGCCCCTGCCGTGGGGTTTGGGAATTTGCTTTCCATGCTCAGTCATGGCACAGAAGCATGCAGGAAGAGTGGGTGCCATTTGAGGCCCAGGATGCCACCACTCTATTGTGTGTGAAACGCCTCCTCCTCTGACAGATTGGCAGGCCATACCAGGGTTTAAACCCACAAGGCCCTCCTCGTTATGCTGGGCTTTTGAAGTGATCCTGGGTAACCAGCCAAAAAGTCACAGGAATCAGTTCATTTCTTATGAACCTTTCAAAAAAATTCAGTGTTTTGATCTCTGGTCCTGAAATCGGAATAGGTTTAAGTAAAGCTGCTACTGCAGCAGAATTGTCATTACCCTCATCATAATCACCAATGATGTACTTGGGGCAGCTTTTGATTGAACACGTCCCCTTGTATGATTGTGTGTGTTTGGGGCAGATACAATGGTGTGTCACTGGAAAGTTGTAATACCTGAAATCCTGGGAATGGATTTCTTTTTGTAACTAGAGGAATCAGACTTCTATTTCCATCTAGAGTGACGCTTCTTTCTTCTCTGGTCTGTGTGTGTATATGTGTGTGTGTGTGTGTGTGTGTATATATAAGTGTGTATATATATGTGTATACACATTATACATATTCACACATATTTGCTGTATATATGTACATATATGTGTATCCAGCACAAGGTAAGTACTCAGTAAGTATTTATTGAATAATTGAATGAGCAAATGGATGAATACATGTATAACTGAAGTGCTCAATAAATTTTGATGACTGAGTGATACATTTACACCCATATAGCCCCATAATTTGTTGCTTACTATATACCAGGCACTTTTTTGCATGTTCCATGGGCATTGTCTAATTTAATATTCACAATAACCCCATCAGGTATATATTATTATTTTATCCCCAGTTTATAGATGAGGAAGCTAAGGCACAGACAGGTGAACAAGCTGGCTTGGAATCACACAGCTGCCAGGTGGGTGGGGATTCAAACCCTGACTCTCGAGCTGGTGCTCCTAACCATGACATTATACCATCCAAAAGAAAATCCATCCTGTCACCCTGATATATTCTGCTTTCTGGAAGGTGGGTGTAGAAGTACAGAACAGTTTGTACAGAATTGTCTGCTCAGGATCTCCGTATAAGACTGGGAGATGTAGTAGACTGCCAACTCCAGCAGCATCAGGAGAAGTCTTTGTAACTTTTCCAAAGTTCATTCTGCATAGGTTCTCCTCAGGAGAGACTGTCCTGTCACTGTGGAACTTTAAAAATAGTCATGCCTGGGCCAGGTGTGGTGGCTCACGCTTGTAATCCCAGCACTTTGGGAGGCTGAGGTGGGTGGATCACCTGAGGTCAGTAGTTTGAGTCCAGCCTGTCAACATGGCGAAACCCCGTCCCTACTAAAATTACAAAAATTAGCCAGGCGTGGTGGCGGGTGCCTGTAATCCCAGCTACTTGGGAGACTGAGGCAGGAGAATCACTGGAACCCGGCATGTGGAGGTTGCAGTGAGCCGAGATCACACCACTGCACTCTTGCCTGGGCGACAGAGCAAGACTCCCACTCAAAAAAAAAAAAAAAAAAAAAAATAGCCATACCTGAGCTCACCCGAGTCCCCTTGAGTCAGCTCTCCTGGGAGTGGAGGCAGATTCTGCCAGTTACTTTTTAAGCTTTATTTTATATAATCCATACTATAGCCCTGGGAAGTCGATTTAATATCACCATTTTACAGATGATAACTGACTCCGTAAAACGAAGTTATTTGTCTGAGTTCAGATAGCAACTGGTGTGGAGCTGGCATTTTAATCAGGCCTGTCTGACCTCAGAGCTCTTAACCACTATGGTATGCTGCTTCTTAAGATCATTTTAAGAGTTTTTGGTATAGTAGACTCATTTTAAAATCTTTTGATGACACAGGCCTATCGAAATCTACAGGTTTAAGTTCCTGCTCCTCTTTTAAACCTTACATTTCCAGTTGTTGACTATTGGTTTCCCTCACTGGCCTAAAAACACTCTAGTTTTCAGGAAGATTACAGAGTTTTTCCAGATATAGCCATTTTGGAAAGAGTGAAATAAAAAAGAATTAGTAAAAGCATATTCTCTAAATCCCAGTCCAAGATGCTGAGGTTAATGGAAACCACAAAATCCTTCTTCGTGAGCTGAGACTAATAAAATTGTCTATGAAGAGGGCACAATTTTTGGGCGGTAAGCTTGATTAAGCTTGATGAAGTTAAATTAAAGAGAAAGTATATTCAACTTTCTGGGATCCCCAGTGTTGAGATTCATGAAATCAGCCACATTTGAGGAGTTTAACTTGCCTTTTTATGGGAGACTCCCTTCATATACATGCAGGAGGCAGAGTGTCCTTAGCACAAAGGACTCTACTAAATATAACTTTCACACCGGCCTCTAAAACTAGTTGGTTACCTCTCAGCTCATTAGCAAGCAGGCTTTGAATTCCAAGTGGCCTGCATGATAAATAAGCCTTGAGAGCTACTTTCACATTTTGTGTAACAATTTCCTGCAATGACTTCAAGTAGGAAAAAGAGAGATAAAACCAGGTAATGTTCGAAAGACATCATGAAGCAGATTGTCTCCTCAGGCCTCCTAAGACATGCAGTCCTGTTCTCCCTCAAGGAAGATTGGGCTGAAATTTTTTACCCCACCAGTAAAACACTGGCCAGAGAAAGTTAGGGTGTGGCAACTGAAGGTATGTGTTTTGGGGTCAGATAGATACAAAAGTAAGTTTACTTTCTGGCTTTCCCTTTCATAGCTGAGATACCTTGGAGAAGTAACATTGCCTCTACTTCCTTATCTATAAAATGGGAACAATAATAATGTGTATTCATAGGGCACACATGAGAAGGAAATAAGAAGATACACGTGCAGTGCTTAACACGGTGCCTGGACTGGGGTAAAGCTCTAATCAACAGAAGCTGTTTTTATTGTACTATTCTATTGCTCTCCCATCCTCAATTCCGAGGAGGTTTGGGAGGCAGTGATTCCAAGTCAGATCATTCAGTTAACACCGTCTCTCCCTGCTCTCCACAGGGCAGCAGCAGCTCGGACTCTCTGGAGGGCCAGAGCTGCGACTATGCCAGCAAGAGCTATGATGCCGTTGTCTTCGATGTCTTGAAAGTGACCCCAGAGGAGTTTGCTGTAAGTGAAACAGAGCTGGTGTGGGTGGCTGGGCACCACAACAGGGCACTAGAGGGCGCCACCACTTAGGCTTTTGGCTCAGATTGGAAACGTTCTATATGCCCAACAAGAGGGGTGTGTTGAGTAAAGTATGTATCACCCTTTATGAAATACAATGCAGCATTAAAAAGGGTGCTGTCCTGAAATTAACTGCCCTGGAAGGCTGTACGCTATATATATAAAAATGAAAGGAGCAGACTAAAGCACAGTTTGTGGAGAACATGCAATTTTAAAAATGCATGTACAGGCTGGGCGAGGTGGCTCACGCTTGTAATCCCAGCACTATGGGAGGCTGAGGTAGGAGGACTGCTTGAGCCCAGAAATTCGAGACCAGCCTGGGCAACAGAGGGAGACTGCCTCTCCAAAAATTGGAAATAAAAAAATAAGCCAGGTGTGGTTGCACACACTTGTAGTCCCAGCTACTCAGGAGACTGAGGTGAGAGGATTGCTTGAGCCTGGGAAGTTGAAGCTGCAGTGAGCTGTGATCATGCAACTACATTCCAGTCTGGGTGACAGAGTAAGACCCTGTCTCACAAAAAAAAAAAAAAAAAAAAAAAAGAAAAATAAAGCATGTATAACACATATATGACATGTATTTGCATGAAGTCTGGATTTTTTGTTTACATATTCATAAATATCTGGATCTATATAGCCAAACATATTATGTACTGTAGTATTTGGTCATAGATTCCAGGTAATTAGAATTTAATTTTTCTATTTGTTTATGTATACTTTCTACATTTTTATAATAACCATTTTCTACAATGATAAACAATATTATTTGGGCAATTAAAAAATATAAATTAAAAAAAGATGTATCTTCAAACAGTGTGTTGCTCCTGGTCTAACTAAGGGACAGTCCCTTGTGGAGCAGTGTTGGCCCCTTGTTTTGCCATGACTTGTTTTCCTCCTTTTGTACCTTGACGGTAGAGGGAGAATATTGACTCTGGGGTGACCTCAAATCTGATTGTGAGTGTTGTCCAAGCATTGAACTTCTCTCCAGAACCCTGGAAGTGTTTCCAACCCATACCCACGTCCTCTCTACCCTCTTTGGTAAAAGAGGTTTCTTGTCCTCCTGGGTGCCAAGGGAAGTAGCTGGGCACCATGTCATTGCTCTGCCATCATTGGCTTCTTCTATGTTTACTTTGTGCCAGGCCACACTGAGCCTGGCACATGCATCATCTCCTTCAGTGTGTCTAAGGGATGATTTTAAAACCTTCAGACTCTCTAGCGGCTCCTTCCTACTAGAATGAGACCCGGAGTTCCTCCTGAGGCCTCCAGTACTCTCTGTGATCCAGCCAAGCCTCCTCTTCTGCCCCCAACTCCGTGCTCTCCCACTGTCTTTCTTCCCCAGGCTCACCTGCATCGTCTGTCCTTTTTTCAGTCTTCATGGCTTTTCCTTAGTTGTCTGCTCACTCTGTGGTCAAATGTTTGTCCTTAGGACTTCCACTGAGCTAAAGTAGCATCTTTCTATCATTATCTTTCTCCTTAATTCTGCTCTGTTTTTCTTCATAACTCTTATTACTACCCAACATTACATTATAGAATAATAATTTATTTTTTTTTTCAAGACAGCATCTCATTTCATCACTCAGGCTGGAGTGCAGTGGCACAGTCACAGCTTACTACAGCCTCAATCTCCCTGGCTCAAGTGATCCTCCTGCCTCAGCCTCCCAAAGTGCTGGGGCTACAGGTGCACACCACCATGCCCTGCTAATTTTTTTTTATTTTTAGTAGAGATGACATCTCACTGTGTTGCTGTGGCTGGTCTCCAGTTCTTGGACTCCACCTCAGCCTCCCAAAGTGCTGGGATTGCAGGCGTGAGCCACCACTCCCGGCCTATATAATAATAAATTTTTATTTCATATATCTTCCACTGGAATATAAACTTTCTAAGGACGGGAACTTATCTGACTTGTTCACTGCATTTTTTCCCAGTGTCCAAAAAATTACTGGCTCATAATAGGTGCTCAGTAAATATGTATTGCCTGAAAGAGTTCAATTCTTTTTTTTTTTTTTTTGAGAAGGAGTCTCGCTCTGTCACCAGGCTAGAGTGCAGTGGCGGGATCTTGGCTCACTGAAACCTCCGCCTCCTAGGTTCAAGTGATTCTCCTGCCTCAGCCTCCTGAGTAGCTGGGATTACAGGCACATACCACCATGCCCAGCTAATTTTTGCATTTTTAGTAGAGATAGGGTTTCACCATGTTGGTCAGGATGGTCTCAATCTCCTGGTCTCATGATCTGTTCGCCTTGGCCTCCCACAGTGCTGGGATTACAGGCATGAGCCACCGCACCTGGCGAAGAGTTCAATTCTTACAACAACTCAATGAGGCATATCGTTAGCTCCCAATTTTCTGATAAAGTAAGGATCCAACAGATTAATTTTCTTTTTTTTTTTTTTTTTTTTTTTGAGACGGAGTCTCGCTCTGCAGCCCAGGCTGGAGTGCAGTGGCCGGATCTCAGCTCACTGCAAGCTCCGCCTCCCGGGTTTACGCCATTCTCCTGCCTCAGCCTCCCAAGTAGCTGGGACTACAGGTGCCCACCACCGCGCCCGGCTAGTTTTTTGTATTTTTTAGTAGAGACGGGGTTTCACCGTGTTAGCCAGGATGGTCTCGATCTCCTGACCTCGTGATCCACCCATCTCGGCCTCCCAAAGTGCTGGAATTACAGGCTTGAGCCACCGCGCCCGGCCCAGATTAATTTTCTTACATGGATTATATAGCAAGGTATTGGCAGAGCCAGGTCTGAAACTCTCATCTCCTAATTACCCATGTAATGCTAGGAAGTAATATTAAGAGCAACTCTTATATTTGAACACTGATTATGTCTAGGTCTTGTGCTAAATGTTTTACATGCTTTATCTAATTTACTTTTCATAACAGCCTTATAAATTAGGTATAATTATTATTCCCAATTTACTGGTAAGTCAGTCAACACTTAGAGAAGAAAGTTGTCTCTTCACACAGGTAGTACATGGCACAGCTGGGATTAAACCAGGGCTGTCTGGCACTGTAGACCAGTGATTTCCAATAGGAATACAATGTAAGCTCCGAATGCAATTTAAAATTTTCTAGTAATCGGCCGGGTATGGTGGCTCGTGCCTGTAATCCCAGCACTTTGGCAGACTGAGGTGGGTGGATCACCTGAGGTCAGGAGTTCGAGACCAGTTTGATCAACACGGAGAAACCCCGTCTCTACTAAAAATACAAAATTAACTGGATGCCTGTAATCTGATGGTGCATGCCTGTAATCCCAGCTGCTTGGGAGGCTGAGGCAGGGGAATCACTTGAACCCGGGAAGCGGAGGTTGCAGTGAGCCGAGATTGCGCCATTGCACTCCAGCCTGGGCAACAAGAGCGAAACTCCATCTCAAAAAAGAAAAAAAATTTTCTAGTAACTACATTAAAAAATAAAAGAAGTGAAATTACTTGTGATAATATGTTTTATTTAACCATATATATCCAAAAATATTACCATTTCAAAATACAAGCAACATAAAATTATTAAGATACTTCATATTCTGTTTTTCTCAAACTACGTCTTCAAAATCCAACATGTGTATATGTAAGAAACAGGGTCTCACTCCGTTGCCCAGGCTAGAGTGCAGTGGCTATTCACAGGTGCAGTTACACCACAGTGCAGTGCCTTGAACTGCTGGGCTCAAGTCGTCTTCCTGCCTCAGCCTCCCAAATAGCTCAGACTATAGGCTTGTGCCACTGTACCTGGCTCCAATGTATAGTTTTTACTTTATAGTGCTAGCAACATTTCAAATGCTCAGTAGCCACATGTGGGTAGTGGCTACCATATTGGACAGTGTAACACTAGAGTTCATACTCTTAGCCACAAAGCTGTATTGTCTCTCCTTTAGAGGACTTCATGGATCTCGCAGTCTGATGGCCTAGTTTCTATGTTCTATTTATGTATGTTTACTTGTACTTTTAAGAGTCATGTTTTTTAGCTTCATGAAAGAAGCAATAATGAGGCTTAAAAATCCCTTTATAGCTGTTTACTCTGTGGAATGGCAGAGAGTTAGACTGCATCATAGGAAAACATTGCCTAACAGGACTCCTTGGTGAGACTCAGAGCCTGGTTTTCTAGCCTCAGCCGTAGGGTATTGCTTGGCTTGCTTCAGGCTGCCTTTCTGAGGCTGGGAAGACTGTAGGGAAGGATGGTGAATACTTTTTGAGAATGCAGTGCTAAAACTTTGGCTGTCTCTGCTGTAGCTAGTGTGTCTTTAGCTTACATGTGAAACCAGGTCTTTGGAGTCTTTGGCCTCTGGGAAAGCACTGGAGTGCCTAGGTGTTAGAATTGAACCAGACCAACTGGCATTTTAGTTTCCTGTCTAGTGAAAGAAAAAACCCAGACGTGAAAACCCACTGAAAGAATTATTTGATTCTGGGAAGATGGTGGTGGCAGTAGCATATTTTAAAATTCTCTCTTAATCCGCATTCCCCCACTGCCCCACTATGAATGTTCGGAACAACTAGATAGCAAACCCTGAAACCCAGGAACAAAATTGTAGTAAACCTAGGTGACAAGTTATCCTCATCACCCCCAAAATACAAGTGGTATATATATACACAACGTATACCACCAACATCCACAAGACCTTCAGGGTATCAGCGTCTGTAGAGGAGAAAGCAGAATAAGCACTGGGGTATTTGATAGACTTGAGAATAGGAGAACCCCAAAGTTGCCAATAGATATTTGCTAGAAAGTTCAGTGCATCAGGGTGGGAATAGCAGTTGAAATTGGCAGGGATTTCGACTATTCAAATAATGGGTGAGTAGAAGGGATCTGTGGAATAGCCATTATGACCTCTTGAAACCAGGCAACTGGGGGGTCCCTTCTAGAATGATGCTGCATACCTAAGAAATTCAGTATGGAGTGGAGTCAAAATGATCAGAAAGGATAGAGATAGTTGTGGCAAAAGATGATCTAAGAGTCTGTGTGTGTGTGTGTGAGAGAGAAAGAGAGAGAAAATCTCAAGAAATAGTGGCCGTGGTGTTGAGCACTACATGAAAGCAAACTAAAACACAGCTGTGTGAAGTTAGAAGAGGTACTCTGAACCATATTGCCCTCTAAAAGCTCAGGAAAACTAATTTTGCATAAAAATAAGCAACAGGAAATTATTGCTGTCAAATCTCATTCAAAGTTATTATACAAAAAAAGAGGCAAGAATCCCTATAGACAATGAGAGCATGCCAAAAAACAGACAAAACCTGTAACTGTTTATTTTAAAATGAGCTAGGAGATGTTAAGATCATGCATGAAGAACATGAATCAGAAATACGAAAATCTCAGAAATGAGATGACAGAACTTAGGAAAGACTTAAAAATAAAAGAATTCTGTTGGAAATGAAGATTGAACTAGAAGGAACACAGGAACACATAAACATAACAGAAAATGCCTAAGGGAAGAAACTTTTTCACATGAAAATAAATGAAGAAAGAATAAGACTTTGGGGAAAAGTGACAAATATTCATGATAGGCAAAGAACATCCAACATACAGATAATAGAAATTCCTGAAAGCAGGGAACAAAAAGGCAAGGGAACTTCACAAATAATTAAAACTAAAATTTAGGAAAATGTTCATGAAATTAAAAAAAAAAAAAAAAAGATTTGAAACTGCATGTTGAAAGAGCACACTGTGAAGCCGAGAATGTCAACCCCAAATGGTCAGTACTTTACATTTGTAAAGACGTATTCTTTACAAATTACTGGATTTTAAAGGAAAAAAAATTATTTGGGCATGTAGGCAAAAACGGCAAATGACATATACAGGAAATGATTAGATTACCATCAGTCTTTTTTGACAGAAACATGTTTTTGCCAAAAGGAAATAGAACTACATAATTAAATAAGGAAAGAAAAAAAAGTGAGCCAAAGAATTTATAATATATCCAGCAAAACTGACTTTAAAGTATAAAGGACACAAACAAACTGTTGTGAACGTGCAAGGCCCCAGAATCTTATTCCCCTGAGCCCTTCCTGAGGAGTCTATGAGAGAATGAGTCTTAGACATAGTTACAGAACCATTGCTATAAAGACAGGTAGAGAGCAGTAAACATGCAATTACTTGTGGAATTAAGACTGAATGAGGGTTAAAGGTAGAGGGTATAGTTTGTAATGAATGTGTGCCCAGATGGTAGATATAGTATGACTGTAGGATAAAGTAAATGAAAACTTATGGGATGCTGGAATCTTAGTATATACTCTGTGTCTTTGAGACCAAGATTTTCAAAATAGAAGAAAGGAGATACAGATATAATACAGAAGAGGTTAAGCAAGTTTTAAAAAATGTCCTGACTTTGAATTGGAAATATTAGTATGAATTCTGCATTGTGGTCTTGAAATAGCATTTCGTACTAAAAGAACCCATGGCTTCTGGAGAACTGGTTGATTCCAAGTCTAGGAAAGGACATGTTCAAGATGAGCCTGGTACATCTTCCCAGTACCCAGTGAGGAAGCTGTAAAGGAATAGGAGGGTCCGTGGCAAAAGGACTCAAGAGCTAGCTAGAAGTAGCTCCCATTGCCCCATCATGGCACAATTTGAGCTTCAAAAGGATAATAATTGCAAATGATTGAAACTCATCAAGCAATGGGTCACCTTTGGATGATAATAGGAGGGCAGTTTATTATCTTAAAAACTGATAAATATAAGGAAAGAATCAAGCATTTGTTCTACCATTTACTTTTGTACTAACTACACTGGATAACCAAACAGTAGATGAGGGAAAGTGTCTATTAAATTGGTTCAGTTAATATAAGGAAAAGAAATGAAAGAATTGGAATATCATAATTTTGTAACCCCAGTGAATGAAAATATCTAAGCAGTGAGCATCAATAGCCACTAACATTACAAAAAGAGAGCCATCATGTGCCTCCTGATGAAGCAGTATGCTGCCACCTGCGGTCTTGCCAAAGGGATAAACCTGTGTCTGATGAAGTCCCTGAGTCCAGCTGCTGATTTGCAGACACACCAAGAAAGGAAGAACACGTTGACCTGCTCCATAAGTATGGAGAACTGTGTAGGTCAAATGGCTTGGATTCTTCAGCAGATATATTACAAGGAATATAAAGGGATGGAGAGAATATTTGTAGATTAAAAGAGATTTTAAAAGTACATATCAGCTGGTGTGGTGGCTCACGCCTGTGATCCCAACACTTTGGGAGGCCGAGGTGGGTGGATCACAAGGTCAGGAGTTTGAGACCAGCCTGGCCAATACGGTGAAACCCCATCTCTACTAAAAATACAAAAATTAGCCAGGCATGGTGGCGCACACCTGTAGTCCCACCTACTCAGGAGGCTGAGGTAGGAGAATCACTTGAACCCGGGAGGTGGAGGTTGCAGTGAGCCGAGATTGCGCCACTGCACTCCAACCTGGGTGACAGAGCAAGACTATCTCAAAAAAAAAAAAAAAAAAAGTACATATCAGGTTGGGCATGGTGGCTTACATCTGTAATCCCAGTGCTTTGGGAGGAGGTGGTGGGAGGATTGTTGTTTGAGGCCAGGAGTTAGAGATCAGCCTGGGCCACAGAGCTAGACTCCATCTCTACAAAAAAAATTAAAAAGTTAGCTGGGCATGGTGGCTTATACCTGTAGTTTTAGCTTCTCAGGAGGCTGAGGCAGGAGTGATCACTGGGACCCGGAAGTTTGAGGTTAGCTCACTAGCTGTGATCACATCACTGCACCCAAGCCTGGACAGCAAGTAAGACCCTGTCTCTAAAATAGATAGATAGGTAGGCAGGTAGATAGCACTTCTCCAGATTTTTAAAAAGTAGACAGGACTACCCCGTGATGTGTAGGTATATATACTTGAGTGATTAAATTATTTGAAAAACTTGAAGAAAGTCAGAATAATGGTTACTTTTGGTGGGAGAGAGACTTGTGATTGGGACAATGCACATTGAAGAACTTCTGGGGTGGTTCTTTTTTCGTTTTGATTGTGGTAAAATATACATAATATAAAATTTACTATCTTAACTATTTTTCATTATACAATTCAGCAGTGTTAAGTACATTCACAGTGTTACGCAACCAATCTCCAAAACTGTTCTCATCTTGCAAAATGGAAACTCTGTATCCATTAAACAACTCCCCATTCCCCCTCCTCCCAACCCCCAGCAACCACTATTCTACTTTCTGTCTCCATGATTTTGACTCTTCTAGTTACCTCATGTAAGTGGAGTCATACAGTGTTTGTCTTTGTGACTTTTTTTGTAGATTTGACTTTTTTTTAAGTTTTTTTAAAAATTTTTTTGAGACAGAATCTCACTCCCAGGCTGGAGTGCAGTGGTGCGATTTCGGCTCACTGCAAACTCTTCTTCCTGGGTTCAAGCAATTCTCCTGCCTCAGCCTCCTGAGCAGCTGGGATTATAGGCATGCACCACCATGCCCAGCTAGTTTTTGTATGTTATATTAGAGACAGGGTTTCACCACGTTGGCCAGGCTGGTCTCGAACTCCTGACCTCAAGTGATCCGCCAGCCTCGGCCTCCCAAAGTGCTGAAATTACAGGTGTGAATCACTGTGCCCAGCCTAGTTTGACATTTTTTAAAAATAAAAAGTTAAAAAAGCTTTAAATAAGTTACTGCTAGATTAATTTTCAAAAGGAACAGAACAGTTCCTAGGCCCATCCCTGACTCTTTTCTAAAATTGCCAGACACGGGCTTTCTGTGGTTCTGTGAGTCAAAGCAGGAATAGATGTTTGGAGCTGATTACTCTTTGTTCTGTGAGCCCTCGTGGCCATGCCTTGGTGGAGTGGGGTAAAGGCAACAGTTTTTTTTTGTTTGTTTATTTGGGGTCTGGAAGACCCTTACAATGAGGCTGAGGCTGGGAAGAGAGGATTTAGTCAGCCACTGTTAGGAGAAATACTACATTTAACATGTGCAAAAAACTTTTTTTTTTCCCTTTTTGGCTAACCAAGTAGCTTTCATTTATCCACATAATAGCACTGTTCTGTTAGAGTCACGTTGTGAAGTGCTCCAGTAGATCGCTCCACTCTGCGGTGTTCATCTCTACAGAAACGATGTGTGGAGATCGGGCATTTCCCTTAAAAGCCTGGGTTTTTAGAGGGCCCTGGACTAGGAGGAAGGAGGAGATGGGAGAAGGGACTAGGCTTAAGGAAGCCATTGCCAGGTGACTGGCTTGACTGAACATCCTGTGTTAACGCTTTATTTCTCGAAATAGGGATAGGCCATTAAGAGACTTATGAGTGTTCTCGCTCAGCCCCACTACTGGCCGGATTTGCTGCTTGGAAGCAAGAGTGGGAGGCTCCTTGTCTCATGTTTCTGTTGAGTCTGTAACATGCCCCTAGAAAATGCCTTTTCTCTCCAGGAAACCAAAGTACCTCTCCTGAGGGAGGGACAGGGCCCTGAGGTGGTCCTGAGAGCTGGCTATGAAGTGTGACAGGACCTGACCTCACCTCTTACCACACCCCCTACCCATACTTCCCACCCCCTTTTTCGTAAAACTGAGTGGCCTTGAGGGTTCAGTCTTCCGGGGAAGGATTACTCATCAGCAACCTCTTTAACATATGTTTGGCTTTGTAGTAAAATGGCATGAAATTGATAATCTGATGATCTTTATAAGTATCTTATATCAAAATATCCTCGCTCTAGACACTGTCTTCTTTAATCAGAACCGAAAGGATAGAAGTAGGAGAGATTCTTCTGAAACCTCATTATGTATTTTGGACTAGCTAGTCTAAGTCTGGTGACCTCTGTTGTTGTTTGTTTTGAATAAAACACCTGAACACATTTTCTGACTTATGGTCTGAGCAGAGAGCAGAATATTTGGAACTTGGACTATCTGAAAAATGTGAAATGTCAGGTCACTGCTTTAATAAATCATCTGGAAATTCAGTAGCAAACCCTAGCACTGGTGGCAGGATGGAAAGGAAGTTTTCTCATTTTCACATTAGCAGACTTTTGGTTCTTTTCCTAAATGACATTGCAAACATCCTGCCGGTTCTCCCGGATAGGGTGTTAACTTGAACTGCAGGGGAGATTTCCAAGGTCCTCTGAGCTTTCAGTTCAAATCTCCTGTCTCTACAAGGCCTTTCTGTTCCCTAGGATGGCAGACTTAATCCAAATATGAGAAGCACTTGGCTAACAATCTTGATGGGTCTGGCAGAAGAAATGCCAGTCTGTTTGCACTGCTCAGGACATAGCTTTGAGCCATGTAGCTCTAGGCCAAACATAGACCTATAGGCTTTCAGGGCTTCCTAGCTACTCAACACTCAGATTATGAGGGCCAGATACATTATGCTGATGTCAAGAGTCCCCTTGACATCAAGAGGTGTTGGGTGGAACCCGGAGGCAGAAGAGCTCAGATTCCGCTCCAGTGCTTCCTTATTCCTGGTCCTGTCTCCCACCTCGCAGCCAGGCTTCCATTAGTGGCAGCATTTCACCCCTGTTTCCATGGGGAACGCTAGCTCCTGGGAGAGGACAAAGAGGCTCTCCACTGAAGCCAGCTGCATGTTTTCCTCTCCACTCTGCCTAAGGATGGTCTGCTTTGGCCTGTATCCCGTGCTTCTCAGGAACCCAGTGACCTTGGACCACCTTCGAGTGTATTTGCCATTTTTCTCCAATATATTCTTAATACAAGGGATTTTACTGGCTCAGTGGATTTTTAACATATTCTTTAGAGCAACCTCAGTGCATGCATATTCAACCAAATTAATGGTCCCTTATTTGCTAGCTTATGTATTGGTCAGGAACCGTAAGTTCACATGCCAGTACATGCGCCCATCTGTGTGGCTTCCGTTTTGACACACACACACACACACACAAATTCTCTCTCTCACACACATACTTACACTTTCATACGCACACATGTACACGCTCACACATACACATTTACACACTTACACTCACAGTCACACACCATATACTCACACACACACACTCAGGTATACACACATAAACACACTCTCTTATGTATTTATTGAGCATCTGTCAGGTGCCAGGAGCGCTACCTCTTGTCTTGAATTTTCACCAAGATCCCATAAAATAGGGATTATTGTCATTTTCTAGATGTGGTACCTGACTGAGAGAGATTGTGTGTCAGAGAGAACATTGCCGTTTAGTGACAGTGTCCAGACATACACCCAAGCCCTGTAGACTCCAAAGGCCATTTGTTCCCTGTATCATGTCATCCTGGATGGCCTGTGTTCAATGGACAGAGTGTCTTCTCACATTAAAGGCATCCAAAGGCCTTCAGCTCTCCTCTCCCTGGCATGTCACAGAGACATCTCTTAACTGACATCTGGCATCCCATGTGACACAGAGGTCGGTGGATCATGTGAAGTCAGTTCAGTTCATGCCTTGGTCTGAAAAATGGTCAGCATGATGCTTCCTCTTACTGTCACCAGATGAGGTTCTTATGATGGGCACAGGCTTTTAACCTGATGTGTGTCTTCTCTATTGATGACATTGCTGCCTCTTAAAGCTGGCTGTGATGAAGTACTAGTTTTTTCCATTTCCAATAATTTGAGGACAGATACTTAAAATATATATAATGGAAATGTCATGGTCATGTAAAAAATTGCTATGCAAGTTCCAAATGCTTGCTCTCAGCTTCTGTACTTCTCTCATTGTGGGCTGGTGGAATAAACAGTTTGTGGTCCCGTGCTGGTCTGTGGGTGCATCTTGAATAGCACTCTACCATATAATTTAGGGGTAGTATCAGTGACTTCAGAAGAAAAATATAATTTCTATAAGCCACAACCTTAAAATGAATTTATAGTAATAGTGTTTCTGTTTAGCATTCTGATTTTGAATATTGTTTCTACAACTTTTAAAAATTACAAAAGTAGTTCATGCTTGAAATAAACATTCAAATAGTATGAAAATTTCCAAATCAAACTGTTCCCTTTTCTCCCACGCCCACCCTCCAAACAGCTTTTATCAATTCCTAAATTGAAAGTTCATCTCACATTCAAGAAAGAAGGGTGTGGATCAGGATTTATGAAGAGGGGGAAGGGATAGGAGAGGCATTTCAGAAATGTATCCAATTTTTTACTGTATTCTGTCTTGTTTTTTATCTCAAAGCGGAAAGTATAATTTTTATGAATATATATGACTCTGTATAAAGTAACATGACAGTTATCTTTGATGCACAGTATTTTCTAAAATTGATTCTCTTTTGTTGCAGAGCCAGATTACTTTAATGGATATACCTGTGTTTAAAGCTATCCAGCCGGAGGTCTGTACTTTGTCTTTATACTCTTCTATTAATGCTGTGGGGGGGCAGCGAGGATTTAGTCAGCCACTGTTAGAGTGACTCCGTTTCTCAGTTTCTCTCTTGAGGGCTCTATAAATGCATGTTATCTACTTAAACCTCATTCTATTCTTGATGGTGCTCGTGTTTTTGAGCCCAGTATTTGGATTTTCCAGAGAATGTCTCCTGTCTGGGCTACTCTGGCAGGGCTGGGAGCAGTTGGTACCCACAGGACTCCACACCTGAGAGTAAGGCCTTGACACCCTCATTCCTTTTCCCGGGCTCCTCCTGCTGAAAATGTTTACTTTCAAGAAGTGATGTCAGGGAACATTTTTCTAGAAAGTTCTCTTTTGATCCCAAATTCTGGTGGTTGCCTTGTTTTTGTTTTTGAAACCAGTTACCGTAGCAAACATGTACATATTTACATTGAAAGCATATATTGGTCAGGTGTGGTGGCTCACACCTGTAATCCCAGCACTTTGGGAGGCCTAGGTAGGAGGATCGCTTGAGACCAGGGGTTTGAGACCAGCCTGAGCAAAATAGTGTCCAAAAAAAAAAAAAAAAAAAGCATATGTACATTTTTAGAAACAGCATATTCAATAAAGGGTAAACAGTTGATTTTGGTATTAAAAAAATTCCTGGAAATGTTTGGCAATTGATAACAAGGTTTTGGTTATTTTACCCAGGGTGTGTGTATGTGTGTGCGCGTGTGAGATCAGGTAAACAAAAATCCATTTCAAAGTGGTTGAATAGGGAGACTGAGGCAGGAGAATTGCTTGAACCCGGGAGGCGAAGGTTGCAGCGAGCCATAATCGTGCCATTGCACTCCAGACTGGGCAAAAGAGCGAGACTCCGTCTCAAAAAAAAAAAAAAAAAAAGAGGTAGCTGAATAGGCTGTAGAGGAATTTATTACAAGGAGAAAGGGGCACTTTACAGAATTCATGGAGTGAGTTCAGGCACCCAGAGAGCCACCAGGACACAGGCAGTGCCTACTTCCTGCTCTGCTTTTACCTCTCCTTCTCTCTCCTGCTTTCTTGTCTGATTTGACCTGATTTGGCCTTTTGAAAGGGCCCACGTTTACATAATCTCCATTTAAGTCACCGCCCCAGACTGGGACCAGCAGATTTCAGTCCAGGCCAGCATAGTCGTGTGTCCAGTGCTGGTCCAGTCACCTAAGGTCAAGAGTATGTGGTCAACATGGGCAAACACTGAGGGACCCAGCCTTGTGAGTGAGGTTCAGACCTCAGAGGAGAGGTGTGTGGTTGCGGAGATAGATCAAAAAGTGCTGCAACTAGGGTGTGAATTCCAGAATACTCTTAATGCATTTCTTCTTACAGAACTGTGACTGTTTAGACTTTGACAAAGAGCATATCTTAACACAAAGTCACAGTGTTCAAGCCTTCTGAGAGCTGGCACCTAGCCTACTGAAAAGTAGGAGGAAACTAGTACCACTAGCTTTGTTCAGCATTTATGTGAAGACGTGGCAGTTATTTGTATTATTGTATTATATGTGTGTGTGTGCTTGTGTCTGTGTGTGTTGTGTTCATTAGGGTTGGGGAACAGAGCTTCGTTTGCTTTTTTTGAATTGGCTGACTTCCATTCTTTTTCTGTTTTGTTCTAATGTGGTATGATCCATTCTTTCTAATAAAAAAACAACATCAAATCACTGCCTCTTGGAGCCTTTTGGTAGAATAGGTGTGTGATGGTTGCCTTGGTTCTCAACTGAAGCTATTTCTGATTATGTTCTCTGCTGAGCTCTGATCTGGAGCAGTTTAGACATTTAGGGCTTTCTTCTTCATCCGAACATCAAGGAGGACAGCCCACCTGCTGTGAGCCCTGAACCTGCATGTGCCCAGGAGACTGGGATCATTGCCAGGCTGCTGGAAGGAGGGAAGTGGGTGGGGGCTTCTTCCTCTTCAGAGGCATAACCAAGGCCAGACCAATACTTTTCCTCAGGGCGCTGCAGTTTGGAAGGTACCTCATCAATACATATCTTAGTTCAAGTTGTGACAAGACATTAGAGTGGAGATGTTTTGTTTTCAAGACTGTAGCTTGTAGCGGTGGTTCTTAATTGTGGCTGCACATCAAAATCACCTGGACAGTCTTGGAAACATGGGGGTACCCAGAGCCCCCTCCCCCACAATCCCCCACAGACCATTGAGTCTGAACTTGAATCTCTTGATGGGAGTCTGAAACCTAATCAGCCCTATTTTGTAAAAGTTTCCCAGGTAATTCTGAGGCGGAGTGAGGATTCAGAACTAGTTGCTTTGAGGTATCTGGAGAAACCCCAAACTTGAACATTTTGAATCTATAATGTGTTAGCTAAAAATGGAAGAGTTTGTTCCTCATTGTCAAAACTGTGGTCAAAGGAAGCACCCTGGGAGCTGCCCCAGCTTTTTTGCTGATGTTATTATTGTTAGCAGACTGAAAACTGAAAATTTTCCTCTTGGGGATGCTTGCCATGTTGTGGCTGGACCACCCCAGAGTTGGAAGGGCATGAATAAAGTACAATTGTAAGTATGCAGAGGCCAGTGTCTGAGAGCAAGATGGGTGCTGTGAGTGACCTAGGCTCCCAGGAGATCAGGAAACTTGTAGACCAGTGCCTTTCAACCCTGGCTGTGCATCAGAATCCACTTGGGAATTATTTTTAAAAAATTACAAATGCCTAGGCTTCATCCTTAGAGATTCTAAATGCTTAGGTTTAGAATGGGACTCAGGAATCTGCTTTTGACTGGGCACCCTCGAGGGTTCCAGTTGGATGAGAACCAGGGATGTAGTGATTTTGAGACCGATAGCAGTTTGCTTTGTGAAATCCTAATTTTCAAATTTCTAGTTGTCTTATATAGTGATTGTAAGACTGACAGAAATTTTCTTTGTGAAATCCTAATTTTCTAAAGATTTTTTCTTGCCTAGTAACTAAGATTACCCTTAATTCAGCCCACAGAGATAAGAAGAAGAACATTAACCATGGACCCTGTGGCCAGGACTTGAACCAGGCGTGTCTGAGCCCTGAGCCTAGAGCTCAAACTCTCAGCCCCTGTTGCATGTGGGTGTAGCCCGACTCCTGCACTGCACAGTGGGCTCTTACCTCTTTTGATGTGGAAACAGCCATCTTACCAGGCCTCCACTGTGTAAGCAATATAGTTTATGAGTCCTTCCTAGGCTGTTCAGATCCTTCACAACTGGAGAATTGATCCTGGCTGGGTTTAGATACGGTGATTTGGACTTCTGGAGTTGTCCTGGAAGGCATCAGCCACTTCCTAGCTAGTCATTTTTCCACCCTGGCTCAGGTTTCTGCTTTCCCATCATGCTGTTTGCCAACTCTGTGCTTATTAATGACGAGCTGGGGGTATTTAGCTTGAAAAAAAGGTTCCTGAGGGACATGATTTTTGTCCTTGGAGATCTGAAATGCTTTGAACAAGCTGTAAGGAGTTATGGTGAGACCTGGATACTTTTGGATGGTATTAGGGCTGGTTCTGGAAGAAGAATGTTCCAGGTAGTGGGATTAGCATGCACAGAGTGTGGCCAAGGAGACTTGCATTGGTGGAGGAGTGGGGGAGATTTAAACATAAAGGCTTCTAAAGCCCTCCCTGCCATGGGGGTCCTTGAGTTTCTGGTGCTTGTCTGGAGGGCAGCTCCCAGTGATAGAGTGGTGGGCAACACCCTTGCCCATGCAGACCCTTGCCTCTGTGTCCTTGTTTGGCTCCCTAGCCCTCTGACCTAAGCCCTGAAGGCCCAGTGGCTTACTGTGCACAGGTTTGAAAAGAGGTGGGTGCTGATGTGGACTGTTGCTGGGTAGCCTGGGCCGTTTACGTTTTCCTGAGCATTTACTGTGTGCGGGCTCTAGGCTAGGCTCCTTAGATGTAGGGTCTCATTTAATCCTCATCACAATCTTATGATGTACCTGCTGTTATTGTCTTTGTTTTATATATGAGGAAGCTAAAGCTCAGACATGTTAAGTATTATAACTTAGTCCATGATTGCTGTATTAGTCCTCTATTGCTATGTAACAAATCACTCCCACACTTAGCAGCTTAAAATAATAAGCATTTATCTGTCTCAGCCTCTGTGGGTGAAGAATCCCAGAGTGGCTTAGCTGGGTGGTCCTGGCTTAGGGTCTCTCAGGAGGTTGTAGTCAAGATGTTGGCTGGGACTGTAGTCATCTGAAGGCTTGACTGGGGGTGGAAAGTCTGCTCCCAAGGTGGCTCATGCACAATGCCTGGCTGTTGGCAGGAATCCTCCATTCCTTGCCATGTGGAACTGTTCATAGAGCCACTGAGTGTCCTCATGGCATGGCAGTTGACTTCTCCTAGAATGAGTGACCCAAGAGAACAAGACAGGAGCCAACAATGACTTTCATGACCTGGCTCAGAATTCACATACTGTCATTTTCACAGGTATTCTATTAGTATCACAGATCAGCCCTCTTCACCAAGGGGGGCACTATACAACAGCTGGACACCAGCAAGTAGGAAGTGGGGGACCCCTTGGAGACTGCTTACCACAGGCCTCAGGTCAGAAGGTCAAATACAGGTAGTCTCCGGAACTTTCACAATTCTGCCTTTGCCAGTGCCCCAGCTATGTGACCTTGGGTAAGTCATGTTACCTCTCTGAGTTTTGGTTTCCCTGTTCATAGAGTGGGCATAGTAAGAGTACATCCCTCATAGGGTTATTTGGAGAAGGAAATGAGATAATGCATATAGAGTACTTAGCACAGAGGCTGGCACCTAGTAAAACAACATCAACCATTTTTGAATGTGTAGTGCATACTAGGCATTTTGTTGAGTGGTTAAAGACTTTATATGTGTTACGTCATTTAACCCTCAATTTACCCTGGCAGGTGCAATTATTATTTCATTTATAGATGTAGAAACTTAGGCACAAAGAGGTAATGTAACTGCCTGAGCTGGGTGGTAATGGGAGTGTGGGTATGTAATGGGAGCAAGGTGTGGACCCTGGCAGTAGGAGTTCAGAGTTTACTGCTGTTATTACTATTGTTGTTGTTGTTGTGGCGGCTGTGACTATGGTTGTCACCCACCAGTGTCCCTTTGTGCTAGTCTCTGGCTTGCCCTAGGATACATGCCTTCCTGCCTCAGTCCCCTGCCCTGCTGTTCTCCTATCTTCCTGCCTCTCAGTTCCCCTTCCACTCCTTCGTATTCTTTTAAAATATTTCTTCTTCTTCTTCTTTTTTTTTTTTTTTTTTTGAGATGGAGTTTCACTCTTGTTGCCCAGGCTGGAGTGCAGTGGCGTGATCTCGGCTCACTGCGACCTTCTCCTCCCGGGTTCAAACAGTTCTCCTGCCTCAGCTTCTCAAGTAGCTGGGATTACAAGAACCCCCCATCACACCTGGCTAATTTTTGTGTTTTTAGTAGAGACAGGATTTCGCCATGTTGGCCAGGCTGGTCTCGAACTCCTGACCTCAGGTGATCCGCCCGCCTTGGCCCCCCAAAGTGCTGTAATTACAGGCGTGAGCCATGCGCCCAGCCCTATTCTTTTTAAACATTTCTTATTGTTAACAATTTCGAATAGATATGTATACACACATACTGGATTTATATAGGCAGAGTGGTAAAATGAACCTTTGTATACCTGTTACCTAGATCCAACAATTGCCATATTTGCTTCATTTACCTCTTTTTTTCTTTTTTTATTTATTCCTGGAAATCTTTGAAAGCAAATGCCTAACATCCTATTATTTCCCTCCTTCAAACTTCAGATGTAGCTCTTTAAAAAGTTATTTTCTACCATAATCATAATAGCATTTTCACACCTAACAAAATTAGCAATAATTCTTTAGGATCAAATTGGGGGAATTTCAAATTTCCCCAGTTGTCTCAGACACAAACAAAACTCACTAACAGCAGTGACAATTCCAGGGCCTGCACGTTGCATTTGGTTGGTTGTTATGTTTCTCAAATTCCTTTTGATTCTAGTGTAGTCCATCCTCCCTCTCCTCCCTCATGCGCTTAACTTACTGAAAGTTGCACTGTGTAATATTCTAAATTGTAAATATTCTGCTTCCTCTTGGTGGCTTAACTTGTTCACTTGTCGCCTATTTTCTTTCAATTAGAATTTAACCCAAGAGGCTTGATTGGATTTTGGGTCAGTCTTTTTGGAAAGAATGTGTCCTAGGTGGTGCTGGGTACTTGGTATCACATATCACATCAGGAGACATCCAGTTGTTTTGCTCTTTGTCATGTGAAGATTTATTGATGAGTTCAGGTGGTGACTGTTTTATTCCTTCATTGTAAAGTTCACAATCTACCTTTTACCTAATTATTTTGTCTGTCAATGATCTTTGCCTGAATTGAGTATTTTATTCGGCCTAGCAAAATGGCGACTTTTCTCTCTCTCTTTTTTTTTTTTCTTTTTCAGAGACAGAGTCTTGCTATGTCACCTAGGCTCTAATGCAGTGGTGTGGACATAGCTCTCTGCAGCCTCAAACTCGTGGGCTTAAGCCATCCTCTGCCTCAGCCTCCTGAGTATCTAGGACTACATATGTGTGCCACCATGCTTGGCTAATTTAAAAAAAAAATTTGAAGAGACATGATATCACTGTGTTGCCCAGGCTGGTCTTGGACTCCTGGCCTCAAGCAGTTATCCTGCCTCAGCCTCCCCAGTAGCTGAGATTACAGGCATGAGCTGCCACACCTGACTCTTATAGCTGAAATTCTTAAGAAGAATGTTTCCTCATCAGCTAGGGCTACTTGTACATATTTAATTCTTTCCTTTTAATTATCAATTTTCGAGTAAGCAGCTGGTGCCCCGCTTACCTTTAATGGTGACCTGTGGGTGTGTAACTGCTTTGTTTTTGTTTTTGGTGAGCAGTCTCTCTCCTCCATCATAATGAACTCGTGGATGTTTATTATACATCCTGTGTGTTTCAGTCAGTTATAGTCACCATTATTTTTGGTATACCAATTGTCCTGTCTTTGACCAGTAGGATCCCTTTTATGTTGGCTCCTGTGTCTTTTTAACATGATCCCGTTCATTTTTGATCGCTTCCCATACTTTTTGGCCCAACAAGATCCCCAGGGTTATGTTGCATGTTTTCTGTTGCAGACCTGGAATTAGGCATTCCTTCAGGGGGTTTCTTTTAGTGGGGAATATTATTTAGAAACCATAATCTGGGTGAAGACTACTCAGTATTACTGGGTTGCCATTGCTTTTAGGCCTTTGCCATGGACAAAAGTAGTAAATAGTTATTTTTTAAAAGGAAGAAGTCATGAGTTCATAGTTAGGGTAGATGACATTATTTCTCCATAATTCTTCCTTCTCTCCTTACACCTTGTTATACCTTCACTGTGGGTGGTGTATATCTCTCCACCCTATTGACTTTGGGCTTGGCCCTGGACTCGGTTTTGCCCATGGAATGTGGGCAGCATGGCAGTGTACAGATCTGAGCTGAGCTGGTGAGAGGCATGGCAAGCCTTGGCCAGCTGTCTTGGAACTTCCCTTCTCCATGCTGGACCAGTAACTGTTGCTTGTTTATCTTCAGTCCCCAAATGAGGACATTACAGTTGACCTGAACTGACTCGAAGTCTAGATTCCACCCTGAGACAAACCAAAGCCAACCCGGCAGAGCTGAGCTGAGCTGCATCATCTACAGACCTATGAACGTGAAATAAATGTTGTTGTAAGCATCTGAGATTTGAGGATTGTTCGTTATACTACATTATCTCGTAAAAATATAATACTGATCTTTCCAATTCAAATCTAAGATTATAGAGTTGTTACTTAATTCCCTTGATATTTATATATTTTATTTTACAATGACAATTTTGGTTCCTAGCAACATTAGTTACTTTTTTATATTATCCCATCATATATATGTAAAATAATTAAAAAATGATCATACCAGTATTACTACTAATCAGTAGACTGCTGGTCAAAGTTTAACATTTTCTTGCAGTTAGTTCTTTTACTTCTTGTCTCCTCTCTTTCCTACTACTTATATACCCAAGTAGGCCTCCCCGCTGGACTTTTCCCTTAAAGGTCTTTGGAAGCACCAGGACAGAAAAGGAGGGTTATGCTAACTTGGTTCTAGAGGGTCTGCATACTGAGATACCCTGTCATAATCCCAGTACCTGGAACACAGTACATAGTAAATATTTGTTGAATGAGTGGAGTGTGAATGGATGCCTGAATAGGGGAAGCGCCACAGGAGAACATTATCTGGCTGTGTTGAGGCACACTGCCAAGCGGGGGGGGGGTGTGCCAATCAAAGGAGCGGTATTACCAGGGTGTCTGTTTTGCGGTGTAACCACTTCCCACAAAGCAAGGGTATTTCCTGGTGAGCTCAGCCTTTTGAAGATTCATGTTTCCAAATGCAGTTGATAACTGAGGGTGGAGCTGTGGCTTTTCATGACTTCTGCTGGTTTCTGCAAGGGGGACCACAAAGAACATCATTTCAGGGCTTAGAGGAAGCCAGGCAGACGGTGAGTTAAGGATTGGCAGAGACTAAGGAAAATGGAAGTTACAAATACGGAACCATAACTACCCTGTCCCCTGGTGACTCTAACGAGTGACCAAGTTTATCAAAAATTGGTGTATTAGTGCAGATATAGCTTTGTAGCAATAATATCTCACAGCTGTGTTGAACTTACAAGTTGTGGCCTAGAGCCGCATTGCCACTGTGGTGGATTGGGTTGCAGGATGGATTCCTGGGTGGATTCCTGGCTGCAAGGGCTCGGAGCAGGGGCTGCATTGTAAAGGAGGTCTGTCTGAAGGTCCTGGTGGCAGCAGCCTTCTAAAAGGGTATGTTTTCAGGGTGGTGTTTTGTCTCTACCAGAACTCCTTGCCAAATCTGTCAGTATGCCCAGTTCCCAGCCTATGGAATTGAAGGCACAGCAGTTCTCAGAGGCTGGTCTAAATGTCAGAACTCTTTTTGTCATTAGTTTTAACATGGAGCAGCATCAAGGGGGAACTGCTGTTCTTAGAATGTGCTGAAAATGGGCACAACCTGTGCTTTATTCAACCCAGGGTTCTGTCACAGCTGAGCTGCTGGGTCTGTTAAAGCCACACAGCTTGAAGAGCATGAACTTTGATCTGATGAAGCCGAGGTTGAGTCCCAGCCTCACCCCTCTAGCTTGGAGACTTAGGACAAGTCATGTATTTTCTTTATGCCTCAATTTTCTCATGTGTAAATTTGGCGGGGGGCGGAAATCATAGCTTTTACCTTACAATGGGCATGTAAGAACTTAGTACGGTGCCTGTACCAAGCAAGTTCCTAGTTACGCGTGGCTATCATTTCACCAATGTATAGTTTGAATAGGCAATGTGGGTTATAGATGGGAGGTTGCTGCTCAGAATATTCAGTGATGCCTGTGCAGGAGCCAGTGCCCCAGAGGAGGTGATACCTGAGTGGCAGGATGTTTAAGAGCATGGTACCTGGAATCCTTCAGACCTAGGTCCATATCCTGGTGCCCTGGATAGCTGGGAGACTGAGGTCTAGAACAAGACATACACCATGGTGCCCTAGGGGCCCTGCAAACATCATGTGGGAAACTCACTCAGTCTTGGGGTTGGGACATTATCACTAGGCCTTGAAGGCTGAAAGAGATCATATCTTATTGGTGATTTGGGGAGTTGGGGCAGTTGGAAAGGGAATTTCAGGCAAAATGTCTTTGAAAAGACAAGTGATGTGCTTAGCTTTCGGTGCCTGGTGTTCTTGAGAGAAGAAAAAGAGAACCTGCTCTTCCCTCAGTTCTGTGCTCTGCCAGGGCATCATTGCCAGGGATGTTGGTACACGCCAAAGGCTTACCAGAAGTCAGTGTTTCATTCCCTTGCCGACTGGCAGCTGGGGCATTGGGCAGTGGGTACCAATTTCAGTGAGGTGGAAAGCTTTCCTAAGTGGCCGTGTTTTTTCCAGTCTTCTCACTGCCCCTGCCAACATTGTTCCATCCCCACTGTCACATTTCCCAGTAGTCAGCTGTGCCTTCACTCATTCATCAATCTACTGTGCTAAATGCTGGAGAGGTGATGAAGGGGACCTCAGCACAATCCAACCTGAGTCAGGCAGATGTGTAAATAAATAGTAATCAAGAAGTATTCAGGGGTTGGGGGGCTAGCATATCAAGGAGAGAGTGAGGGTAGGGATGGGCAGAAGGCAAGGAGCGTGTCCCACAGAAGGGGATGTTTGAATAAGGAAGCCAGGAGAATGGGGTGGCCAAGAGCATTGCAAAAGCAGAAAGATTCAGTTGCATGTGGGTGTTTGGAGAACAGTGGAAGTCTGTCATGAAGTAAGAAGTATATCTAGGTCTCTCCTGCAAGATCAGGACCAAAATCCAGAGGATGAGTGGCCAGGAAATACAAGGACGTTGCAACGGTGAGGTCAGCAGCAAAGGAGGTGGCAAGAAAGAAAGAGCCTCAAGCCTGGCGGGTGGGGCGGGGGGACGAGAGATTCAGGGGCTTTGCACTGAAACCTTCACATACAAGGCCTGGCATCTTTGAGGAGCATGGACACGTGTCAAGAGAGCCAGGTTGGGCCAGGCAGTTTGAGTTGGCAGGAGAGGGCAATGAGGCTTGGAAGGGAGGCTTAGATGTGCCTGACTAAGGAGTTTGAGCTTTATCTTGTTAGCACTGGGCATTCACTGAGATATTTTAAAAAAACAAAAAATAGAGACAAAGTCTTTCTATGTTGCCCAGGCTAAAGTACAATGGCATGATCATAGCTCACTGCAGCCTCAAACTCCTGGGCTGAAGCAATCCTCCCACCTTAGCCTCCCAAGTAGCTGGGACTACAGGTGTATGCCACCATACCCAGCCCTCTGAAGGATTTTAAAAGGGGCACACCATGAACAGATTTGTGTTTTAGGACGTTCATTTCAACTGAGACAGAACCAACTGTAGTCAGGGAGACTAGTTAGGATTTTGCCGTGGTCTGCATGAGGCAAGGTGGTCACACTGGAGAGAAGGGCAGGGCCTGATGTTACACTGGTTGTGAGGCTGCTGCGAGGGCCAAGATGAGAGGAAGCAGGCTGTAGGTGTGCCTGAAGAAAAGTGGGCTGTCTACTTAGGGAGCAGAAGGAAGAACAGGGGGCAAGGAAGGATGCAGAGAAAGTGGCTCTAGAGGTAGGAGGAGGCCTAGTTAAGTCAAGCAGGGTGATCAGCAATGTTTTGCTTGGAGGGAGGGAGGCCAGAAGGGCCAGAGACAGCTGATGGCCTGAAAGAAGGCTGAAGGACTCAGAAGGCCAAGGTGGGAGGACCACTTGAGCCTAGGAGTTTGAGGCCAGCCTGGGCGACATAGCAAGACCCCATCTTATCATCATCATCATCATCACTGAAGGACCAAAAGTCAAGAAGAGGGCAAAGCACAGATTTGGTTAGGGGAAGGGGAGGGAAGCCAGGAAATAATGGAGGGAGGAGGATTTCAGAGTTCAGGGTCTTTGAGGTGGGGCGGCTCCGTGCTTGAAGGTGTGATGGCGGTGCCTTTGTGGAGCACAGAGGAGATTGAGGCATGGGGGCACCCAGAAGTGAGAAGTTTAGTGAAGTGTGTGGAGGTGACAGCAGAAGAATGGGAGGAGGGGAAGACTCAAGCCAGAGCTACAGGCAAGGGAGCATCATAGTGGGAGAGCAGACAGCAGCATGGAGGGGAAGTAGAGGTGTCAGGACCCAGCTGGGCCTCCCAGAAGACAAGCTGTGGGTCTGGACTGTGGACCTTGGAGGTGAGGAACCAGAACATCCCCAGTATCTACTCCTAGGTTTGAGGCACAGACCAGGTGCTCAGTGTTAGTGGAAGGCAGGCCAGGGGTGGTCTGGGTAGGCCTGCTGGTCCTCTCCCTCTTCCTCATTGTCTGTGGCCCTGGAGGGAACCTGCTAAGTTCCTCTGAAGTGTGTTTTAAGGAAAAGGCAGTTCTGGTTAGAATGAGGAGGTGAGAGCAGCATTAACAGAAATGTTTTGGGACAAAGGAGGTATTCTTCAGATAAAAGACATGTTCCTGTGGGACACTTACTCTAGAGGGATTCGATTTCACCCTTCCCTGTATCAGGCTGGAGCTTGAGACCTTGCTTGAGCTTGACTTGACCAGCATCTGTTGGGTCCCTTTCTGGTTTACAGAAAGGCTGGCCTGCCGGCATGGAAGGCTCCCTGCAGAAGTCCACAGTTTCCTCCAGGCCACATGACACGTTGCAGTTCAGGAAAACACTGCCTGTGGGTCCAGGAACCTGACCCTCTGGCCTTTTGTCTGGATGCTGTTTGCCTGCTCTGAAGAAGCAGGCATTCCAGAAAGCCGAGGTCAGTGTTGGACGTTGGACAAACCCTGTGTGTCTTTGCTGCTCCTTGGAATCACAGTGTTTGGCCCTCGGAGAGGGAATAACGTGGCCAGCAGGCAGTCGTTTGTAAAGTGGAGATCGGTTTCACTGACATCATTAAAACCCCTCTCTCAGGTCACATGCTGGGCAGTTTTCTCAGACCATTTCTCTCTGCTACACTACCCTAGTTCAATCTACTGCCACCCCTCCTCTGAATGATGGCAGCAGCCTTTTCATGTCTCCCCACATTAAGTTCCATCCCCCAGCCTCCTCTTTGGAACCAGAGACATCTTTCTAAAGCCAAAGTCTGACCATGTGCCTGCCCTGTTTAGAGCCCTCTGTGGCTCCCCACTGCTTCTAGGATGCAGATCCCCCTTCATGCAGCCCCACCTTCATGCAGCCTCCCAGGTTCTGTGAAATAGGCCAGCAGCAGACCTCCTGACTCTCCTGCTCCAGTTCACCACTTTGTGTGTACACCACAGCCTCCCTGGTGTTCACTCCTGTCTGAGCACTTCTGCACAGGTTGTGCCTTCTGCCTGGAATGCTCTGCTCTGCCTCCGGGAGATGACGAGCAGTCAGAGCTCCGAGGTAGTGCTCCTTCTTCTCATGTTCCCTCTCATAGCTGCCTCATACACGTGGCACTTCTTACATATGGCACTTTTCACCATTGTACTGAGATATTACGACTTTTAAAAGTTTGAATTATGAGTTTAAAGTCTGTCTCCCTCCTGGTTTGTGAACTCCAGGAATGCAGAGATCATGCCAGTACTCTTCATCCCTGACTCCTGTGACCTAATGCAGTGCCTGATGTTGTTTATTATTTGTCGAATACATTTAGGATGTAGCAATAGTAATAATACTGAAATCCCTTGAATCCTTTCCACTTGTATGTTATCTGCCTTTCTTTGTTCAAAAAACTGGATTAGGTAGTAGGGGCAGTCTTGGTGTCCACAAGTTGGGGCTGAGACATAGAAAGGATGACTCCCAGCATACGACTCATTAGAGCTGTTGTTACTTAGCACCCAAAGGCTAAACAGCTGTCTAATTTGTTACCGCTCTGAGTTCACATTTATTATTTGCACATTTTCTAGGAATTGGTCTGTTTTAACAATTTCTTGTCACAATGGAAACAGAGTAGAAAAGGAATTCCCTCAACTCTGTTCATTTCATGGTGGAGATAAGAGTAGGGGCTGGAGTTCCTCTCTGAGCCGCAGGAAAAGACCTGCCTAAAGGGTGGGGAGAGGCTACTGGGGCAGGAGTCTGAACTGGCTACACACACAGGCCAGCAGCACATTTGATCCAACTCTTTGCAACTTTGAAACTCATTTTTTTTCCTCCTTCTTGAGCATGGATATGACATTAGTGTTGGTTAGAAACCAAATTTCCTTTTAAGTGAATTAATAACACAAAACAGAGCCTTTGGTGAACAGCTGTTTTCATCCTTGGGGATTTGGCGCCTGGTTGGGATTTTTTTGTCTGCAAGGAAAAGAGGGTTTGTTTGAACTCTTGTCATGGGAACAACTGCATGATCCCAGGAAGTTTGGGGTAGTGAGAGGATCATAAGTTTTGGAGGCAGGAAGGTCTGCATTTGAAACTTGGCTCTGCTACTCTGTAGCTGTGTGATCATAGGCAAGTTCCCTTATCTTTCTGTGTCTCCGTTTTCTTCTCTGTAAAGTGGAAATGATTCCCATCTCATAGTGTTATGATAGTTAAGAAGATTGTGTAAGAGGGGGCCTAGAATGAGCCTGGTACATGGCAGAAAGTCACAAATTGTTTCTTAATTTTTGAGAGAAGTCAGGGATGTGATAAGGAGAAAAGCAATAGGCAGTGCTAATAAGTCAAGCTGAGAAGGGCTCTGGGCTCAGCAGTATGTAAAGCTTGCCAAGGGTAGGACCTCATCTGTCATTGCTATATCCCTTATGGCAAGCAGTGAGTAAGCAGTGTCTGGTACATGACAGGATCAATACTTGTCAATACTTGTTTGATGAATGACAAGTGTGTAGAAAAGCATTTCTACTTGTATGGCTTAAAGCTTAAGAGCTTGGGCTCTGGAGTGAGAAGGACCTGGGTTTCTATCTTTGTGACCATGGTCAAGTCACTTAGCCTCTCTGAGTCTCAGTTTCTGTGTCTGTAAAAAGACACGAGGATAGCATGAGATTATTTTCAGCATTATTGAGGTATAATTTACATATGATAAACTGTGCATACTAAAGTCAACAGTTTGATATGTATGTATCTGTAAAACCATTGCCATCTCAATATAATGAACATATCCATCACCCCAAAAGTTTTTTCATACCTCTTTGGAATCCCTTCTTCCTCTTCCACTCCTTCTACTGTTCTTGAAATTAGGTAGTGTATGTCCTTAAAGTTTGTTACTCTGTTTCAAAATTGTTCTGACTATTCTAATCCTTGGCATTTCCATATGCACTTTAGGATCAACTTGTTAAGTTTTACCAAAGAAGTCTGCTGGGATTTTGATGGTCATTGTGTTGAATCTGTAGATCCATTTGGGGAGGATTGACATTTTAATGATACTGCATCACCTGAACCATGAAACACAATGTAACTCCATGTATTAAGGACTCATAACACTAAGGACCCATAGCACAGTATATCACCTCATGTATGTAGATCTTCTCTAATTTAGTAATGTTACATAGTTTGCATTGTATAGGCCTTATACATCTTTTGCCAAATATATGTGGGATTTTCTACCCAGATGATGATGTCTCTGTGAATAATGACAGTCTTGTTTCTTTCTGAACTGGATGCTATTGTTTCTTTTTCTTGCCTTGTTGCATGGGCTATAGCCTCTAGTACAATGCTGGGCAGAAGTGATGAAAGCAGATATCCTTGGCGTGGTACTGATCTTAGAAGAAAAGTGGTCCTTACTCATTAAGGATGATGTATGTTAGCAGTAGGTTTTTCATAGATGCCTTTTTATCAGGTTGAGGAAATTTCCTTGTATTCCTCATTTACTAAGAGTTTAATCTGGAATGGATATTTGAGTTTTATCAAATGCTTTTCCTGCATCTATTGAGATAATCATATGGTTTTTCTTTTTTAGTCTGTTACTGTAGAGAATTACATTGATTAATTTTTGAATATTAAACCAACCTTGTATTCCTGTGGTAAACCTCACTTGGTCATGATGAATTAATTATCTTTTTTTATATTGTTGAATTTGATTTGTTAAAATTTTGTTTAGAATTTCTGCATCTGTGTTCATAATGGGGAATGTTGATCAATATTTTTCTTTTCCTGTGAAGGTTTTGTCTGGTTTTGGTATCAGCATAATACTGCCCTCACAAAATGAGTTGAGAAGTATTCCTTCCTTTTCAGTTTTCTAGAAGAGTTTGTATAGAATTAGTATGAGTCTTTATTAAATATTTGGTAGATATTACCAGTAGAGCCACCTAGATCTGGAGTTTTCAGCTGGGCGCGGTGGCTCAAGCCTGTAATCCCAGCACTTTGGGAGGCTGAGGCGGGTGGATCACGAGGTCAGGAGATCAAGACTATCCTGGCTAACATGGTGAAACCCCGTCTCTACTAAAAATACAAAAAAACTAACCGGACGTGGTGGCGGGCGCCTGTAGTCTCAGCTACTTGGGAGGCTGAGGCGGGAGAATGGCGTGAACCCGGGAGGCGGAGCTTGCAGTGAGCCGAGATCACGCCACTGCACTCCAGCCTGGGAGCACAGCGAGACTCCGTCTCAAAAAAAAAAAAAAAAAAAAAAAAAAAAAAAAAGAAATAGATCTGGAGTTTTCTCTGTGGAAAGTTTTTTTTTCTTTTAAATAGACTTTATTTTTAAGAACAGTTTTATGTTTCTAGCAAAATTGAGCGGAAAGTACAGAAAATTCCCATATATCTCCTGACCCCATACATGCACAGCCTCCCCCACTATTGGCATCCTCCCCCAGAGTGGTGGATTTGTGAAAATTGATGGCCCTACACTGATACAGCATCATCACCCAAGGTCCATAGTTTTCATTAGAGTTAATTCATGGTGTTGTACATTTTTCAGTTTTCACAAATATATAATCACATGCTTCTACCATTATAGTGTCGTACAGAATAGTTTTACTAGTCTAAAAATCCTCTGTGCACCACCTATTCATCTCTTCCTCTCTCTTAACCCTTGGCACCACTGGTCTTTTTACTATCTCCATAGTTTTACCTTTTCCAGAATGTCTTATAGTTAGAATCATATAGTATGTAGCCTTTTCAGTTCGGCTTCTTTCATTTAGTAATAAACATTTATGTTTTCTTTATGTCTTTTCATGGCTTGATAGCTCATTTCTTTTTAGTGCTGAATAATAATTTATTGTTTGCATATACCACAGTTTATCCATTCACCTACTAAGGAATATCTTGATTGCTTCCAAGTTTTGGCAATTATGAATAAAGCTTCTATAAAGATTCATGGGCAGATTTCTCTGTGAACACAAGTTTTCAACCCATTTGGGTAAATACCAATGAAAGTGATTGCTAGATCATTGTGGAAAGCTTTTAAACCACAAGTTTAATTTCTCTAACTATTCAGGTTATCTTTTTCTTTTTTAGTGAGTTTTGGTTGTGTTTTTCAATGAGCCTGTGCATTTTATCTAAGTTGTTAAATTTATTCCCATGAAGTTGTTCATAATATTCCCTTATTAGTCTTTTAATATCTGTAGGATCTGTCATGATGTCACCTGCTCTCATTCCTCATATTGGTAATTTGTATCTCTTTGCTTTTTTTCCCCCTGATCAGTCCAGCTAAAATTTACTAATTTTATTGATCTCAAGGAGAGCTTTTGGTTTCATTATTTTTTCTATGGCTATTCTGTTTTCTGATCCATTGATTTCTTTTCATATTCTTTCTTCTGCTTGCTTTGGGTTTAATTTTCTTTTCTTTTATAGTTTCTTAAAGTAGAAGCTGAAGTCAATGATTTGAGCACTTTCTTCATTTCTACTGTAGTTATCTAATGCTATAAATTTTCTTCTAAGTGCTGCTCTAGGTTTGCTCCCACACATTTTGATATTTTGTGCCTTCATTTCCATTAAATTAAAAACTTTCTAATTTTCCTTTTGATTACTTTTTGACCCATGAACTATTAAAGATGTGTTATTAGTTTCCAAATATTTGAGGAATCGCTGGGTATATTCTATTGATTTATTGTCTTGTCTTGTCTCATCTCATCTCGTCTCATCTCTCTTCCCTTTTCCTTTCCCTTTCCCTTCTTTTCCTTTCTCTGAGACAGAGTTTTGCTCTTGTTGCCCAGGCTGGAGTGCAATGGCATGATCTCAGCTCACTGCAACCTTTGCCTCCCAGGTTCAATCGATTCTCCTGTGTCAGCCTCCTGAGTAGCTGAGTTACAGGCATGCACCACTACCTCTGGCTAATTTTTTTTTGTATTTTTAGTAGAGACGGGGTTTCGCCATGTTGGTCAGGCTGGTCTCGAACTCCGTACCTCAGGTGATCCACTGTGCCCAGCCTCTGCTATTGATTTCTAATTCCATTGTAGTTAGAGAACATACTTTGTATGACTTAATTTAAATTTATTAAGATTAGTGGCTAAGAATATGGTCAGTCTTGGTAAATGTTTGGTGTGAACTTGAGAAAAAAGTAAGTTCAGGCCAGGCGTGGTGGCTCACACCTATAATCCCAACACTTTGGGAGGCTGAGGTAGGAGGGTTGCTTGAGCCTAACATAGTGAGACTCTGTCTCTACAAAACAAAACAAAACAAAACTTAACTGGGCATGGTGGTGCATGCCTATAGTCCCAGCTACAAGGAGGCTGAGGTGGGAGGATCCCTTGAACCCAGGAGGTTGAGGCTTCAGTGAGCCATGATTGCGCCACTACACTCAAGCCTGGGTGACAGAGCAAGACTGTCTCTCAAAAAAAAAAAAAAAGTAACTTCACACTGTTTTTTTGTTCTCCTTTCCTTCTTTTTCTGACTTCTTTTTTTTTTTTTAATTAATTTATTATTATTATTATTATACTTTAAGTTCTAGGGTACATGGGCATAACGTGCAGGTTTGTTACATATGTATACTTGTGCCATGTTGCTGTGCTGCACCCATCAACTCGTCAGCACCCATCAACTCGTCATTTATATCAGGTATAACTCCGAATGCAATCCCTCCCTCCTCCCCCCTCCCCATGATAGGCCCCGGTGTGTGATGTTCCCCTTCCTGAGTCCAAGTGATCTCATTGTTCAGTTCCCACCTATGAGTGAGAACGTGCGGTGTTTGGTTTTCTGTTCTTGTGATAGTTTGCTAAGAATGATGGTTTCCAGCTGCATCCGTGTCCCTACAAAGGACACAAACTCATCCTTTTTTATGGCTGCATAGTATTCCATGGTGTGACTTCTTTTTAATTGATTGAGCACACTTCATGGTTCCACCTTAACCTCTTTATTGGCTTACAAAATATAATTTCTTTTAGTGGTTGGTTTAGGGTTTTTAGTGTATATTTTAAACTTATCATAACCTACTTTCAAGTGATAATATACCATTTTATGTATAATTTAAGACATTTACAACAGTGTATGTCTATTTACCTCCCTCCTATTCTTTGCAGTATTGTTGTCATACATTTTTCTTCTAAATATGCAATAATTGGGCCGGGCACAGTGGTTCACACCCGTAATCCCAGCACTTTGGGAGGCCAAGGCGGGTGGATCACGAGGTCAGGAGTTTGAGACTAGCCTGGCCAACATAGTGAAACCCTGTCTCTACTAAAAATACAAAAGTTAGCTGGGCATGGAGGCATACATGTATAATCCCAGCTACTTGGGAGGTTGAAGCTTGAACCCTGGAGGCGGAGGTTGCAGTGAGCCAAGATCGCGCCATTGCACTCCAGCCTGGGCGACAGGGCGAGACTCCGTCTCAAAAATAATAAATAATAAATAATAAATAAAGTAAATAAAAATAAATATGCAGTAATCTCTATGTTGTTATTACATTTGCATTAAATGATAATCTGTTAAAGTCTGTTATCTTTTAAAGAAATTTTTAAAAGTGCATATAATCAGGTACACAAATCTTAAGGGTATAACTCAGTGTATTTTTGCAAAGCAAACAACGTAGCCACCATCTGGATCAAGATATAAAACTTACCAGCACCCCGGAAGCCTACCTCATGCCCCCTCCAAGTCATCAGCTATGTACAAATGTAACCACGGTTCTATCACCATAGGTAGTTTTGTCTGTTTTTGAACTTTATATAAATGGAATCATAAACTGTGTACGTTTTGTCTGGCTTCTTTCACTTAACATTATATATGTGAGATTTATCATGTTTTTGTGTGTAGCAGGAGTTTTTCCTTTTTCATTTTTGTGTAGTATTCCATTCATTGTGTGAGTAGATCACATTTTATTTATCTTTTTCAATGGTGATGGATATTTTGGGTTTCTGGTTTGGAGCTATTATGAATAGTGATGCCACAAACATCCTTGAACGTGCCTTTTGTTAGACATAAGCTCTCATTTTTCTTGGACGCAATATGTGTGAATGAAATTGCTGGCTCATAAGATATGTGTATATTTAGCTTAATAGATACTGCCAAACTGCTTGCTTTCTTTGTTTTTTAAATATTATTTTTAAAAATTTTAAGTTGTGGGATACATATGCAGGACATGCAGGTTTGTTACATAGGTAATGTGTGCCATGGTGGTTTGCTGCACCTATCAGCCCATCACCTAGGTAAACAGTGATTGTATCATTTCACATTCCTATTGGCACTCTGTGAGAGTTTCAGTTGTCCAGCATCTCTGTCAGCACTTTGTGTTGTCAGAAGACGAAACAGTACCAAATGCAGAGTTCACCTCAGCACATTTATCCTCTTTCTGGCATCTTGAGCCCCCATATCCTGGCTTCTTTGGTTGCTCTCTATCTTTAAATTGCTGTGCTTTTGTTATTGTAGTTACTCTATCCAATTTTTATAGTTAGTATCAGTTACTTTGCCATAGACAGAGTCAAAGTTTCTTTCTTCCTTTCCTTTCCTTTCCTTTCCTTTCCTTCTTTTTTTGAGATGGAGTTTTGCTCCTTCCTTCCCTCCCTTTCTCCCTGCACCCCTCCCTCCCTTCTTCCTTCCTTCCTTCCTTCCTTCCTTCCTTCGTTTCCCTCCCTCCCTCCCTCCCTCCCTCCCTCCCTTCCTTCCTTTCCCTTCCTTCCTTTCCCTTCCTTTCCCTTCCTTCCTTCCTTCCTTCCTTCCTTCCTTCCTTCCTTCCTTCCTTCCTTCCTTCCTTCCTTCCTTCCTTTCCCTCCCTCCCTCCCTCCCTCCCTCCCTCCCTTCCTTCCCTCCTTCTTTTCCTTTTCCTTTTCTTTTTCTTTTCTTTCAGAGTTTTGCTCTTGTTGCCCAGGCTAGAGTGCAATGGTGTGATCTCAGCTCACTGCAGTCTTTGCCTCCCAGGTTCAAGTGATTCTCCTGCCTCAGCCTCCTAAGCAGCTGGGATTATAGGCGCCTGCCACCACTCCCGGCCAATTTTTGTATTTTTAGTGGAGACAGGGTTTTGCCATATTGGCCAGGCTGGTCTCAAACTCCTGACCTCAGGTGATCCACTCGCCTTGGCTTCCCAAAGTGCTGGCATTACAGCATGAGCCATTGCACCTAGCCAAGTCTCTTTTTTTATTTTGAAAACTATCTTCTGTGGAAACAAATTATTTTTCTTAAATTATATTAAGGCATTATTCTACTCTAAAGCATTGGGATGGCATGAGGTGCTACTACGTATGTCTGGGTAATTGCAGTTTTCATGTCACTATGTTATGTTTACTGCTATAGTATCTGGAATATGTTCCATTCGAAAGGAATTTATGAAACTGTAACTTACCTTTATGATTATACACATCTTTTTGTGTTTATTTGATCTTAGCTTAAGTTGAAAATGTCAGTGAAAAAAATATATTGTGAAGCTTCCATAATCTGTAGTTTTACTTTCGTAAGCAGACATTTAGCCTGCAATGATAGGCTTCTTGTCAATGTTGCATGACATCTGCAAAGGGGAAGGAGCATCCACCTCCAGAATATACATAAGGGAGAGGGGACCTTATTTATGAGAAGAAGGCTTGACTTGAAAAGACTGAAAATTTTTGAAAACTCAGATTTACCCTAATACAATAGCCTTGTTTTGGAATACCCTTCAAAATTGCTTATTGCATTGCCAAGCAAAAGAAGTCACTGTGGCAGGAGAGAACTTGGTGATGCTGCATAACTTAAACATGCCTGAGCTAAGTTGTGGCCTGGAGCAGAGGAAGGAGATTAAGCAGTTCCTGTGTCAAGTGATGTGATTTCTAGAGTAGCTCACCTGTCTTCTGGTGTTTTGAAGCAGGTCATGGAAAGAATTGGCAGCAGTGCCATTTCTCTTAAAACTCATTGCGGCCAGGCATGGTGGCTCACGCCTGTAATCCCAACACTTTGGGAGGCCGAGGCGGGCGGATCACGAAGTCAGGAGATTGAGACCATTCTGGCTAACACGATGAAACCCTGTCTCTACTAAAAATACAAAAAGTTAGCCAGGCGTGGTGGTGGGCGCCTGTAGTCGCAGCTACTAGGGAGGCTGAGGCAGGAGAATGGCGTGAACCCGGGAGGCGGAGGTTGCAGTGAGCCGAGATCACGCCACTGCACTCCAGCCTGGGTGGCAGAGCGAGACTCTGTCTCAAAACGAAAAACAAACAAAAAAACCTCTTGCATGAACTGCTAGTGATAGTTTTAGTGCAACACAGCTCCTATTGACATCTGTACCTGCGTATTGTCACCATCCAAGAAGAATTGTTATACTGCACACCCTTTGAGAAATTTCAAAGTTTTCAAAATGGCAGACAGTTCCTTTGCCAAGCAAAATTTTGATGGAAAGGAATGTCAAGGCTATCTGTGCACAGATGAAGCATCTGCTCTCTCTGGCAATACTTCTGGTTTTGTAGGTTTCATGAAACAAGAAGGCCCACCTGTCACTGTGGCTGGGACTTTCTATGTCAGCATGCATTGATGTCAAAGAATGCAATGGTCCTGAAAGCCTGCTTTGACAGCCTGTGATTTCATCAGAGCCAGGCCTTGAGTCACTGCCTTCTCAGGAGGATTTTTTATGAAATGGAGCAGAACAGAAAGCTGCTTCGACTACACAGGAGTTCACTGGCTCTCCAAAGGATAAGGCTTGAAGTACTTGACTGAGCTTCAGAATGAAGTTCTACTTTTTTTTTTTTTTTTCTTTGAAAGGAAAGGAAAACTCACAAAAGAGAGAAGGAGGAATTCATTCATGACTTGGCTTACTTAATCAGATATTTTTGGCCATGTGAGTGAGGTAAACCTCTCAATTCACCATTATAGATGTTGCTGAAGAGTGGGCATTTTTAGCCACTCTGCCTTGTACAAGAGGAGACGTGGGTGGACAAGTCTGCAAACCTTCTCCTGCAGGAAGAAATGTTTGTGCAGCCTGGGAGTGACAGAGTCATGCTGAGTTTTCAGCAGCAGAAATCTGCAGAGACCAGTAGATGTGAATACAGCTTTCGATAAAATCCAACATCTCTTCATGCTAAAAACCCTCAACAAATTAGGCATCAAAGGAACATACCTCAAAGTAATAATAGCCATCTATGACAGATCCACTGTCAACATCATACTGAATGGGCAAGAGCTGGAAGCATTCCCCTGAAGAACAGGAACAAGACGAGGATGCCCACTGTCACCACTCCTACTGTCTGCTTTTGAGGTTAACTTCTGCTCAGCAAAACATGAAAACAGAGTATGGATTCACGGTCCTTCTTTGGGAACAAGCCATTTGTGAAGGAAACCTTGACGTTGTTTTCCTCAGGGACTTGAGAAAAAAAAAAAAAGGATGCAGTGTTGATCCAGCTGTTAAACCCTTGGAGAATGGTAGCATTCTTTGACATCTGACATTCACTAACTCTTGTCAGTAGGCTTTGGGAGTGGTGATTTAGTATACCACTGCCTTCCTTTGGGAGTCTGGGTTTTCAAGCATTCGTTGGTATGTAAATTTTAAAAAGTCAGGTTGACCAAATGTCAAGGAGTGTTTCACAATTCCAGTGTTACATTCAATAATAGTAATCATTAGAACTTTGTTTATTGAATGCTTGTTATGTGACAGGCACTATTCTAATAACTTTCCATGAATTAACCCATTGCATATTTCTAAGATTAATATAAGGAAGGCAGTTTTATTATCTTCATTTTGAAATGAAGAGACTGAGGCCCAGAGAGGTGAATAAAACTGCCCAAGGTAATAGGGCTGCTTAGTGGTGGAGTTAGATATAAACCTAGGTGGTCTGGCTCCAGAGTCCACATATCCACACCCCTGGTAACTGCTTCTCTTGTGCCAGGGTACAGCATACTTTGTTATAATTTTCATTTTAATCTTATTGGCACAATTTGGATTTCTTTTGAACTTTTGTGCATGAAAGGGAGAGAGGGAGAGAGGAGAGAGAAAAAGAGGAGGGGAGAGAAAATAATCTCTGAAAAGATTTTTAAAATTTAACTTTAAGATAAATCGTGTACAACATTTCTCATGCCTTGGTTATTTACATTTTATTGGGGAGGGAGCTTGTAACTGTTATTAGGAATACCAGAGGCTCCTGAGACCCAAGAGCAGGGACCGCATCTGTGTGTCTTTGTCTCCCATATGCTTGGCATAGTTCTGGGCACATAGTATTTGCTTTGTAATTTTTCATTGAGAATAAAGTTGCTGTACTTGAAGAGTTAAAGCTCCAGTTTCTGAAAAGCTTACTTTTTCCAAACACTTTACTTCCAGCTAGTTGATACAGGATAACACTCATTTGGTCAACAATTAGTTATTCAACACCTTCTATGACCGAGTGCTTCTTAGGCACCAGATGCACATAAATGCACATATTAGATTGTCAGGTCCCATTCCTGCACATTGCTTCTAGTCTATGGAAGGAAGACATGACTCGAGGAGCACTTTAATAAAGAACAGTAGGGGCTGTCAGAGGAATTACACGTGCCATACAAGCATATAGAAGGAGCATCCAGCTTTGTCTGGGGTACAGTGGGGGGCTCAGGAAAGCTTGTCTGAATAA
The DNA here is from genome assembly GCF_003255815.1 of Theropithecus gelada. Classification (NCBI taxonomy): domain Eukaryota; kingdom Metazoa; phylum Chordata; class Mammalia; order Primates; family Cercopithecidae; genus Theropithecus; species Theropithecus gelada. The sequence goes on along the minus strand of NC_037683.1, from coordinate 12,037,987 downwards.
TAGTATATAAGCCAAGACTTGAGGAATGAGCTGGTAAAGGGGAGAAGGAGTTTTTCAGGCAGAGGGAGCAGCATGTACCAAGGCCTGAGGCAAGAGAAGGCAAGACAGGGAGGGCAGAGAACTGAAAGAACACATTTCAGCATGGCTGGGTCATGCCACAGTGAGGCCAGTCGCAGATGAACCAGAGAACCAGCCAGGGGTCAGGGCCGAAGACCCTTGTCTGACAGGTCAGGCAGTGTGGATTGTCCGTTGATAGCAATAAGACATTGGAGCATTTCCCGCAGGGGAGAGCTTTGATTAGATTTGCATGGCTCACAAGGATTGCTCTGGCTGCTCTGTGGAGAACAGACCTGTGAGGGAGAGCAGTTCAGAGACTGTCCTGTGGTCTAGGTGAAAGACGATGTGGTCTTTGTGAGGATAATGCAGTGGACGAGGGTGACCCATGTAGATGCAGGAATGTCTAGGTGCTGTGCTCTGCAGGCCTTGCTGCTAAGGTGGATGTGGATGTTGTGAGAGAGGGAGGAGTCAACGATATCTCCCAAGTTTCTGGCCTGGGCAACTGGGAGACTGGTCAAAAAGACGAGATGATGTGGGGGTGAGGCGGGTATGTGCAGAATTTGGTTTTGCACATGTTGAGTTGGAAGTGCCTGTGTGACACCTGCATGAGGTGTCCTGTGCCAGCAGCATGACTCTGTGGCTTGTATACTTCTTGCTCAAATAGCTGGGCTATTCCATGGAGCTAATCTTCATGCCTTCTGGCAGAACTCTAGGTTCTTAGAAGCAGCTGCCGCTGGCCCTGTCTGTAGGAGGACCTCTAGGCTTGTGAAGGGATCTGGTCGGGACTGGCTTGCCACCAGAACCTCAGTAGTGGCTGAAGTGCTTCTGGGGATTGGGACCTCAGCAGGACCAGGGAAACAAAACCCCCGTAGAGGCAGCTGTGGGAAAAGCGGGATGGGGTGAAGTTGAATGTCTTGGATTAGATCCCTGGTTGCCTAGAACCCTCCAGAAAGGAAGGGAAGAGTCAGAAAGGAAGCTCAAGCACCTTGTCTTTGGGGAGACTGGTGACATCCCGGTTAGGAGCATGAGTTATGGTACAGACGGAGCTGGGTTTGAGATCCTGCTCTACCACAACCAGATATGTAAATCTGGGCTTAACATCTCAAACTCTTTATTATCTCGTCTGTAAAATGGTGAAAGCAGTAGTACTCACTTCATCGGATTACTGGGAGAGTCCATGTGTAACGAATTGAGATCCTGGGTAGAACATAATGCTCAGGAAATGGCTGCTGCTGCTATTTCTTCTCTTCCTCTTTTCCTTCGGCCTTCATTTGCTGTTATAATCGTCACTCAGATGTCTCTCTGAGGAGTATATTCTTGAATCTTGAATCCCAATTCTATGGCTTTAGAAAGGCTTTTTGCTTTCAAGATCCATGCAAGTTCCTAGAGGCTTATTTTTGTCACATGTACCATTTTTCACTGCACCACAGTGATGTAGAGACACTTTTGCAAGTTCTTCTCAAAGAATCTGTCATATAGAACATTAGGGAGCCACACAGACTTCACTGAAAGGAAAATTTGGGAGCTGCACTGTCAGCTTTAACAGGCACTGTAGGCATCGCTGTTTCTAACATACACATTGGATACCTTATCGTTGTGGGCCGTTTAGCTCATCCCACCTCTTCCAGCTTCCCCCTGGATGACTCTTTGTTCCCCGCTCATCCTTTATCATGGATTGTCCCTGGGATCATCCATCTCCCTTTACTGTACAGAGCAGTTCGGATTCCCCAGCGCCTGTGGCCCAACACACATCCTCCAATCAATCAAGGGGACCAGCAGGTCAGAGCACCCTCCACCTAACAGGACCACCTTTCCTTGAAGTTTGTGGGTATAAGTAGCCCGTTTGAGCAGGGAAAGGATCTGATTTCATTGTTAATGGTCACAGATATCTTTATTTATGTTTCTTTGATCTAGGCCCTAGGAGATGAGTCGGTGGGTGAAATCTGCTGAAGGGGTTGTGAGCCTGGATTTTGGCCTATCTAGGTTGAATCTTGGGCCTTCCCAGTCACTGTTCTGTGGCCTTGGGCAATTTGCCTCACTTTTTTGAATCTCTGAGCCTAAGAGTCTAGGCTGGTGTTTCTCTTCTTTAAAGCTACCACCATCTACTTTATGCCTTAGAAAAAATGTCCCCAGCATACCTGTGAGATGGAATACTGTCTTAGCCTCTGCCCTTCCCACTTTCTTGAAGGTTAAGCCCACAGTCCTGGGTTTGTTGATGTTTAACTGCTAACTTCCCTGGAGGGAAGCAGGGAAGCAAAGTTGCACACCAGGAATGTCGACAGAGATAGAATTCCACAGAATTGGAAACTGTGCCCCTGGGTCTATGTTTCTTGGCTCCTGACTCTTCTGAGGAGGTCCCTGCTTTCCTGTTTGTTTCCATTTTCCCCAAGAGAGGAGCTTTCCCTTTCCTTCATTGGGCCACCATGCTGAAGGGCTGTGAGAGTAGAACAGTGGGAGACCAGGTGAGTCTGGCAAGCCAACTTGACCAAACAAGGAATTTGGCCATCCTCACGGGGCGGTGTCATGGAGGCTAGAGGTGGGGAGAGGCTGGAGCCAGAGCCTGGACGTCTGGCCAGGCTCTACTTGTTCATCTCTCTCCTCTTTGTCCTTCTTCATCCCTTTCTCCTGCCTCCCCTGACTTCCTCGGACTGTATTAAGGTGGCTGCCCTACAGCTCCTGAGTCCCTTTTTCTCGGGGACTGATTCACTTTTTCTCCCTCCATCTAGCTTCCAAATTCATACACAAGGAATTTATTAATTGCCTGGAGGGTTCAGATTCATGTCATTCAAAATAACTGCCTGGATTCCACCCCTGGCTGGGGTTAAGGGCAAGGTACCGTTCCCAGAGATGTGGGAATGGTTGAGAGCCAAGCGCTCTCAAGATGCCAGGAATGGGCGCCATTGTCCATCAACATCCACTTGTCCTAATATATCGTTTGCCTCTTGGGGCCCTTCTGGCTCTGAGAGCCCTGTCTGCTTTCCTCAGTGCCTTTCGTGTTCATATTGTGCTGGCTTCTGAGCAGAGGCCAAGAACAGGGCAGCAGGGCTGGTAGAATGGCAGCCCACGGAGGAGTCAGGGAATGAGTGATGGCTCCTGCTAATTGATGGCCTCAAGATCATCCATGTTAGTGCAGCCTTTAGTTGTACATGACTTGGGTCAGATGTGGGGACACTTGGCCATTAGGAAGTAAGCTTTACATAGCTCTTCGGGGTTAAGAAAGATTCCCCTTATGAGAGAGCTCATTCTGCATTTTTATAACTCTTCCTTTGGTCTCTGATGTGCTGACTCTGTGGGATAAAGTCTGCCTCTGGAGAGTCCCATATGTTCGTGCCCCATCTGGGTCTTTTGGGTTCTGTGGAGGCTCCCCGAGACCTCCTCTGGGCTGGAAGGAGTCCTAGAGCTACTTCATCTCTGTGGTCAGGCCAGGGGCTGTATCTTGGCTGGGCAATGAGGGGGTTTGCCGTGGTGGCTGGAGATGCACAGGGTGTTCTTAGACCGAGAGCCCACCACCCCCCAGCCTGCCTTGTTTATTTATTTATTTTATTATTATTATTAGTATTATTTTTTTAGATGGAGTTTTGCTCTTGTTGTCCAGGCTGGAGTGCAGTGGCGTGACCTTGCCTCACTGGAACCACTGCCTCCTGGGTTCAAGAGATTCTCCTGCCTCTGCCTCCCAAGTAGCTGGGATTACAGGTGCCCACCACCATGCCTGGCTAATTTTTTGTATTTTTGGTGGAGATGGAGTTTTACCATGTTGGCCAGGCCAGTCTCAAACTCCTGACCTCAGGTGATCTGTCCGCCTGAGACTCCCATAGTGCTGGGATTACAGGCGTGAGCCACCGTGCCTGGCCAAGAGCCCATTTTTTATGGAAGTGCACTTCCTTGGAACTCTTAGAATTCGGTAGGGTATATTAGGCAAATTATATGTCTAACTAGAAAAAGTGCCTTTTAAAAGCTTTATTTATATCTGGCTGATATTTTAATAGCCATCTTAGTAACTTCTAACTAGGTTTGTACCTATATTTGACTGAGACAGGTTGACTCTCCCTCCCACCCTAAGAAGTTTAAAAAATAAATACTTTTATAGGATCATAGGATTTTACATGCCAAGATTTAGGCTGAAAATCCAAGCATAAAAATTGATTTGTATGTAAGAGGAAGATTAATAGGCAGTTCCTCCTCCCATCCCCTGTCCCCCGTCTTGCAGAGTGGTCCTGGCAGCCCCTGCCTGCCTGTAAATACTTGGGTTTGCCTCATTGGCAGGTCAGCATGAGGCAGGAAGAAGCCAGATTATTTTATGATCCATAAATGCAAGCACCAGACATGCTCCGAAATTCATTAGTGTTTACTTGTCATTACAAATAGCCTGTGTTGTTTGCCTTCCGACTAGACGGGCAGACAGTCAGGGCCCAATTGCAGGGTGTGGAGGGCCCTGAAACCCCGACTCTCTTGGGAAATGAGAGTTTAAAGCAAAGTTCTAATTTATGGCTGGAGATTGTTTCTTTCTTCTGAGTGTAGGTATTGAGGGTGTGAATCTTTAGATTCAGACTGGCTTTTTCTTCAGTGGAAAATATGAAGTTCTTAGATAAAATTTCATAAAATAAGTAGTCATCTCTTGTTTCTTTTGTTTATTTCCCCCTTTTGAATTACAGATAAACTTTTTAAGCAGGGAAAGCCCCTCAAAATGTTATGCCCAGATACTTCCCTGGGCAGCAGATTTTGTACCATCTCCCCCTGAGCCTGCCTGCTTTACAGAGAACAGCCCTGTGTCTCGGCCACCCTTCCCTCCTCTTGGACCTGGAGCACCCAGGGCTTGGGCTATGGCCAGCCTCTGACTGTAGCCCCCTTGGTCCATTTCAGACCCGGGTGACACCACGAGGTGATTGTGAGACCGTGGAAGCCCCTAAGCTGCTGCCGTTCTGATGTGGAGGTGGTCTGGACGGGCTGAGCTGTCTCAGCTGCACATGTGCTGAAGCCGAGACTAAGGCAGCCCTTGGAGGCTGAGTGGCATCTGGGGGAAGGCTGGTGTGCAAGGGGCCAGATGTCTGAGGTTTCTGAGTGGAATTGTAGATCTGAATGTAATTAGAGGATAATTCTTCCAAATGATCTTCATGTGGTGCTGGCTTAGGCATTCCTGGGGTCTGCTTGGGATGGTGATTTCATGCCTATCAATCACTCAGTTGTTCAGCACCTACTGACCAGGCACATACCATGTGTGAGACCCCCTGCCTGGTATTTCAGGGAACTCGAAGATGGATGAGGAATCCCTGGTCTAATGGGAAAGGTAAGAGATTTACCTAAATAATTGCAAGGGGCTCACTAAAGACGACAAAGTGCTCTCTGGGAGGGGAGCCAATTCTTCCAGCTAGGACAACACACAAAGCATCCTGGTGGAGCTCCCATTGTGGTCTGGAGAATTGGTATAATTTGGACACAAGATAGGGAGAAATGGCATTTCTGGTACCAGGAACAGCTTGAACACAGGTAAGGCAGTTGGGAAGAAAGTGGCCATGTACAGGGACCAGTGAGCAGATTAGTTTGATCTAAAGCAAAGGTGAAGGGCTTTGTGGGAAGTAAGACTGGAGAATAGAGTGGTCTGTGTTCACTGTGGCCTTGGTTCTGTGGGCACTGGCAGAGCAAGTGTTCTTTGGGAGCTGTGCTTCCTTAAGAAGCTGAACAGGTGGAAACCAAAGGCCTACGGGTGCCATAGTCACAGCATGCCCCAATCCAAGCTTGATTCTTTCCCCAGAATCCCGCTGTGGTACCCACCCCTGGAATGATATGCCTGCCCACCCAGTCAGGCCAGAAGCATGGTGTCTGTCATTGACGCCCCCTCTCTCTCCCACAGTCTCTGCTCCCAGTCAGTGCCTACTCCCTGTCTCCCCTTCTTCCACCTGTCTGTCCCCAGTGCTACCCCTCAACTTTGGCACTTAATTTCCAGCGGGCATCTCTACACCCATGTCTGCCCCATCCCACTCTGTTGCCCACTCTGTGGTTTTAAATCTCTGTCCACATCACTGAGCCTCTTCAACATCTCCAGTGGTTTCCCCAGTGCCTCTGGGTGATTCCACATCTCTAAGGGAGGCGTGCAGGTAGGAATGACTTATCCTTTCCTCCCAGCCCTCCTCTGGCCTCCTGACTCACTCTCTGATTCACCTCCTCTGGCCTCCCCACACGTCCTTGAACCTACCTCCGGGCCTGTGTGTTTTCTGCTCTCTGCCTGGCATGCTAGTCCCCCTACTTCAGCTGAAGTCCCCCTACTTCAGCTAAGTTCAGCTAAGACTCTGAACTTGTCCTTATGCATTCAGCAACATGTTCATAATTGATGTCTGTCTTCTCCACTGGAAGCCAAGCGTGCCTTGTCACTGCTGTGTCCTCCCAAGCTTTGCACAGTGCTGGTCACAGAGGAGGCACTCCACGAAGACTGACGGGCATTACTGATTAAAGGATGCTGGTGACAGAGCTGGGGAGCTAAGGCAAACAACAGTCTGGGCCTGAGGTTGGGAACACTGCCATGGTCTTGCTTCCAGCCTTAAAAAAGGGGTTTCACACCATTGAAGGCTAGTGGCTCAAATGTCCAAAAGATGTCCTCATACTTTTAAGTATCCCTGTATAGATCAAGCATTGGAAAGTTGTTTTTCCTTTGAGCCTTTTAGAAGAGGGAACTTTCCTGAAAGAGCCATTCCTCTTGGTTTGTGTGCACACTAGTCATCTGTAGCCAACATCAGACAGTACAAATGCCAGAACAGCCCAGCACCCCATAAGATGTTCCACTGCATAGCCATTGCTGGAATGTATCAAATTCTGGCGTTGTTTCCAGGAATCCTACTCTGTCTAGAGACTTCAGGCTGCTTGTGATCAAAAAGCGAGTTACGGGGATTGGGGAGAAGACTCTTTGGCTGTGAAATGTTGAATGAAATTATTATCTTGATGAATGGAGACTTACCCTGTGGTCCCTCTTGCAGTCTGCCTTGCTCCATACTGAATCCAGCCCAACACTGCGGGGAGCCCTGGGGGTTGGGAGTGTGACCCTAGAGCTGAGACAGCCTTCAGTCCCTGTGCATCCTCTAGGCACATCATTTTTTACAGCCTCCATCCCCCGCCTCATCAGCCTTTTCTAAGTGATGTCTGTCCACTCTCTGGTCTCCTGTGTGGTTACCTTACATCATACCTGGGACCTTTGCTTATTAAGAGGTCAGGCTCTGGAGTCTGCCATTTACTACCTAGCTAAACTTGCATAGTTATTTAATCTCTGTGAGCCACAGTCTTGTTATCCATCAAATGAAATACTAAAATCTACTTTATGTTCTGGTTTTGAGACTTAAATAAAATAGATTTAAGCCCCATTATATAGTACCTAGAATGTAGGAAAGACGCAGTAACTTATAGTTCTCTTCCTTTCCTGTCTTTTTATTCCTTTTATAACCCCTGTGGTGCCATTCACTTTGTAGATAGTCAATATTGTTAAAAATGTTGGTAGAAAATCATGGTAACAGTGCCTGCTCAGGCTGACAGCACTGTGGTTAAGAGCCTAGACTTTGGAGTGCAGACCTGGATATGAATTCCACTTTGTCACTTATTTGTTACAATGACTTTAGGCAAGTTAATTATCCTCTCTGAATCTCAATCTTAGTTATGCGTAACCTGGGGGCAATAGTAGCCCTTCCTTAGGGTCTCATTGTTAAAAAATTAAGGGGCATAATGTGAGAAAAGTATTTTGCCTAGTGCCTGACATACAGTAAGCAAACTGTTAGCTGATGTTATTATTGTTTAGTATTATTATTCTCAGCCTGGGAACAGGACTGGGAACAGATCTTGAAGGACCCTGTTCACCTCTCAAAGTGAGGAGGAGCTGGGGGACCTGGCGGTTGGTTATCTCAGTGTGGTCCTGATGCATTCTCGTCCTGCCTGGTGAGATGTGGGGCTACACAGTTTGGGTCTCAGCCTCCCCAGATGGGTCCCAGGTGTAAGATGGCCTAGGTTGCCTCTTTGGTATCTGACCGTGTGGTCATGTCTGCTCCTGACCTGCAAACATTCAGAGACAGCTTTTTCTTGGGAACATGGAAAACATGTGGGACACTTCATGTATGCCACCCATTTGTTCCCCTCTTATCCCAAGTTCTTCTCCTGCCCTGGACATCACATCCCTCCCTCCCTGCCCTGCTCCATGTGCAGGCACTTCTCACACCATGTTTCCACCTCCAAAAGATGCACCTGACTCACCTGGGATTCAACCCTTCTGCCCCTGAATGCCTTTCTCTTTCTTCTCCTCCTTTTTTCTTTTCTTTCTTTCATCCTTTCCTTTCTTCCCTTTCTTCTCTTCTCCTTTTTCCTTCTCTCTTCTTGCTGTCTCTTTTTCTGGAACCTGAGTTTTCCATTTGCATTTTTTTTCTGTTCATCTGCTCCCATCTGTTCCCAGCCTCCCTCCTTCCCTGCCACCCCACTGTTTCCTGTCTCCTGCCACACCAGATTGTCTTGTCCAATTTATCCCTGTACAACAGTGCAGTGCCTAGAAGCCCCCACCCTTTCTTGACTGTCTCTCTCGGACTCAACCTCTCCATTTGCCCTCGAAACACTGAGAGAAAGGAAAGTGCTGCAGTTGCTTAGTCTTCAGGGGCAGGTCTTACTTAATAATGTTTTTATGTAATGCCAGATATATGGCTCCTGCTTCTCTGAGGCTCACAGAATGGGAGATCTGGGAGGATCTCAAAGACTCTCCAGTGCTGCTATATTTTACAGAGAGAAACCTGAAGTCCTGCAGTGGGACGGGCTGACTTTAAGTCACAGAGGGGGTTTAGGACACATCTCAGATTAGAACCCAGAACTCCTGATTTAGGAAGTCCTCATAAAAATATAAAATTGCCAACGTGAGCTGCCTGTGTCTTGTAGTCTTTTTTTGTATTTATTTCATTCTACCTATAACCCGAGGCCTCTAAGAGTTGTAGCTGTATCTACTTAACCCATTAATGACAAGCCCTACCTCCTTTTGCAGGAGTGAGGCATGGAGGTGGGGACAGACTTCAGACAGTGGAGATACAAACAACCTAGGTCAGTCATATGCAGTCTCATCATCTGTTCAGTCTTCCTACTTGTCCTGGGCTGACCTTGCCCTCTGGTTCTTAGCTGCCTGCCTTGACTCCAACCTCACTCCAGCCCTTATTGATGGGGCTTCATGGTTTGTCTTTGTTTCTCCTACCTTGATCCCTCCTTTTCAAGAAGTATACCTTATATTTCAGTGTCACGTCTTTTTACATCAGTTAGAGCTGTGTTGTCTTAATATGGTGGCTGCATGTGGCTGTTGAGCATTTGAAATGTCATTACTTCAAATTGAGATGTTCTGTAAATATTAAATAAAGACCAGATTTCAAAGACTTACTACAAAAAAGGAAAGTATCTCCTTAATAATTTGTTACATTTTCTATTGATTACATTTTGAAAAGATAATATCTTGGATATATAGTCATGTGTCACTTAAAGATGGGATGCATCCTGAGAAATGCATCATTACACGATTTTGCCCTTGTGTGAACACCATATCGTGTACTTACACAAACCTAGATGGCATAGCCTACTATACATTTAGGTGATAAGGCATAGCCTCTTGCTCCTGGGCTACAAACCTGTACAGAATGAGTACACTGAGTAATGTAGGCAAGTGTAATACAGTAGTATCTGTGTAGCTAAACATAGTTAAACATAGAAAAGGTGCAATAAAAATATAAAGTAAAAGATAAAAATGGTATACCTATATAGGACATTTACCATGGATAGAGCTTCCAAGACTAGAAGTTGTTCTGGGAGGGTCAGTGGTGAGTGAATGTGCAGGCCTAGGACATTACTGTAATACACAACTGTAGACTTTATAAATGCTGTATATGTAGGCTATACGAAATCTGTAAAAAATTTTCTTCAATAATAAATTAACGTTAGCGTACTGTAACTTTTTTACTTTACAAACTTAAAAAAAATCTTTTTTACTCTTCTGTAATAACACTTAACTTAAAACACACATTGTTCAGCTGTACAAAAATATTTTCTTTTTTAATATCCTTATTCTGTAAGATTTTGTGTATTTTTAAAATTATTTTTTCTACTTTTTCATCTTTTTTATTAAGAACTAAGACACAGACACACACATTATTAGCCTAGGTCTACTCAGGGTCAGAATCGTAAATTTCACTGTCTTCCACCTCCACATCTTGTCCCACTGGAAGGTTTTCAGGGATGGTAATACACATGGAGCTGTCATCTCCTATAATAATGCCTTCCTCTGGCTGGGCGCGGTGGCTCATACCTGTAATCCCAGCACTTTGGGAGGCCAAGCCGGGTGGATCACCTGAGGTCAGGAGTTTGAGACCAGCCTGACCAACATGGTGAAACCCCGTCTCTACTAAAAAATACAAAAACTCAGCTGGGCATGTTGGTGCGCCTGTAATCCCAGCTATTCGGGAGGCTGAGGCAGGATAATTACTTGAACCTGGGAGGCGGAGGTTGCAGTGACCTGAGATTGCGCCATTGCACTCCAGCCTGAGTGAAAACAAGACTCTGTCTCAAAAAAAAAATAAAAACAAAAACAAAAACCCAAACCAACCAAGCAAACAAAATAATGCCTTCTTCTGGAAGGACCTGCCTGAGGCTATTTTATAGTTAACTTTAAAAAAAAAAACAGAAGAAGTACGTTCTAAAATTAACAGTGGGCTGGGCGCAGTGGCTCACGCCTATAATCCCAACACTTTGGGAGGCCAAGGCAGGTGGATCACTTGAGGTCAGGAGATACCAGCCTGGCGAACACGGTGAAACCCCATCTGTACTGAAAATGCAGAAATTAGCTGAGCGTGGTGGCACGTGCCTGGAGTCCCAGCTACTCAGAGGCTGAGGCACAAGAATCGCTTGAACCTGGGAGGTGGAGGTTGCAGTGAGCTGAGTTCGTGCTGCTGCACTCCAGCCTGGGTGACAGTGAGACTCCTTCTCAAAAAATAATAATAATAACAATGAAAAGTATAGCAAATACATAAACCAGTAACAGTCATTTATTATCAAGTATTATGTACTGTATATAATTGTATGTGCTGTACCTTTGTATGACTGGTAGCACAGTAGATTTGTTTACACCAGCGTCACCACAAACACTTGAGTACTGAGTTGTGTTACAACCTTTCTATGACTACAACATCACTAGGTGATAGGAATTTTTAGCTCCATTATAATCTTATGGGACCACTGTTGTATATGTGGTCCGTTGTTGACCAAGACGTCATTCTGCAGTACATGACTATATTGAGTTAAATAAAATAAATTGTCAAAATTAATTTTACTCATTTCTTTTTCTTTTTTAAAACATGGCATTTGAGAATTTAAAATGTGTGGATTACATTATATTTCTGTTGGACATCGCTGGGTTATAGCCTCAGAGGCCTTTCTCCACCAGGATTTCATGAGAGAATTAACCTAGTGCCTGAAGGTCCATTGTATGTAATGAATGTACCATCTCAGGAGAGTTAAAGAGTCACTCAAATCATTTTCTGTGCTCTGTGGTTCAGATAAGAAACCTAGATGAGAAAGGCTGTAGCCTTTTAGAAAGGCTGTTGTTACTCTTTTTTCCGTTGTTGCATGCATTTACTGTTCATTATTTATTTTATTTTATTTTATTTTATTTATTTATTTATTTATTTATTTATTTTTTTTTTTGAGACGGAGTCTCGCTGTGTCGCCCAGGCTGGAGTGCAGTGGCTGGATCTCAGCTCACTGCAAGCTCCGCCTCCCGGGTTTACGCCATTCTCCTGCCTCAGCCTCCCGAGTAGCTGGGACTACAGGCGTCCGCCACCTCGCCCGGCTAGTTTTTTGTATTTTTAGTAGAGACGGGGTTTCACCGTGTTAGCCAGGATGGTCTCGATCTCCTGACCTTGTGATCCGCCCGTCTCGGCCTCCCAAAGTGCTGGGATTACAGGCTTGAGCCACCGCGCCCGGCCTTTATTTATTTTATTTTATTTTATTTTTGAGATGGAGTCTCGCTGTGTCACCCAGGCTGGAGTGCAGTAGCGCAATCTTGGCTCACTGCAAGCTCCGCCTCCCGGGTTCATGCCATTCTTTCTCAGCCTCCCGAGTAGCTGTGACTACAGGTGCCTGCCACCATGCCCAGCTAATTTTTTGTATTTTTAGTAGAGACAGGGTTTCACCATGTTAGCCAGGATGGTCTCGATCTCCTGACCTCATGATCCACCCACCTCGGCCTCCCAAAATGCTGGGATTACAGGTGTGAGCCACCACATCCGGCTGCTGTTCATTATTTTTTATTGCTTACTAATATTCCGTTGTATAAATGTACTACAACTTCTCTGTCCATTCTGCTGCTTGACATTTGTGTTTCCAGGTTGAGGCTATTATTTCTTTTCAACTTTGATTTTAAGTTGAAGGGTGCATGTGCAGGGCATGCAGGTTTGTTACACAGGTAAATGTGTGTTAAGGGGGTTTGGTTGTTTATAATTTCAATTCAAATTCCTGTAGTGTTTTTCTCAATCGTATAATGAGGGCTGTTGGTTTGAGAGAGATACTACTAAGCTTCTAAATTGTTTTTCTCTTTTTTAAAATCTCAAATGAATGTTACATTTTGCCAGTTACCATTTCAGTATCTATTGGGAGGATCATATCACTTTTTTATCTTGGAATTATCAATATGCTTATTTGATTAGTAACACTGGCTGATTCCTATATTTCTTAGCCAAACTTGTTAAGTTTGGGGATTTTTTTCCATCACTTTTTGTGCCCTGGTATAAATTATTTGCTGTAAGTATTATGTATTCTTCAAAAGTCAGAGAGAACTCACTGGTAAAGCCACGTGGTCCTGGAATCTTTGGTTTAACTTTTTTCATTTCTTGCAGGGTTTTTAGCATATTCATCAAATATAGAAAAGTTTCAGTTAGTCAGAAATAGAAGGCAGTGCGAAGATTAGGTTAGAGCCTGCACCTTCCTGTGAAGCAGGTACTTCCAGAAATTTCATTTTGTGTTCCCAGCAATGGTCAGGATGACCCTGCAGCACATGAGGATCAACATTAAGAAAGATTGAGCTGTGCTGAGAAACATGAATTGCAATGGGAAAAGTGAGCAACAAGTTAGAGATTGCAGAAAACCAAAGTAATAAATTCAGGGACAAAGTACAATTTTCTTCTGAAACTCAGAGCAGAAACAAAGGAAGATGAATGTGATGAATTGTTTCTAGGAGATGTCATGTGTGTATATCGCAGGAATTCTAAAAAGGAAGGGTGGGCAGATGTGAGAAAATATTTGTAATGTATTAAGGACAAAAGCAGATTATAAAACTATAGCTCCAGTATGAACTCAGTTGAGAGCGAGTGTGTGTGCATGTGTGTGCCCCTGCACCTGTGAGTGTGGGCATAGCCACTGTCCTGGCCATGGATGTGCTCTGTGGCTGAGGGTCCAGACTCCAGAGGCCACAGGCCTGGGTTTAGTCCTGGCTCTCATATTGAAAACATATGAGGATTTGAGCAAATTGTTGAACTTCTCCAGCTTCGCCTCTGTTTCTTCATCTGTAAAATGGGGCAATAATGGTATCTATCTCATAGGGGTGTTGTAACCTATAGTTCCAGCTGCTTGGGAGGTTCAGGCAGGAGGATTGCTTGAGCCCAGGAGTTTAAGACTAGCCTAAGCAATATAATAAGACCCTGCCAGCCAGGCTTGGTGGTTCACGGTAATCCCAGCACTTTGTGAGGCCGAGGCAAGTGGATCACTTGAGGTCGAGAGTTCGAGACCAGCCTGGCCAACATGGTGAAACCCCATGTCTACTAAAAATACAAAAATTAGCTGGGCATGGTGGTGGGCACCTGTAATCCCAGTTACTCAGGAGGCTGAGGCAGGAGAATTGCTTGAACCCCGGAGGCGGAGGTTGTAGTGAGCCGAGACCCCCCCATTGCACTCCACCCGGGGAAAAAGAGGGAGACTCTGTCAAAAAAAAAAAAAAAAAAAAAAAAAAGCATTCAGATTTTTTAAAAAAGTTCTTCGTTGGACTTTCTGTATTGTGCAGGTTTTCTATAATGAACATGTATTAGGTCCCTAGTAAAAAAAAAAAGCGAAGTTTTTTTTGTTTGTTTTTTGTTTTTTTTAAAGAGAACATCTGAATGATGTATTTGGGAAAAAAACATTTCCGAAGAATATGGAGAAAGGGAATTGAACATAGTTCCCGGTGTAAGAGTGGAATGAACATGTGGCCCTGTGGGCCTAGCCCTGGTTTGTTAATCTTGTGAGCAGAGCTGCTGGCGGCTGCTCTCCGTCGCTAATTGGGCTCTTTCTCTGTCACGTGGATGGGAGACTGCTCGCAGGGTTGCAGTTGGCTGCTGCCCTGCATTGACAGCTGGTTCTAATTGTGCAGAGCTACGTAGTACTAGGGCTGGAGAGGGAAGGTTTTGGGAAATTTGCATCATCTTCCTGACCCTAAGTCTACATGTTTTCCTAGCAGATGGTAGCTTGAGGATTTGATGAAACAGTAGTGACTGTAAATGAGTTGTTATTCTATAGAAACTAGTATGACCTGAAAGCTGAGAAAGATGAATTACTTCTGCTTATTCAGCGAGTACATACATGTGTATACCGACTTCACTGGAGGCACCATTTTTTCCACAGTGATCCTTTCGCCCTCTTGTGGTTTGTCTAGCCAGGGGTTCTGGGGCCTTAGGAGGCCCTCATGTTCGTTTTCCATGGCCCATCCTGCCTCCTCTCTTTCTCCATACACACAGCCCTTAGCAGGTATTTATTTCAAATTACCAAAGTGAATTGCTCTCACATAAGAAAATGCAAATATCCCATGCAGTTACCAAACTTGATTCTAGTATAGAAGGTGCTTAAAGGTTTTGGGCGCTCTCTGTCATGCTCTCCCTCATGGCATCAGGGCAACACAGCCTACCAAACACTCCATATGAGGGTTTGGGGAGCCACGTCAGCCCAGTCCCTACGTTTTCCCATCCCGCGCAGAAAAAATAAAAAAAAAATTCCACTCTTCGCCTTCCCTTAAGGCTGGAACCTGGCCTCCCACCCCTGTCCTGTCTCACTGTTTCTCCTCCCACTCCCCCCCAGGCTCCTTCTGCTCCAGCAATGGGCTACCTTGCTGTTCTCAGATATCCCATGGTGTTCCTGACTCAGGGTTTTGACTCGTGCACTTCATTTCCTTCTGCCTGGGACCCTCCTCCCCTAGATACCTGCAGAGCCTGCTCCCTCACCTCATTCCTGTCTCTACTCCATGCCAGCTTATCAGACAGACCTGCTGAAGCTTCCCCTCCAAATATTCCTACCTTCATCCTCATTCATACTTTTCACAGGATTTATCATCTGACTTATTACGATTTCTATAAAATCTCTCTCCGTCTGTAGAAGGTAAGCACCATGAAAGTAAGAGCATGTTTGTTTGTTCACTGCTGCATTTCCTAAAACATACTTTAATTTTGATGAATAAATGAATGTAGATGTGCTTTATAAACTGCCAATCACTGTTGTCTCTTCCTTTTTCTCTTCCTTTCTCCTTTATCCTTTCGTATCAACCCTTTCCCTTCTTCAAACACCATCATCATCATCATCATCATCATCATCATCATCATCATCCAAGAAAGAACTAAAGATACCTCAGTCCTCTGGCAGTTCCCAGAAGGCTTGGACCTAGGCAGTGTCTATTAGGACTGCAACCTTGGGAAATAAAGCAAGAAAGTCCAGTTGTCCTTTGTGGCCTTGAATTGTGGTAATTTATGTTCCTGTCTTTCCCCGCTTTGAGCAGACATGAAGCTCAAGATGTGGTCTGACTCACCGTGGAACCTTTCCAGCACAGTCCTGGCACTTAAATGGCTCTCTCTCCTTCCTTTCCCACTTGCCCTTAATCCCTTTATTCCTCCTCCTCCTCCCTTCTTTTCTTCAATTTTTCTTCCTCTTTCCTCACTTCCTTGCTCTTTTTGTCTTTCTCTCCTTCCTGTTTTTCTTTCATGTTTCACTGCAGCTGGTCTTGTTCCAGGGAGGGCTTGCGACAGTGCCTGGCAGTGAGTTCCCCACCAGCCATGAGCTTTTCTGACTCCCTCAGTGCGAACATTCCCTCCCTCTGCTACCAGGGGACCTGTGTGCACTTGATTCTAGCCTTAACAGCTCTCCTATAGGACAGGTGTGTTTCCCTAAGGTCCAGCTGGTCATGATTTTCACATGATTACTCCATCAAAAAAGTACAGAAACAGGGCTGGGCACGGTGGCTCACGTCTGTAATCCCAGCACTTTGGAAGGCTGAGGTGGGTGGATCATCTGATGTCAGGATTTGGAGACTAGCCTGGCCAACATGGCAAAACCCCGTCTCTACTAAAAATACAAAAATTAGCCAGGCATGGTGGCGAGCGCCTATAATCCCAGCTACTCGGGAAGCTGAGGCAGAAGAATTGCTTGAACCTGGGAGGCGGAGGTTGCAGTAAGCTGAGATCACGCCACTGCCCTCCAGCCTGGGTGACAGAGCGAGACTCTGTCTCAAAAAAAAAAAAAAAGGAAAAGTACAGAAGCACCTAGTGGTCTTGTGAAAACTGCTTGTTATTTATAAATGTTGACACTGATAGGTTATAAGCAGGTTATGATTTTATAAAAATTTGGCATATTTTAGAGTATTTACTCAACTTCAAAATTTAATTTTTATGAGGTTTACAATGTGTAATGTCATCTACTAAAAATTATTTTTTTCAAAGTAATCTTGTACATGATAATCGAATAGTACAGGAAAGCTGATGAAGAAAAACCTTTACCTCAGTCCCCTCCCCAAAGGTAAACTCTAAACTGTTTTTTCTACTGATTACTTTTGGAATTTTATTTGGCACACCAAAGCCTGAATTTCTTGTTTCACCAGCTTTGTATGGTATCTTGTGACCGCTCACTTCCTATGCTTTCCCTCCAGTTCTCTACTGCCCACCTTCTGTTGATACACTTTCACGTTGCCTCATTAATGAGCTTCACCAAACTCATCACACTTTTCCTTAGGTGAACTCTTAAAGCTGAAAACCATCAAACAACACTTATTATTACGGCTACGTAACTGTTACACGTAGTCAAGCCATGTACTATGCCAGGATTGTGTTTCATGCCCTAGTAACCCTGGGCCATTCAAAAGAGAATATGCCTCACAAGACCTGTAGATTTTTCTTTTCTTTTAATCCATTGATTGCTTGATACTGGCTATGTATTATATTTTGATTTCTGTTATATTTTTAATTGCTTTTATATTTCCCCAGAGGCTTCCCTTCAGGAGCCCTTTGTCCTGCTCCAATTTGAACTAGTTGTTCTCTAGTCTTTTGCACAGCTGTTATTATAGGACTTCCTTTGCAATTGTC
Source organism: Theropithecus gelada (assembly GCF_003255815.1). Taxonomy (NCBI): domain Eukaryota; kingdom Metazoa; phylum Chordata; class Mammalia; order Primates; family Cercopithecidae; genus Theropithecus; species Theropithecus gelada. The sequence goes on along the minus strand of NC_037683.1, from coordinate 12,020,579 downwards.
TGTGGTTGGACTCTTTTTTTTTTCTTAGTCATATTTATTGAGGTATAATTACATCCAGTAAAAATTACCCATTTTAGTGAACAGTTTGGTGATTTTGAAGAATGAGTGTTCTCATGTGGAGACCTTGTCTATCAACCCCAAAAGTTCTCCGTGCCCCTTTGTAGCCAGTTTGCCTCCTGTTCCCAGTCCTTGGCAACCAAGGATCTAATTTCTGTCTCTGTCGTGTTTACCTTTTCCAGAATGTCATGTGAGTCAAATCATAATACTTTCTTGTGTGATTTCTTTCACTTAGTATAAAACTGTTGACACTCATGTACACTGATGTGTATGTCACTCTCATTCCTGTTTTTATTGCTGAGTAGTATTGGATTATATGGCTGTACCATGATTTGTTCATCCCCTGACCAGCTGGTGGAAATCCAGGTTGTTTCTAGTCTGGGGAAATAGAGAATGAAGTTGCCATAAACATGCACATACAAGTTTTGTGGACATATATTGGTATTGGGTAAATACCTACCCAGTGGGATTGCTGGGCCTACCAGTGGGATTGCTAGGGCAGTTGATAAGTGTGTGCCCAACTTGATGAGAAACTGCCCACCTGCTTTCCTAAATGGCTGTTCTGATCCTCCACAGCACCTGGTATTGTCACTCGTGTGTGCTTTTTGCAATGATTGAACTAGATGTGGTGTCCATTGTTGTTAATTTGCATTTCCCTACTGACTAATGACATAGAGCACCTTCCCCTGTGTTTGCTTGCCATCCATGCATCCACCTGGTAAAGTGTCTTTTGTTTAATTTTTTTTTTTTTTGGGGAGGAGACAGTCTTCGTTCTGTCATCCAGGCTGGAGTGTAGTGGTATGATCATGGCTCACTGCAGCCTCGAACTCCTGGGCTCAAGCAATCCTCCTACCTCAGCCTCTTGAGTAGCTGAGACTACAGGCAAGCACCACTATGCCTGGCTAAGTGTTTTGTTTTGTTTTTTTTTTTCTAATTTTCTGTAGAGACAGGGTTGCACTACATTGCCCAGGCTGGTTTTAAACTCTTGGGCTCAAGCAATCCTCCTGCCTCTACCTCCCAAAGTGCTGGGATTACAGATGTGGTTTACTTTTTAAAAAACATTGGTGTATTCTCTAGAGAGACAGAACTAATAGGATATATATACAAAGGGGAGTTTATTAAGTATTAACTCACATAATCACAGGGTCCCACAATAGGCTGTCTGCAAGCTGAGGAGCAAGGAGAGCCAGTCCGAGTCCCAAAACTGAAGAACTTGGAATTTGATGTTTGAGGGCAGGAAGCATCCAGCATGGGAGAGAGATGTAGGCTGGGAGGGTAGGCCAGTCTAGTCTTTTCACATTTTTTCTGCCTGCTTTATATTTTAGCCGTGTTGGCAGCTGATTAGATGGTGCCCACCCAGTTTAAGGGTGGGTCTGCCTTTGCCAGCCCACTGACTCAAATGTGAATCTCCTTTGGCAACACCCTCACAGACACACCCAGGATCAGTACTTTGCGTCCTTCAATCCAATCAAGTTGACACTCAATATTAACCATCACAATTGGGTTGTTTGTCTTCTTATTGTTGAGTTATAACAGTTCTTTCTATTTTATATACAGGTCTTTTTTCTATCAGATATTTGTTTTACAAAATGTTTTTTCAGTCTGTTGCATTTCATTTTCTTAACAGTGTCTAAGTACATTAGAGGGTTTTTTCTAAGTTTTTGTCTCTGTTTCTTCAAAGTCATTGTCATTTATTACCTTGGTTTTCCTTCCGTTCTGTTGGCTTAACTCATATGACTGGTGGCTTGTAGGTGTTGTGATTTTTCCCCCCGGCTTTTCTCCTGAGGGGAGTCTGCCTGGGAGAGCCAAGTGGCCTGGGCAAGAAACAGCAGGTTGCCCGCACTGCAGGATGACAGGGTGGGGACTGGCGCACAGGGTGCAGTTTTCTGTGAGCAAAAGGAGGTGACCTTTATTCTGGGGGTTCCAGCATGGAAGCCTTTAATTCTCCCATCCTGCTTTTTGCCTGGAGGTGGATGCTAGCAGGCAGCAGGTGGGGGTGCTGGCTGAGACAGTGTCCAGTACACTGACCTTTCATTTGTCCCCCGTTTATTGTTCCTTAATGACTCTGAGCCAGGAGCCTCTCTGAGGTCCCCCAAGGCAGCCTGACTTCACCACCTCTGTAGCCCCTTCCTGGCCTAGTCTAGCTGGAGACTTTCTGTTTTCATTTAATCAAAATCCATGCTGATCTCCAGTAATGTGTTGAAATCTCTCATTTGATGAGGGTAGTAGTGCCATCCACTCTGTTCTCCTTCCTAGTTTATCTTTTACTTCTGTGCTTTGTCAGAGGGGTTTTGGGAGTGATGTTAGGCAAATGTGTATGTCAGGTGTCATTTGAACATGCCACCAATTTTGAACTTAATATGGCACCAATTTTAGGTGGTTTTGGGTTTGTCACAGACACAGATGATGGAATCAGCTTCTCGCTTTTGAAACCTGTTTTTAATAATGGACTAACTTTATTGTTCTCTCACATATTTGATTCATGGTCTCATTAAGGGTTATAGAAAAAGATGATATTTGATTGTGTTTACAGTGAAATATATACAAATACAAGCATTATATTTTGTTAATAACTATTAGGATCTGCTGGAACTGCAGATTTTACCGAGGGGAGAACTAGTGGTAGTGGGTGTGACCCCCCACCTACCAGTGGATGGGTCTTCCCTGAAACAGACCAGATGAGTATTCTCCCCAGTTAGCATATCCATAAACTATGGCGCATTTGCTGCCTAAAAGAACCAAGAAGCTTCTTTGCTTCCCTTAGCTTGCTTTATAGTCTCAGATTGTTCTGAGTTCTCACTTTTCTGACACCATGTAGAGTGTGAGCTCTGGAATCAGACTGAGGTTTGAATCCCAGTTCCAGCACTTATTAGCCGTGTGACCTTAGACATGTGCCAATCTCTCTGAGTCTCATAGTCTCATCCATCGAGTGGTACCTGTCTCATCGTCTTGTTTGTGGATTCAGTAAGTTACGGCATGTAAGTCCCCTAGCCCAGAGTCTAGCAGGCCATTTTAACAGTCAGTAAACACTGATTCTATATATCCCTAAGTCTCCACCCCCGGAGGAGCTCCCTGTGTGTCTGTGGACATTTTGACTCTGGGTCCTACTATCCCTTTTGTCTTTTAAGCCCTGCCTGTGTTGCCAGAGGCACTGTGCCCTATTCTGGCCATGGCAGCCTGATTCCTGGGCTGGCCCTGACTCAGGTGTGGTGCTCTCAGAAGCCTGCCCAGGTTCTGCTTTGGTCTATTCCTTCATGTCACCCAGTTCTCCTCTAGGCTGGGAGCCTGCTGGAGCCCCGGCTGTGGCCTGCAGCTCTGTTCTGGCTATGGTGAGAATGGGCTCCCATCACTTCTACCATCCACTACCTGTGTGGTCTGGATAAATTAATTTACCTGCTTGTTACATATTTTTTCATTTAGAAATTGGAGGTCAGAGCAGTCATATCCACTGTGAGGGTTCTGTGAGGATAAAATGAGATGGTCTCTGTGGAGTGTGTAGCACACGTCCTGGCACAATGTAGGTGCTCAATAAATCTTGTTGGTGCTTCCCTCTGGCTAGGCCTTGGCTCTCATCCTGGCACCATTGGAGTCCTAGTGTCCAGGGACTGCTGTCCTGTGTGCCTCCTCCATCTGATTCCAGGGGCTCTCCTGGCCTGGATTTTCAACCCCTGCACCCACTGCTCAGTGCTGCCTTTCCCTGTGAGCATTATTTAATTTAATAAGCACATTACAATGTGTCATTTTTTTCTAAGCACTTTGCAAATATTGGCCCATTTAATTCCTATAACTACCTTACAAAGGAGGTGCTATTATTAATGCCATTTTTCAGATGCAGAAAGTCAGGCACTGAGAGTTTAAGTGACTTGTCCAGGGTCACACAGCCAGGGAATCAGCCTTGGTCCATGTAAGTCCTTAACTACTATATGCTGTGGCCTCTTCTTTGTGACCCTTGTGCCCTCAGAGCTCACTCCTGAGACCAGAGCCAGCCCTTCTGCCAGATCCCAGGTGGGGAGCTTTCATGGAATTCGGTTACTCCTGCTTGGGCCTCTAGACCCCCGACTTTCACACGAGGAAGGTGTGGACATCATGCACCTTTGCTGCTGCCACAGCAGTCAGTATATGTGGTGTCCCGGGGTGAACTATAGATAGAGAAGAATATAGACTCCTTGTGGGTGATAAGGCATGGACGTCCCTGAAGGACACGCTAGCCACTCTCTATTAATTTGCCCATCTCCTTAGCCCATTCTTAACTCTGTCACAAGAGTCTAGGCCCTGAATACCTTACTCCCCAGTCAGACCCACTCTGGTCAGGTCCCCAAAACTGGCACTGTCTCCCTGACTGTCTTACTGGGTCACCTATCTCCTAGGGTCACCTGTCTCCTAGGGTCACCTATCTCCCAGGGTCACCTATCTCCCAGGGTCACCCATCTCCCAGGGTCACCTATCTCCCAGGGTCACCCATCTCCCAGGGTCACCCGTCTCCCAGGGTCACCCGTCTCCTAGGGTCACCCGTCTCCCAGGGTCACCCGTCTCCTAGGGTCACCTGTGTCCTAGGGTCACCTATCTCCTAGGGTCACCTGTCTCCTAGGGTCACCCATCTCCTAGGGTGTTTTAGAACTCCTTTGGCTAGGTGTATAATTGTCCCACCGGTTCTTCTGAAGATGATTTATAAAAGCAAATCTGGGAGGTCTTTTCTGTTTTTTTTTTCCCCCCTTCCTGTGAGAGGGTGGGATGGGAAGAATGGGAGAAAAATGGAGGGAGGAGGAAGAAGAAAGCCATTGAGCCCAGTGGTGATGTGCTGTTGGCTGGTGCCAGCCTGGCAGTGATCCTGAGTCTGTTGTAGTGACTCGCCCTTGAGGCAATGCGTTTTCCATGTGGACACGTTTGATGAATGTGATTTGGAGATGACTGCAGTGAGAGTTAGGCACACGTGGAAGGGCCATGTGCTGACGCCAGCTTCCTATGGCCTGATGGCCTAGATGCTGTGGGGGTCTTCAGAGAGAACTTGTCACCACTCCCCAGGTCTCTTCTCCCAAGGCCTTACCTGGTGGACTCCAGACACGGTCAGGGTTGGGCCTTTCTCAGCCCCCCTCAAGGCATCTGACTCCCAGACCTCTAAGCACAAAACCGGCAGCTAGTGGAGTGAGCCTCATGGTGGTGTGGCCCAGAGCAGCTTTGCAGGGGCAGCTGAAACCAGTGTTGATTCTTGCTTTCACCTAGGAGTGCTTACAGGTGGGGGTATTAAGACTAAGTTGTTTTTGCACAGTTGGGGATTATTTCCACAGTGTCTTTGTGATAAACATTCTTCTTTGATTGTCAGAGTGAATGTCTAAATGAATTTTTTGTTGTTATGTGTTTTTTATTTAAGGCAGCTGGTCAGGATACCCTTTTGGTTCTGGGCCCACTGATTTTCAGTTGTCTGGGGATGACAAAGAAGGTATGGCCAGGAGGTACCTGGCTATCCTGGACGGGAGCTCAGGAGAGAAACTTGGGCTGGACACAGACATGTAGTTGAAACCACAACAGTCGGTATGTGTGATCTTCTAGGGAGAAATATAGAAGAATGTAGAAGATGACCTTAGACAAGTTGAGGTGGAGACTGTGTCAGAAAAGAAAAGAGCAGCCGGAAAATAAGACTAAGAATGAGGGGCCCGAAAGGTGGGGAAGCAACAGGAGAATGCAGTGAGCAGAGGCAAGACAGAGGACAACAAATACGGCCGGGGCCAAGAGCGGCCGGTGAAGGGGCACTGATTTCCTAGTTGGGAAGTTGTCTTAGGGGAAGGAACAGTTACAGGGGAGCAGGAGCAGGGAAGGCAGGTAGGAGAGGGGAATGAGTTTAAGTCGTTCTTTTGCGAGGGAGAAAAGTAGCAGGAGCTGGAGGGGACGGGGTCTGGGAGAGCTGTTTTTTATTGTTATTAATATTAATTGGAGAAGCTTAATGCATGTTAAAATGCTAGCAGGAAGGAGAAATTGGAGAGGAAGAGGTGGAAGGTACAGGGATGACAGAGAGCATCAGAGTAAGGTCTCTGAGAAGGCAGAGGGATGGAATGGGGCAAGAAGAGAGCGAAAGAAGCCCCTCTTTCATTAAAGTCAGAAGGAGGGAGAGGATGCAAGGATGTTTAAGTTTGGTGGCAGGAAGTTCTCCTCTCATAGTGTCTGTTTTTCCCTGATGAGCCTGAGGAACACCGTGGTGACAGGAGGAAGGTCTCAGCAGCACCTGGCAAAGGACTACACAAGCTCTTAGTCCCCTCACGTTCAGTCAGCTCAGCCACGAAGTCAGGGCCAGGGACCGCCTGGGCAAGATGTGGGCCTCAGCGCCCATGGGAAGGGCTGTGCGACAGTCCCTGGGCAGCTCAGTGGCTCACTACAGACACAGAGCTACCAGGGCTGTACTGGGCTCATCTCAAACCCTGGTCTCCCTTCTAGAATCAGCCTTGTCTTCTCTGGTCAATTTTAACTAAATTACACTCAAATAAGTTCCACAGTGTGGACCTTTTTTAGGCATTAGTGACTGGAAGAGTTTTGTTCTATTACTTCACATTTTCCTAAACCCACTTAACACAGATGGAATCTCTTGTAATCCTGTAAGGCCAAACACAGAAGAGGAACTGTGCCAGAGCGGTAAGGCCCAGTACTTGTTTTAGCACAGATAGAATGGTCTTATTTCTTTTGACGCTGATAAATCTTCTGCGCTAAATTTGGGGGGTCTTCACACTGAGGAGTGCTCATGCTTCATTCATTCAACAGAGGCTGCTTGAGCATCCGCTGTCAGCCAGGCCCTGTGCCCCGCATGTCACCTCCCTTGTCAGGCTCTGCCTTCTTCAGTCTCCATCACAATTCTGTGGGGTTAGCTACAGCATCTTCCTATTTAGTACTGGAGGACCTGATGCCAAGAGAGGTGATTTGTCTGGAGTTTCCCAGGAAATAAGTGACAAGATCTGGGATTCAGAGTGAGATATTTGGCTCAAAATCCTTTACTCCTTCCATTTTATCAAAGTACTTCTCAAACATAATGTTTTACTCTGCTGATGTGTTAATTTTAATTAATTTAATTAATTTTAAATGTTACATGCATTCCAGTGCAAAAGGTTCCTTAGGAAATTGTCAAAACCCAATAACTCCACAAAGAGTTTTTGAATTAGGGTCTTAGAAATGTTCAAGCCAAGTAAATTTAGGGAAGATGTATTAAGTACCAACTTTGATTCTTGCCTGCATAGTATCAGCAAAATGAAAGAGAAATAATAATAGATTTTGTTAATAATTCAAGACAGTAAGGAGAGTATGGTGTGGGAAAAAGAAGACGTTTGGCATTCAAACTGAGTCTGAATACCGCCTTGTTGCTTAACAGCAGGGAGGTTGCTTAACCTCCCTGGGAAGAGGAAGGCAGGTGACCTTTATCAAGTACCTGTCACATGCTAGGTGCTTTGCATGTCTTAATCTCATTTAATTGTTATAGTGAGCTTCACAGATAAGTGTAGTATCATTCCCACTTTAAGATGAGAAACTAGAAGTTCTGAGAAGATAAGCATCATGCAGCTGGTGTATGGCCAGCCAGTATCTGACCCTGGGATCCACTCTTCTCCCTTTCCGGGTGTTGTCTGAAGTTATTACAGTGTGGAAATAAGACCACAGAGTCTGAATTAAATTCATGCATGCACATGCTTGCGTGCATGCGTGCGTGCAAACACACACACACGACTTCTGCTATTTATTCAAAAATTTAGGAAAAATACAAAGGGAGCAGTTATCAGCTAGAAATTGGGCAACAACCATGCCTCAGTCCTGAAACATCAGTTTTATGAGTAGGGTTTTATATTTTATTATAAAACCTATACTTTTCCAGGACCGGCTTTGTGATCCACTGGGGAGAAAGGCCTTTGTCTTCACAAACAAACTTTAAAAGGGCAATAATAACATATATTTGCAAAGTGATTCAAGTATGTGTTTTAAAGAGAGGGAGATAGTACATGTAACTGAGGTAGGTCAAACATACATTTGAAACCGAACATAGGCCGGGTGCAGTGGCTCATGCCTGTAATCCCAGCCCTTTTGGAGGCCGAAGCAAGAGGATCGCTTAAGGCCAGGAATTTGAGACCAGCCTGGGCAACACAGTGAGACCCCCATCTCTACAAAAATAAAAATTAGAAAAAGAAACCAAGTGCGAATATATGTCGTCAGAACTAGGAGAATCATAGTAAACAGCTGGAACTTCTACAACTTAAAGAGATTCATCTCTGCTTTTGAAAAGAAGTAGAGTCACAATATTCATCGAAGAGAAAGAAACCTCTTTATTAAAATGGGTGTGGCGAGAATTACATGAGATGACATAGGTGAGGTGCCCTGTCCAGCGCCTGCTGTGTGGGGAATTCTTGCTAAATGGTAGCACCAGTGAATTCTGTTGTCATTGCTATTAACTTGAGTCTAAGTTGTGAGGGTGTGAAGGACATGGCAGGCTCCAGGTTATTTGTGTTCTCTTGTGTGGGTGACCTTAAGGACAGAAGTGAGACACCAGGAGGAGGCGTCTCGGCCCCTGGCTGGTTCCTCTGTGTTCCCATGTCCAGGACATTCATCTTGTTACTAGGAGCTGCTGTTACCTTTAGCCAGGCTCCCACCAAGCCCCTTTCTATGGCTGATTGTCAGGTCCTAAGGTGTGTTTGACAGGCGTGGACCTTCAGAAGTGACTGCTGGCAGCCAGTTTTGTCCTGGGCTGTTCCTACTGCTCCCCTCCCTGCTTTCCTAGGAGACCCCTGATCTATACCTATTGCAGCTGCTGGGCAGCTGCCTCTCACTAAAGATCTTACAAAAACTCTAGGTAAATGGCAAAAAACCAGTGCTATTAGTAATACTGAGGCCTGGTAGGATTTAAAAGGCGGTCTTGTAACTTATAGGTGGAGAACTTCAGAATCTGCAGCCTTTGCTACCTTTCCTCCAATCTCTGTCAGGGCTCCACAAGGCACACACTGAGAATGCTGGGCATTTGGATGATGGCTTCTCCTTGGTCCTTTTTTTGTAGCACCAAGTAATCCCATTAGATTGCTCCTATTGTGTCCAGCTTTCATCCCTTGGCTAAGAGCCAGACTTACTGATAAATAAAATCTAGATAATTCAATTCCTCAAATTATAATGCTAAACCTAGCAGAAAAAAAGAGACAAGGCCCCCGAACAAGATATTAAAGGGGACCTTTCCTTCTGCATGCTTTTGGTTATATGAGGGATTGGAGGGGCCAACTACAGGACAGAATCTGAGGTCATACCAGAAGCTTCTTTGATTGCAGTGGGCTTGGACTGGGACTTTCCTCACACCAGGAATGTATGATGTCATGTGGCCAGTGAAATCTGAGATATTTTAATGAAGCCCTGGCATCACAACTATGCGGGGTTGAGTTCTGCTGGTTAAAACATTTCTGTGCCCCCTCAGACAATTTGCATTGTAAGAAGGACTTCTGGTCTTAGAGAAGCTGGCAGAGTGGCAATGGATTTCTTTTGGCACAGAAATCCTAGGAAACATGGCCAGAGTTGTGGAGAAAAGTATTCCACTTATCCTCACTTCTGGTAGTCCCAGGCTGCACCGTCACCTACAAACCCAGCCCTCCTCTCCCTCCTGGTGAAGATGGGAACAGCCAAGGTGTCAGCTCCTTCCCACCTTCATGCATGCTCATGTTCCCATTTGATGCCCCTGATGTTTTTGCATCCCAACTAGAATCACTGTTGAAATTCATTCTGTGCTTCCTAGGAACTAGCCAGCTGTGGATGGAGTAAGAAGGAGAAACACAGTCTTGCCCCTAACGTTGTGGCATTTACCCGGAGGTTTAACCAGGTAAGCAACACCCTTTGCATGTGCCTATCCAGAGAGTAATCTGCTACTGTCCCCTATAGGCTGAGAACCCCCCCAAGGCTGTCTTCCAGGCACCTGGCCCAAGATCCACCTTCTCTTCCTGAGTCCCCTACCTTTATCCAGTTTTGTGCCATTGTAGTCTGTTTGCACAGAGCAGGTGGAACTGAACATACCTTTCCTATGCTTAAATCACTTCAGTGACTTCCAGTTTCAGTTAAGCTAAGGTTCAAGTACCTTAATGTGCTTTGCAGGGTTTGGCATGGTGGATCTCGTTTCCGTCCACCCCTTCAGCCTCATCTCTTTTCCATCCTCCTGGCCTTTCTTTTCTTACCTGATATATCTTATCTCTGTCCTGTCAGGCCCCCTGTGTGCAGTCTTCACAGCCCAGAATCCTTCCTCCCTGTTCAGCTTCCTTCCTACCTGTTCAGCTTCCAGTCAGATCTCAGCCTGAATATCATTTCTTTGGAGAGTCTTCCCTGAATCCCCACACCGTATGAGGTCACACATCCCCACGTTGTACCCTGTACTCCATGTGGTCCTTTATTAGTTTGTCCTCATGTTGTATCACTCTGTAGTCTCCACCTTCCTTGCCGGCCTGGGAGCCCCATGAGCATGTCTATCTTGTTCATTACCCACCACCTTGCCCAACGTCAGGTCTATCATAGACCCTCATTAACTATGTATGGAACGAATATATGAGGTGCTCAGGAAGTACTTTTAAATTGAGTTTTCTTGAATTCCTGATGGCCTGATCCCTGGCCCTGCGCTACTTTAAACTGACTTGGTCCGACCAGAACCTGTGCTCCAGGGATGAAGATCTGGAATGATGATTGGAGACTTGGATCAACTGAGGGAGGTAGGGTGTCTTATTTCTCAGCCAGACCTGCATGATCCTCAGGAGAAGGCACACAAACCAAAGCCCCAAATTGTACTGTTGACAGATTTCCTTCCTTCTTATTTTTCTGGTTTCAAATGAGGCCAGTGGCCTAGAGGTTGCTAGTATGTATGACTGGCCCTCTGGGTGATGGGGCCTGGATTCCCTTTGGGCCCTCTCTCCACTGGGCCTTCTCTCTCGGAAATGCTTGATCTTGTGCATCACTGTTGCTCAATCCTCTCCAGGCTTCTCCACCCTTGACCTTCCACCGCAAGGCCAGCAGGATCCTCAGAGAGGCACCAGCTTGTAGTTTGAAGATTGAGGCTGGAATTAGCATTATTATTATTTGATGAGATATAGTAGGAACCAAGAAAGACCTAGGTGCATCTGGAGTAGGAGCTGCACACTGTTTGTTTTGAAAAGAGAATTTCCAAAGTCTTATGCTTCTTTTTTCTTTGTTTTGAAAAATCGTCTCTTTTCAACTGAGCTTAGTCTTAAAAAAAAAAAAAAAAGTGTGAGAATTTTGTCAGGGGATTCATAGTTTCCTTAAAACTATGTGACTGGGAGCCAACTCAGTCCCTACCTCTGACCAGCCACAGAGCTCCCAGAGGAGGGGCAGCTGGGGGCTCTGATGTAATCTGCTTTGCACGCGGATGCCAGGTCAACTTGGCAAAGGCGGTGTAGCTTGTTCTGTGAACAATTGTGTTGTGTCCAGCTCAGACCAAGTGATGAAATGAGCCAGAAGCAAAGTCACATTTTTTTTCAAACAATGCTCTGGGAAATGGTCTTCCTGCTGGCCCATCAGCCAGTCAGAGAGCCAGCAGCTCCTGGACATAGCCCTGGTAGCTCTGGTTTGAAAACTGGCCAGAGGCCAGGCCTGGTCAGCCACTGGGGCTGCCTTCGTTGGGATGAACTTGTTGGCGTCCCTTCCTTGCAGAGCTTTTATGTGTAAGAACAAGACTCATTAGACTCCAAATAAAAGAAAGCAGGTCACTTACCTGTCTGAGCCCCAGCTTTCTTTTCTGTAACTGAGAATAATAGTAGTGCTCTCCTTGCACAGTTGTTATGAAGAATAAATGGAATATGAAGAGCTTTAGCACAATGTCTGGCACGTAGTAAGCATCCAACTGTTTTGGGAGAAGAAAAGAGAAATATTAAGATCAGCTGATTGGGAGGAGGTTGCCAGGGGATTTGAGGCTTCTTGTGGCCAAACAGAAACCCGGTGGCTAGTGCTTGCCTGCTTCTCCATGGGATCTGAGTCCCTTGGGATTTGCTCATAGAATGGTGGAGATGGAAGAGTTTGGCCAAGTTCACTAAAGGTCTTTTATGAGCCAGGCCTATGTCACAGCCCCAAGGAATACACCGTGTAGCACAGAAGTTCTCAATCTTTTTTGGGTCTTGGGTTCTTTTGAGAATCTGACAGTATCACATATGAATGTTCCCCCAGAAAACTGCACAGATATACAAATTTGCATTTAATTTTAGGGTGTTCACTGCCTTCCTGAAGTTTATGTGTGGACATTTATGGGTCTGCGGACAATAGGCTGAGAATCTGTGTCTCAGGGAATCCAGCAGGCCTGGGTGTGAGTCTTATCGCGACAACTCAGTAGCCGTATGATCTTGGGTTGACTTTTGGCCTCTCTCAGCCTCATAGGCCTCATTTATAAAACAGGAAGAATCATTTCAAGTGGTTTTTGAAGACTAAACAAGAATCATGAATATAAATGGGTTAGCCCAGTACTTGACACTTAGTAAACATTCCACGTAAGGTTAAACAAAGGGGCAGAGTAGTGGGAGCTATGAGCTGAAAGGAAGGTTAAGACCAGACCAGCAGGCTTGGGCCTAAGTGCAAGGTTGGGCTTGTATCACAAAGATGCTGAAATTTTTGGAAAAGGTGAAGAGGGAATTGGGAGAAACGTGGTTCTAGTCTAGGCTGTGCTGCTAACTTGCTTTAAGGCCCCTCCTCTCTTTGGGTCTCAGGACCTTTTTATATTCATGGAGATTGGACAGGGCCAAATGTTCCCAACTTTTCTCATGGACACATTTTATAGTTGCTAATGACTGAAACCCCAGCTCAAACTCAGGTAAGCACAAAAGAGAGCTTCATGGCTTATATATAATAACTAAGTCTAGGGAGATACTGACTTCAAATATTGCTGAATCTAGGCAGCGGGGACAGTACTATCTGAACTCGGTCTTGCTCTCTCCACCTCCAGGTTCTGCTTTCCTCTGAGCTGGTTCCACCTCAGGTAGCCTCCCCCTGTGGTTGCAGGATGGCTATCAACAATTCTAGGCTTATATCGTATTCCAAGGGCAACCTCAGGAGAAAAGACCTGCTGCTTTTTCAGTAGCTCTATCTGATGCCCTGGAATTGAGACTCAGTGGCTCAGATTGCCCTGGCTTGTGACCCTTCTTGTTTGTTATGATCTAATCACTCTGACCAGGAAGACATGAAGCTCTGATTGGCCAGGTCTTGGAAACAGGCCTTCCTATGGAGGAGAGGTGGTAGGCCTAGACCACATGGACTGAGAATGGAGAAGGGGTATTTCCTCAAGGAAAATCAGGGAGTTCTGGAAGGAAGAAGCTGAGAATGAGGGCCAGAAAGGAAGGCAGTTAGTTATCATAGACCTTCTTTTCTCTTGTACTCTTCCAGTCTGCTCTGAGCTTTCTCCCCAATCCATTCTGTTGATACCTTGTCACTCTCAAGTCCTGTCTGCCCTCTGAACTCCCAGGCTCACGAGCCTACTCACTGAATGTTTCTGCTTCCTCTTGGCTTTAATCAAAACTATTTTTAAAACATGTATTGAGCACTTATGCTGAACTTACTGAGTCAGATACTATGCTAAGCATTTTACCTGTGCTATCATACCCGTGCTATCATACATGCTATTTTATAGTTATTTCATGGATAAAGAAACAGAGGCTCTGCAAAGTGAAACAACTTGCTCAAATTTACATAGCTGGTGAATTCATCTGCTTAAGGGGCCTTCTGGTTTTTTTCTGAACACTTTTCTAATAGAACCTTCTGCTTTTCCAAACGTAATTTATCACAGGACTGGGAGACAATGTTACCTTTCTCCTGTCTTCCGAATACTATCTCTAAACAGTTATTATTTCCTCATTGTGTAATGCTCCCTTTTATGTGACTCTCATTACTCTAGTTATATTCATTTGTTTATTCAGTAGTCATTGACTGGATATGTACTAGGCTCTGTGCTGGTTCAGGGGGTCAACAATAAACAAGTTGTCGCCCTTGCCATTGTCAGCTCATAGTCGAGTGTAGGAGGTAAACATGATGGAAGCGATTCCAGTCCAGGGGATTCCGTGCTAGGATGGGGAAACCAGAGGAGAGGCATGTGCAGGAGCAAGGGAGGCCAGAGTGGGGTCTGTTCCTTCAATCTGTGTAAGGGATTGGAGATGTAAACTGGCTGGGCACAAGAAAATATTAGAAGACAAAATGACAGCTCTTGATGATTGATTGGATCTGGAGGGAAATGACAGAGAAGAGTAAAAGAGGGTCCTCTTTGGGTATTTGGGCAGTCCCATCCTTGAGACAATGAACATAAAGGAGGAGCAGTTTTGAGAGTTAGAGATGAGTTAGGTTTGGACATGTGGAATGAAGCATGCAGGAGGTCATTGGATATTTGAGTCTGGAAGTCGGGGAAAGGTCCAACCTGGAGATGCAAATGTTGGAGTCATCTGCATTTGAAGGCCCAGGGTCAGTGAAATCATCCAAGGAGAAACAGAGGCCCAAGTGAGTACCTGAGGATTGCTGACATTTAAGGGATGGGCGGAGGAGAGGAGGCCGCACAGAAGGCAGAGAGAGAGCATCCTGGGAGCAGAACACTTGGTGATATGGAAAGGGCAGTATCTGGAAATCAGTGTTTCAGAAATGAGGGAATGCTACAGAATGAGTCACCCAAGACAGGGCTAAAAAAGAGTCCTTTGAATTTAGCAGCAAGGGCAGTTTTGCAGGGATGTAGCAGGTTGAGTGGTAGATGTGAGGCAACGAAGAGAGCAGATGTAAGTGTTTCTTACAACACTGGCTCCAAGGGGAGTTGAGAAGGGAGTGGCTGGAGAGTGGAGTCAAAGAAGTCCTGGGAGGTGGTTGCATGTTTTTTTTGTTATTTGAAGTGAGCAGAACCTTAGGGATGTGAAGGAGCCAGTGGACCTGGAAAAGTTAAAGATGAGGAAAGAGAGTCTCAGAAAAGGTGGAAGAAGCCAAGACCTGGGTGCCTTTTCAGTGTAAGAGCTGAGTCAGCAGAAAGGAAAGCGGCAGATGTAGACCCATTTGTTGGTGCAGTACAAGGAGAGTGATGGCTTTTCTTCATCAGTGAAATGGGAGGGAAAGGGGGAAGGAGTGGGGCGAGAAGATTGATGAGTTTGGGGAAAGCTTGAAAAAAGCTGCTTCACAGGAAAGGAGAGAGAGTTGACGCTGGAAATACAGCAAGACTCTTGGGCAGTGATGATGGCCCGGATGAAATAGACATTGTGGTTTTCTAAGTGGCCCCAGTGCATGTGGGTAGTAGATGGTTTTCTCTGGTTGCACTTCTCAGCCTAGGAGCAGGTGCATGGAAGAGCAGATGGTCAGACCCATCCCCTTAGGGGTTGGCAAAGCAGATTTTTTGGAAGGATCAAGATGCAAGGGAAGTTAAACTAGTGGCAAAGAAAAGGCTGAAGTAGGCCAGGCGTGGTGGCTTATACCTGGAATCCCAGCACTTTGGGAGGCCAAGGCAGGTAGTGGATCGTCTGAGGTCAGAAGTTCAAGACCAACCTGGCCTACATGGCGAAACCCCATCTCTACTAAAAATACAAAAATTAGCTGGGCGTGGTGGTGCACACCTGCAGTCCAAGCTACTTGGGAGGCTGAGGCAGGAGAATCACTTGTGGAGGTTGCAGTGAGCCGAGATTGTACCACTGCACTCCAGCCTGGGCGACACAGTGACACTTTCTTGTCTCAAAAGAAAAAAGGCTGAAGTGACAAATGATAGGGGATTGTTCTGCTTAAGAGGAAAAGGATTCCAAGGAAAAGGGCTGCCAGGGAATCCCGTACATGGTGAGAGGAAAGGTCTGACGCAGTGGGGGTCAAGGAGAGAGTAAGGACTAGAATATTTAAAGCTTGTGGCCCCAGATGGAACTGAAGTTTTCTGATGTAGAGCAGATCTAGGAAATCAAGAAGAAGGAGGTGACAGGTGGTAGGGAGGTCTAGTTGCTAAAGTTGAACTGCTCAAGGGATCCGAGGCCAGGGTCATTTGCAGTGATGTTGAAGTTGCCCAAGGAAGAAGGGGGCAGGATTGGTATGGAGAGGAAGATAGCAATCCAGATCCTGATCTGTTTACCATCTCTACCATGGAATCATAAACGTGTAGCCTTTTCACACGGACGTTTTTCACTTAGCGATATGTAGTTAACATGGATGAATTTACTTTATATGTCTTGACAGCTCTTTTGTATGTGTGTATTCCATTGTATGCATGGTTTGTTCATCCATTCACCTGCTGAAGGACATCTCGGTTACTTAGTTACTTCCAGTTTTGACAACTATGAATAAAGCTGCTACAAACATTTGTGTGTGTGTGTGTGTGTGTGTGTGTGTACTAAAGTTTTCTTTCTTTTTTTTCCCCGAGGCAGAGTCTTGCTCTGTCGCCCAGGCTGGAGTGCAGTGGTGTGATCTTGGATCACTGCAACCTCTGCCTCCCGGATTTAAGCAATTCTCCTACCTCAGCTTCTGAAATAGCTAAGATTACAGGTGCATGCCACCACACCCAGCTAATTTTTGTATTTTTAGTAGAGATGGGGTTTCATCATGTTCACCAGGTTGGTGTCGAACTCCTGACCTCGTGATCTGCCCACCTCGGCCTCCCAAAGTACTGGGATTCCAGGCGTGAGCCACTGCACCTGGCCAGGTTTTCAAATCAGCTGGGTATATACCGAGGAGCACAAGCTAGGTTGTGTCTGTCCCATTTTGTATTCTCACCAGCAATGAATGAGTGTGTGACTTCAATCCTTGCCAGCAATTGATATTGTCAGCTATTTTGTGTTTTAGGCATTCTAATATGTGTGTAGTAATCTTGCTTTTCTCAGCTTTATCCAGGTCACTCTTGGACAGTTAAGTCTGGTTCTGGGTGCCTCACATGAGGGGTGAGGGTGGGAATTATCACAGAGGAGTGGCGTAAGTATTACAGCGACTAGAAGAGTAGGGGAAAGAAAACATGTTATACAGGGATAAGTGGAGGATCTGTGAGTGAGAAGACTCAGGGAGAACGTCATCAAGGTTTTCAAGCAATTGAGGAGTTCTTAATGGGGAAGCGGGATTACACATAATCTATGGGGCCTGGTCAATAAGTTCAGGGCCCAAGGGATGGAAATGGGGAGGCAGTTGGCCTTCTCCTAATATAAGGAAGTTTCTTAACCATGAAGGCTCAGGCAGAGACCAGACAAGGGCTTTACTACTGTAAAGCTTTACAGCTTTACAGCCCATCCAGCTGTCAGGGCAGGGAATAGGTGGGACCTCTGAGATTCTTTCAAACTCTTGGTTTCTAAGAAAACTGTGAATGGACTTATGAGAAATTTGTGGCAAAAGTAGATTTTTCTTAAGAAATAATAGTATTCTTAAACTTGGATTTTTCTTGTTGTTTTTCTTTGTTTTATTCTTTGATTATTTTTATTCATGGTTGGTTAACTGAATAAAGTTGTGTCCATAGCTATTCTGTTTTTTTTATAATTCCACTGTGGCATTTCCCAGATATCATAGTCCTCAGTAACTAAATGCCAGTGCTACCTATACCACTATAACAATAATTGTGTTAATAATAGCTTATGTGTATTAAAGATTTATTAGCATCATGACCCACTGGGGATATACTCCAGGTATGTTTGGCTCCTTCAGCAATTGGAAATCAATTAATGTAGCCCACTGTAAAATAGGCTAGGGTAGAAAAATCGTATTATTATATCATTTGACCTGAAAAAGCATCTGACAAAGTCCAGTACTCATTCATAATTAAAAAAAAAAAAAACTCAGCCAATTAGGAATAGAACAGAACTTCTTCAACTTGATAAAGAACATCTACAAAAGTCCTTCAGCCAACATCATGCATAATGGTAAGACACTGAATACTTTCCCCCTAAGATTGGGAACAAGGCAAGGATGTGCTCTCTTACCCATTCTGTGCAGCGTCTTACTGCAAGTCCTGGCTAGTGCAGTAAGACAAGAAAATAAATAAATAAAATGTATACAGATTGGAAAGGAAGAAGTAAAATGACCTTTATACATAGGTGACATGATTATATAGGTAGAAAATTCCAAAGAAATCTCCAAAAATACTCCTAGAACTAAGAAGTGAGTAAGCAGAGTTGCAAGACACAGGCCAGTATGCAAAAGTCAGTTGATTTCATCTAGACCAGCAATGAGGAACTGCAATTTGAAGTTAACAAATAATACCATTTACAATATCACCAAAACAGCAACAACAACAACAAAAGAAACACACACAAAAAACAGGTATACCTCTAACAAAATATGTACAGGTTCTGTTAATGTGGAAACCTCAAAAGCTGATAAAAGAAATCAAACTAGAGCTAAATAAATAGAGAAATATTCCATCTTCATGGATTGGAAGACTCAATAGTGTTAAGATGTCAGTTCTTCCCAACTTGATCAATAGATTCAGTGCAATCCCAAAGTCCTAGAAAGCTGTTTTACAAATATCAGCACAATACTGAAAAAGAACAGAATTGGAGGACTCACTCTACCTGATTTCAACACTTACTGTAAAGCTACAGTTATCAAGACAGCATGGTATTGGCGACAGAATTGACCCCGTACATAGGTTGATGGAGCCAATAAATAGACCTACAGAAATATGGTCAGCTGATCTTGGAGAAAGGACAAGTGGTGCTGGAAGAATTTAAATATTTGTGTGTATATGTAAAAAAAAAATGAACCTAGACACAGACCTTAGACCTTTCCTAAAAATTAATTGAAAATGGATCATAGGCCTAAATGTAAAAGACAAAACTGTAAAACTTTTAGGAGAAAACATAGAAGAAAACCTGCATGACCTTGGATTTATTAATGAGTTATCAGATAAAACACCAAAAGCACAGTTCATGAAAGAAAAAAAAAGTTGGGACTTTATGAAAATTAAATTTTTTCACTCTGCAAAACACATGGTAAAGAGAATTAAAAGACTTAACACAGATTGGGAGAAAATATTTGCAAAACACATATCTGATAAAGGTCTTGTATCCAAAATATACTCTTGAAACTCAACAATAAGAAAACAGCCCAATTAAAAAATGATCAAAAGATCCGAAGAAACCTCACCAAAGAAGATATGCAGATGGCAAATAAACATATGACAAGATGCTCAACATTATTTATCATTAGGGAAATACAAAACACTACATACCTATTAGAATGTCTAAATAAAACAAGCAAAAAACCCTGATAACATCAGTTGCCGTCAAAGATCTGAAGCAACACAAACTCTTACTCATAGCTGGTGGGAATGCAAAATGAGACACTCAGTCCAGCAACTGCACTCCTAAGTATTTACCTAGCTGATCTGAAAACTTATATCCACACACAAAAAACAGCACACAAATGTTTTTAGCACCTTTATTCATAGTTGTTGAAAATCAGAAGTAACCAAGATACCATCCTTCAGTAGGTAAGGTAAATGGATAATGAACCATGGTAAATCCATACAATGGAATAGTATTCATCCAAAAAAGAGAGAATGAGCTATCAAGTCATATAAAGACATGGATGAACTTTTTTTTTTTTTCTTTTTTTGAGACAGAGTTTAGCTCTTGTTCCCCAGGCTGGAGTGCAGTGACGTGATCTCAGCTCACCACATCCTCCACCTCCTGGGTTCAAGCGATTCTCCTGCCCCAGCCTCCTGCGTAGCTGCGATTATAGGCATACGCCACCATACCTGGCTAATTTTGTATTTTTAGTACAGATGGGGTTTCTCCATGTTTGTCAGGCTGGTCTGGGACTCCTGACCTCAGGTGATCCGCCTGCCTCAGCCTCCCAAAGTGTGGGATTACAGGCGTGAGCCACCATGCCCAGCCCGAATATTAAAAAAAAAAAAAAAAAAAAAAAATTTCAGCTTTTATTTTACATTTGGGGTACATGTGCAGCTTTGTTACATGAGTGTATTGCATGATGCTGAGGTTTTGGGGTATGAATGATCTTGTCGCCCAGGTAGTGAGCATAGTACCCAATAGGTAGTTTCTGAGCCTTTGCCCCCTCTCTCTCCTTCCTCTCATAGTCCCCAGTGTCTGTTGTTCTCATCTTTATGTTATGGATGAATCTTAAGTGCATATTGCTAAGTAAAAAAAGCCAGTCTTGAAAGGTTACATATGGAGGATTCCTTTTCTCTTTTCTTCCTCCTCCTGAATCATTATTGTTGGTTTATTACAGAGCAAAGAAGATGTTCTTGCTAGCAACAAATCAATCAAGTTATCAACATAATTATACTTTTACATTTATATTTCCTTTTTTGACATTCTGGAAAAGGTAAAGCTATAGAGATGATGATAAACAAATCAGTGTTTGTCAGGGCTTTGGAAAGGGGAGAGGGCTAAATAGGAGAAGCCTAGGTTTTTTTTTGTTTGTTTGTTTAAGGCAGTGAAACTATATGATATTATCATGATGGATACATGACATAGTGCATTTGTGAACTTTATAGCACCAAGAGGAAACTTTTTTTTTTTTTTTTTTTGGCGGAGTCTCGCTCTGTCACCCAGTCTGGAGTACAGTGGTGCGATCTCGGCTCACTGCAAGTTCCACCTCCCGGGTTCATGCCATTCTCCTGCCTCAGCCTCCCGAGTAGCTGGGATTACAGGCACCCCCAACCACGCCTGGCTAATTTTTTTTGTGCTTTTAGTAGATAATGGAGTTTTACCGTGTTAGCCAGGGTGGTCTCGATCTCCTGACCTCGTGATCCACCCGCCTCGGCCTCCCAAAAGTGCTGGGATTACAGGTGTGAGCCACCTAGCCCAGCCCCCTGAAACCTTAATATATACAAAGTTTTTAAATTCAACTTGAGGAATCTTATAATGTAACAACATGTAACAAAATGTTACATGTTGTTGCAGATAATGTTATAAAATGATACAGCAGAATGTAACAAAAGAATCTATTATAAATGTGTGAACAACCTCACTGAGGGGGGGAGAGAAAACATTGCTGACCTAAGTAAATCGGTAATAGAATGGAGCCTGTAAGACTAAAGACAAAGGAACTACGTATAAGCATCATACTCTATTTGATAAAGTTGTTTCCCTAGGGGGACGGGTAACAATTCTGAAACCATTATCCTTGTATACTGGAATCAAACTATGTAAGAAATGGATGAATATAAGAGAGTATAAGGAAATGAGTGGCAGATGGTGGGAACCAATCTCATTATTGGAGTGGGAAATTACAGATAAGCTAAGTGTGAGGAGGCTAGAACGATCCATGTGGTAATGGGTTACAGTTGGAGACATCAGTATGAACTCATGTGTAACTTAATGCAGATGTAGATGGTTACATATAGAAATCTTTATAGATATGTGTATGGGCATGGGTTAGTACACACACACACACACGCACACACACACACACACATTTCTTGGCTCCGCCAGCTGAGAGGACCCAGAAACGATGATACCCCAGTAGCAACAAGCATACTTCATACCTGTCTTGTGCTAATCTTGGTTTCTAATACTGTTACTTGGTAAAAGGAACCAATGTTCCTTGGAGAAATGACTAATTTTAAGACTAAGGCAAGAAATATAGAATATGAGCCTGTTGCATATTGTATTGCCAGAAGGTAAGGAAGTGCTCAAACTAACAAAAACAATACAGGGGTTATGTCAAAGGGATGCAGGAGCCAACTGAAAGAACTCTCGAAGGCCAAAGCTGGAACAACTTGAGCAGCATGTAATAACAGTATTGAGTTGTAACCCAAAGTGTAAAATAAATATTCACAAGTCTATACTGATAGAAATAAATGCGGGAGAATCGGCAAATCTCTCATGCAGAAGAATTTCAAATAATCTATGTAAATTAGACCTCAAGAAGGTAGAATGTAACTTCCCACTCATTAAATATTGGCTGAGCTTAGTGACTTCCTTTCAAAGTTTGAGGTGGTAGTGTAAATTGCATAACCAATTCGCTATCAATGGGCTTTTAAAAATTGTAGATAGTGCTTCAATGAAAGTTTGTATGTATGTGTTTCTATATTTCTGTATTTTTATAAGGTAAATATTCTAGGGAGACTATACCTTAAACATCTTGAAAGATATGTTCAAGTTGTTCTTCAAAATGTTACTGATTTCCATTCCTCCAGACAGTATATAAGAGTACCAATGTCTACATGCTCTTGGTACAATACATGACTCACAACATGTATTTTTATTTGCTACACAAAGAGTTTTTGTCAATCAATAATAAGAAAAAACCTGCTTGGGTGACATAGTAAGACCCCATCCATACAAACAACAACAACAACAACAACAACCAGGTGTGGTGATGTGTGCCTGTAGTCTCAGCTACTTGACAGGCTGAGGTGGGAGGATACTTGAGCCCAGGAGTTTGAGGTTGGAAGGAAAGATGTCCCAGTAGAAAGATAGTTCTCCATAAGGACCTGCATAGGCAATTCAGAAGGCAAATAGTACAAATGACCTATAAATGTTTGGAACAAAAAATGTTAACTGAGAAAAAGCAAAACAAACAAACAAACAAAAAACACCTGAATAGTCATGAAAGAAATGTGAAATTGAAACTGTGAAATACCATTTTTTTCCACTGAATTAGTTTAAAAAAAAATGATAGTAACTGGTATTGGCCTGTGTATGGCAACATGGATCTGCTTCAACGTGTTGAGGAGTAAACAAATAGACCTTTTGGAGGCCATATTTTTTTACATATACTCTTGAAAACAGGTACACACACTTTTATTCACTCCACTTTACAGGAATTTATCTGAGGACCTCAATAAAAAGTGTACAAACATATGTATAAAGATGTTCATCTCAGCATTATTACAACAAAATTAGAAATAACCTATTCAACAGTAGAGGGTTATTTAAGAAAATGATGATACTTCTCTATGATGAAATACTTGGAAGCTGCTAAAAATTGTAGAGGAATATTCACTTATAAAAATTCTTGTGATATATAATTAATATACAGCAGTTTAGTTTTAAAAGACAAACATGTTCTATATAGAGAAAAAGAAGATGGTCGGGCACAGTGGCTCATGCCTGTAATCCCAGCACTTTGGGAGGCCGAGGCAGGCAGATCACCTGAGGTCAGGAGTTCAAGATCAGCTTGGCCAATATGGTGAAACCCCATCTCTACTAAAAATACAAAAATTAGCCAGGTGTGGTGGTGCATGCCTATAATCCCAGCCACTAAGGAGGCTGAGGCAGGAGAATCCCTTGAACCCAGGTGGCGGAGGTTGCAGTGAGTGGAGATCGTGCCACTGCACTCCAGCCTCGGTGACAGAGCGAGACGCCCTCTCAAAAAAAAGAAAAAAATAAATAAAAGAAAGACCAGAAGGACACATACCACAGTGTTTATAATGTTGATCTATATGTGAGACTGAAATTTTTTTCTTTTTGTACTTATCTCTGTTTTCCTTGTTTTCTGCATCAAACTTCTGAAGTTAAAAGCTTAAGTTTTCTTTTCTTCAGTCATTAGAAAAGAGAATAAAATAAAAAGTTTTTAAAACTATGCTGATTCTACCTTTGTAATGTCTTCCTTATCTCCCTCTTCTTTCCATCTCCTTTGGCATGGCCCTGGCTCAGACCTCCTCATATCTCACTGAGACCATTGCATCAGTTTTCTAATGGGTGTCTCTATCCTTCCAAAGGATCTCATCTATCACCCTGCTCAGAAGCCTCTGAAAGTCCCTGTGTAGAATAGTGTTTTAGCTCCTTCCTCTCACCTTGTTGCACCAGTCCTACCCTCCCCACCACACACCCAGTCTGGTCTTTTTCTCCCTCCCCACCCTCATCCTCATTCATGACCCCCACCCACAGTACTCCTGCAACACTAGTCCTTTCAGCCTACCTAGCCATCCCTGGTCATGGAACATATAGCCACACTTCAGTCTTCTCTTGTTTAAAGTCTACCCATCTTTCAAGGCCTGTCTTCTTCGAGAAGCCTTCCTCTATCATTATTAGCTCTCTCATACTTTGGTTTACTGTTTGAACTTCTTCCATGGCCATGATTACCAGCTGCCTTCTAATATAGTGATTCCTTAAGGATTCTGCCTCCTCCTTTGGTCACCTCAATTTCAGGAAGGTCTGGACTCCCAGTGCCTGGAACCCGCACACAGAAGGGGCTTCATGGAAGTCTGCTGAATCGAGTTGTTGACTCAGAGTTGCCTCTGCACAATGTGTGCTGCAGCTCCAGAGTCAGTGCTTCCGTGTTCCATAATATGCCTTAAACATATGATTCTCTGACATGCAGGAATCTGTTAAATTATACATGTAAACTATCACGCTTGAGTGTGATAATGTGGCATCAAAATGTAAGGTTTATGGGCACTCCATTTTGTATTTAGAAAAACTTTTTTCTGCACCTGGCTAGTAAATATTGAGTCTGAACTTAATTGTGGGCAATTCCTTGGAAAAAATGATTCTGTGGAAACCCAGTCATGTCCTGGAGGCAACCACAGATAATTACACTGAGAAAACATTTCTATAATACTCCTGCTTAACATAAAAAGCCCATTGTTGAATCTTGGTTTCTCTTTCTTTGCTTTCTGTTTGAAAGGTGATGGTATTTCAATAACGATAATACATTTTATTGCAGCAGTAAGCTTGTTTTATTAGCTCTAGAATATCCTTAACTATATTTTTCCCTGTAAAGTTTAGGGGTTTTAGATGCCTTGCCTTCCTTTTAATTCTCCCTGTGCCCCGTGCTTTGCCTGGCTCTCCACCTTTCTTTGTAGTCTGTCATTGCACTCTTGGGCATCTGTATTTCACATAGAACTGTTGTTACAGAAGTGAAACATAAACAGGAAGAGCTAGCCACTTCCCAGCATTTCTTGGCATGAGTTTCTTCCGTTGCATTGAGGGGCCATGTGAGTCAGCTCCACTCTGGTAGATGACTTTCCTGTTCCACCATCAGACACAGGGGTTCGGGCTGTTGCAGTATGTGAGAGGTCAAGCACGAATGGGTTTCTGAACCAAAGCTACCAGCATACCTTTTTGGTGCATGCTGTCTCCAGGAAAACATGCCCTGTAACCTGCATTGCTTTATGGAACTTAGAAAGAGATACTTCCACTTCCATATCATTTACGTTATGGGATGGGCCTCTCCTGAAAAATTAAATTTGTTAAAATTGTGCAAATATTGATGAATCCTCCTCATCGTAGGGCTGGCTGGGGATATGGACCTCACAAGTGGTCCTGCCAATGTATATGTCCCTTTGGCTATGTGTCCGTCTGTCCCTCCATCCACCCATCATCCATGATCTCCCCACAACTGGGATCCTTCTGAGCAGGAATTCAGTCTGATTCATCTCAGGATTCCCAGCAGCTCTTCTCGAGACTTGTGTCACGGAGGCCCAACTCTCCCCGGATGATGAGGAAAGTGCTGCTTTCTCTTGGCCTCTGCAGTGTGCACTGGAGACAGGATGCTGAAAACACGGCCCGTTTGCAGGGTTGGGTGCTGTAGAGGAACTCTTTAACTCACGTGACCGCAGGCTATCCTCTCCCAGTTTCCTGACCTCTTGGAAATCCCGTAACAGCGGTGGGCATGGGTGACATGGCTGGTCCAGCAATTAACAACTTTTCTGGTGTGTATGTGTGTGTGTGTGTGTATTTGACTCTACAGGTCAGTTTTTGGGTTGTACGAGAAATTCTAACAGCACAGACTTTAAAAATAAGGGCAGAAATCCTCAGCCATTTTGTGAAAATAGCCAAGGTAAGCCTTTTATTATTATTTTTCCTTCCTTTCCCTTTTCTCTCCCACACCTCCTCCCTAAAAATATGTTTCCTCAGTACTTTGGGAGCTGCTTTGCTGTGGGCCTGCTGGGCAGAGTTCAAACAGGGTGCTGTGGCTTGACTTCCCCAGGCAGAGCCAGCTGTTAGACCTGCCTGGGTGCTCACCAGCCCCCTAGCACCTGTGTGCAAATTGGCAGCATGCCCCCATACCCTATAATGTTGGCAGCCAGCCCTTCTCCTTACCTGGGCTTTCACAGTCTCTCCACAAGGCAGGACCCAGAGGCTGTCCCTGGAATCCATTCATTCTCCTACTTTAGATTTAGCCAGTTCTGGGGGTTGATAGATTTTAGTTAGCGTCAATGCTCAATGCTTGTGATATCATCACATCCTGCACAATATTGTCAGCAGTCAGCAGACCCCACCCACCTCCCACTGAGCTTCAGGTCTGGGCCAGATGACCCTGCAGCCCCCCATCCCCACCTCCTGCCCCCTGGCCTGATAGGTTCTGTCCTTGTTGGGCATCACCTTTTCCCTCCTCTTCCCTTATCTCTAGGAATGCTGTGCCATCCCGTGGGCCTTCCTGGACCACTCATGCCCAGCAGCTCCTCCCTATACACTGGTTTCAACCACTCAGGCTTGCCTGACTCTCGGCTGCAGCATTGTGCTGGGTGTTTCGCTGCTTGCTTCATGTATGCATGTGTTGTCTTCCCACCCAGGTCCTAGGAAAGCTGCCCTTTACAGAGGCCCCTTATGAGCCAGGCACCATGCTATGGTCAGCTGCTTTACTGACCTGGTCATGTTCAGTGCTCATATGATTATAATTCCATTTGCAGAGGAAGGAGAGCTTAGAGAGGTGAAGTGTCCATGCTCAGGGCCGCCCCCATGGCCAGGCAGTGGCAGGGCAGGAATTGGAGTCATGCCTCTGTGCCTTCAGGGAAGCTGCTCTGCTGGCCTCATGGGCAGGTTAAGTGCATCATCTATTTATGTTAAGAGCAATGGCCACATTTACTTCCTTTTTTTTTTTTTTTTTGAGACGGAGTCTTGCTCTGTTGCCCAGGCTGGAGTGCAGTGGCGTGATCTCGGCCTTCCGGGTTCACACCATTCTCCTGCCTTAGCCTCCCGAGTATCTGGGACTACAGGTGTCCGCCACCACACCCGGCTAATTTTTTGTATTTTTAGTGGAGATGGGGTTTCACCATGTTAGCCAGGATGGTCTCGATCTCCTGACCTGGTGATCCGCCTGCCTTGGCCTCCCAAAGCGCTGGGATTACAGGCGTGAGCCACCGCGCCCGGCCCACATTTACTTCCTGTGCATTCTCCTGAAGTACTTGGAACTGGTGCTGGGCTTAAGATATTTGTTGTTGTCAATCAGTTCTGTGCTGGGCCACAAGAGAAAGTAGGATGTGGTTCCAGTCCTCCCGGGCTGTCAGTTTGGAAATGTGTTTATCGGGCCCACCCATGGAATCCAAAATGATCCCTCCTTAATCTCTGCCATTTTCTGTGTGGCAGACTGTCATGCTGGCTCTGTGCCCTGGGTCTTTCCTTGTGCAAGCCCCTTCCTTTCTCTGGGCCTTGGTTTTCCCATCTATAAAATGAAAGGGGTGGGTTAGATAATTTTCCATAGCCCTTTCAGCTCTAAAAAGAAGTTCTGTGACAGGCGTAGCAATGCAGATACATGGAATGAAATTCAGCTTGCTTAGATAATCTATTCTTATACACAGGAAACAATTAGAGAATGTTACGAGATGTATGAAATGAAATAGCTCATGTGGTGAGAGAGAAATTTCCAAGCAGGAATAGAGCTGTGAGGACTAAGTATAAGGGCTTTTCCTTTCTTTATGCATTTCACTAGGCCCCTACAATGTGCTGGGCACCGTACTGGGTATGAGAGACACGGTGGTAGATAAAACTTTGTCCTTGCTCTCAGGAAACAGCCCAGGGTGAGAGAGAGGCAAGTACAAAGCAAGTACAATCCAGTGTGCTACAGATATGCATGGACTTCTTTGGGGACACGGTCAGGAAAGACATATTAGAGGAAGGGGCACCTGAGCTTGGAAATACTTAAGTGACAGGGGTGGGAAAAGACAAGGCTGAGACTCACATTGTACTGAGCTCCTGCCCTGGGACCAGCCACTGGTCTAGGCAGTTGATATGCACTGTCTCATGTGGCAGAAGTGCCGTGATTGCCTTCCGCACTTTAAGTATGAGGACAGCAAGGCTCAGAAGGATTAGGTAACTTGCTGAAGGACACACAAGTAGTGGGAGCTGGGATTGGAACCAGGTCTTCTGGTTCCATAGAGCCTGCCTAATAACCCAAACTTCACTGACTCCCAAGAATGAGAAACGGCACCCCCATCCTGTTAGCAAGTTTCCGGTAGCATAAAACCAGGAACAGAGCAGTTGCATTTTTCTGCACTTACACTCGGCTGTGTCTCATTCTGTTTCCCTCCATGGTAAGAAACTTGTCTGAGACTGAATTGAATCCAAATGTTCTCACTAATTTGGGGTCTGGTTCAAAGGAACATGGTCAAGTGATGGGGAAGCCCGAGCACTGCCTTCCCAGCTGAGAGGGATTATGCAGATTATTGGTACCATCTTTCCTCGGCCTCTGTCTCCTTCTGGTGTTAAGATAATCATAGAAGACCCACATTGATGCTGCTGGCACAGTCGGGGTTTTAGTTTACAAAAGCCTGCTGGGACAGTATTCAGATTTGTCTTAAAAAAGACGTAATGCACATTATCAAACCTTACCCCGTGCCACGTTTCTGTCCAGACTAGTCAGCTTATGAAATTTTGCACATGTTTTAGATGCAGACTCACCTTTTGACAATTTGAGAGAAAAAAAGCATATGGTTTCTATGAACTCCTTAGAACTATGTTTTCTACATGAGATATTTTTAAGTGTAATTGAATTTCATAAATATGACATTTGGTAACACTTGAGCATGTTTTTGTTCTGTTGTTTATAGCAGCAAAATAATCTATTCCATATCTTTTTTTCAGAAACTTCTAGAACTCAACAACCTTCATTCTCTCATGTCTGTGGTGTCAGCATTACAAAGTGCTCCCATCTTCAGACTGACAAAAACCTGGGCCGTAAGTTAATCTCTCTAAGTCTATCTGATTTCGGCTATCATTTCATTGGTGAAGTTCTTTATTCCACAAGCCCCAGCCTTCCTCTTACTGTCTATACTTTGTCAATGACAGAGTTACTATGAGTTGATGACGGTTCTGTAGGCATCCTCACTCCGTCACTGACCCCATCCCCATTTTGGCACCAGGGAATGATGAAGGTGCTGACGTGGCTGGGGTCAGAATCCCCCAGAGAGGATCTTCTTGGACACCACCATGTCATGTGTGATGACCGGGTCAGCAGCGTGACTTCTGCCCTCCACTTGGCTGGAATTTTCCTCTGGCAGGCTCCAAACTGCCCTTGGGAAGGTCTCTGGGCTGATGGTTCGCAGCTGCCCTGGGTCACTAGCCATACCGCTAAGTTTCCCTGGAGAAACCTGTGACCCCCGTGTAGGAAAAAACGGGTTTTTTTCCTAAGGCCCTGGATAATTTCAGCTCAGAGGTGGAGTCTGATAGTTACATAATTGAGTCTGTAGGAAAGTTTTTCTGCTGTAAAAATACTTTAAAAATATCTCAGACCTCTTTATCCTCCTTCTCTTGGCATAGTGCCTGACATGGGGGAAGTAATTGCTATTTCCATAGCTCATTAGCATTCACCTCCTGGCCTGCCTGATCTGGGGTCTCTCACAGCCACACAGCGCAAGCCTTTCAAGACCTGTTTATATCCCATGGAACTGACAGAAACTGTATGGAATTGTCAGATGTGCTTCTGCAACTCATTTCCGAACTTCTTTCTGCCAGTTCGTGGGGCTGGGCTCTGTTTCCTACTTGGCTGGTTCAAGGGCCTTTAAAATACTCAGGGATTATGTTGTAGGTGATCGAAAATGAGCCTTGTTTCTTTAAATTGCCGTTTTCCATAGATCTAGTCCTCGCAAAGTAGAGAAGTTTTAGCCCAGTGTCGGAAAACTGGGTTTGCATTCAGATGCCATTCAGAGCATGACTTCTGTGCGACTCATTTTCTCGTATCTACTCGGGGAGGTTGGCGTAGATTCTTGGTTTTCCATCAGTGCTTTGTGGAGTCCCAGGGGTTCCTTAGAGTTGCCTTGGGCGCCACCAGGGGCTGAGATTGTGGAGAGATGCTGCCAAGCAGGTGGTTCGGGCACTATTTCCACCAGAGCAGCTCTGTTTGTATCAGTTTTATGTACTGGACTTTTGGGTGAATTTCGACTGAGCAATGGCTTTGGAGGTCGAAAGCAAGTTTGGAAGCCACCGGTCTTAGCAGTTGCTGCCAGCCCTGTGATTCCAAGTCATTCTGACCAGTAAGGCTTTTTTTTCAAAAGTTGCTTGGAGATTTCTTTTTAAAATGAATTTTCCATCACTTAGATGCTGTTATTGTTTCTTGGATTGCTGGGAGCTATGTGAGGACCCAGAGGGATGATTTTTGAATCTTCTCATAATGCCTAGACTTTACTGTCAGCAATATTGTAACTCTCAACGATCCCTATAAGCTATACAGTTGGTGGAGGCAGAGATAGTTAGCACAGAGGGCTAGGGTGTCTAAGGGTCTTGCACAGAGATATGGTCCACTCAGTGATAGGGCCAGGCCCATGGATGAAGCGATGGTGTCCTCCAGGGGATGCTGTGTACTGCCAGGACAGTGGGCAGCAGCAGGTCACAGCAGTACCCAGGACCACTCTGTTAGGCTTGACAGGCCCTGCTCAAGGTCGCTGGGTCTTCACTCCTGTTGATGGTTCTTTGCTGTAATGAAAATAAACCTCCAGGCCAGGTGCAGTGACTCACTCCTATAATCCTAGTACTTTGGGAAGCTGGGGGTGGGAGGATCGCTTAAGGCCAGGAGTTTAAGACCAGCCTAGACAACATAGCAAGACCGCATCTTTGCAAAAATTCACAAAATTAGCTGGGCATGGTAGTGTGCACCTGTGTCACAGCTACGCAGGAGACTGAGTCAGGAAGATCCCTTGAGCCCAGCAACTCAAGGCAGCAGTGAGTTATGATTACGCCACTACCCTCCAGCTTGGGTGACAGAGTAAGACCCCATCTCTAAAAAAGAGAGAGAGATTGAGAGAGAGAGAGAGAGGAAACTTCCTTGAGGAGCCTGGAATGGAATTTGCACCCAGGACCCATTCAAAGGCATGGGCATATTCACCTAGCTCCCTTTCAAGCCATCTGGGTCATATACTTCCTCACACGTATGCCAAGATAAAAACATGTGGCAGGCACTGCCCTAAATGCTCACTCTTTCTTTCTCTCTCTCTCTCTCTCTTTCTCTCTCTCTCTTTCTTTTTCTTTCTTTCTCTCTTTTTCTCTCTTTCTTTCTCTCTTTCTCTCTCTCTCCTTCCTTCTTTCCTTCCTTCTGTCCGTCCGTCCGTCCATCCGTCGTCTCACTCTGTCACCCAGCTGGAGTGCAGTGGCCTGAACACAGCTTACTGCAGCCTCAGCCTCTTGAGCTCAAGCAGTCCTTCCACCTCAGCCTCCTGAGTAATTGAGACTACAGGCCACACCACGTCCAACTAATTTTTAAGTTTTTTGTAGAGATGATAACTTGCTATGTCGCCCAGGCTAGTCTCAAACTTCTGGGCTCAAGCAGTCCTCCTGCCTCAGCCTCCCAAACTGTTAGGATTACAGGTGTCAGCCATTATACCTGGCCCCTAAACAATTTACATATATTAACCATTTTGTTCTGACAGCTGCCCATTGAGATAGGTACTGTTACTATTGTCATTTATAGGTGAGGAAACAGACACAGAATGGTAGAATGGTTTATGCAGGGCTCCACAGCTAAGTGGCAGGGCTGGGATCACACCTAAGCAGCCTGGCTCCAGAATCCATGCTCTTAACCACCATACCCTACTGAACAAAAAAGACAATTCCAGCCTACCCCGTGTCACCCAAAATAAGAGAGGGGTCTTATTTTTTTAATTTTTGTTTTTGTTTTCCCTTTTGTACCATAAGGATTGCATTAGAAACTTGGAAAATAAGATTGGTAGACTACCGGTACCTCCCGGGCATTTGGGTCTGTCTTGGCTGTGGCTGCTGTTGGCCTGGCACCTGGTTGCTGGCATGCAGCAGAAAGAGCAGTCAGAGGAGGGCCCATCAGGGAGGGGACATGCAGCCAGTGAGCCAGAGAGCTGCAGCAGGACTTTGAAGGCTGCCTTGCAAACGCCTTCTGGCCACGCATTCCTTGGATTGTTAATACCATGGCTTCTGTTGCTCCTCTACTTCCCTTGGTTGGCTCCTGTCTTTGCACCTCAGTGGGCATTTAGCTGGTGGGGAAGAGGAAGATGCCAGGGAGCTAAGATTACATGTCACCAAAGAGCAGGAGACTCAGGGCAACAACATGTCCCTGTTTCTATTCTGAGAAACCTCCCTATTGTGTCCTAAGGGCTGAGCCAGGGCTGTTTCCCTGGTTACAGAGAGCCACTTACCAGGGCAAAAGGTGGGTAGATGCAGCATCCTAGGAAATAAGAATGGCAACTGCCACAATATTGTGTCAGGGAGATAGGAGGTGAAACACACTGTGTGGATTACAACATGAGGTCTCCAAGGTCACTTGTGGGGTAGCTGCTTGTTCTTGGTGAACCCACTATTCAGCCTTTGTTTCAGATCAGACTCTTCCCTCTCACTCACATGTCTTGTTAATCCAAGGACTACGGTTGGCATAGAGCATTTAGGAAACAGAGGGGGCCAAACTCATCATCTTTTTATTTCATCCAAATCACCCCCATCCCCAGTGGAATGGCAGACTCCACTGTCTGTATTCTTGATGCACCTGTCTGATAACAGCATGCAGGGTGGAGCATACACCGACTCTGCAGTTTTGTTTATAGGTCTGCCACCCCCTTTTGACTGCATGCCTCATTGATGATGTTGATTTTTCTCTGTATCCTTGGTGCCCAGCCACTATACATTTGTTGTTTGAATTGTATGTGTTGTCCTGAGTTGCATTGCATCTTTCTTTTGCTATTAATTTCTGGTATGAGATTGCCATAGAAATGTTGCCCAAAGAGAGCTGTTTCCTCTCTGCTCACTTGTCCTTTGAGTTGGAACTGGTGAGGCCTCATGTGCCACAGAGTAGAGAGGTGCAGGTGGCACTGGAGGAACCAACCGTAACATCCCCAAAGGTCAGTGCTGTGATAGTTTTTGTTTTGCAGAGGAGGAAAACTGAGGTTTGAAGAAGTAGAATGACTTGTTCAAGATCCAGAGCTAGTGAGCGACAGAACCAGCATGACACAGCCTTGTCCTGCTGGAATCCACAGTCCGTCTTCTTGGCGGGTGTGTTGGATGGCTTGCTAATGGTAAGAACCTGTGAGAGAATCGGGCTGGGCACAGGGCAGGGACAAATAGACACACTGCTTTGGAAATGGGGCTAGAGAAATGCAGCTAGCACACAGGGCCCGGGGACAGGGCAGGCCAGCTCTCTGTGCCATCCCTGTGGGTTGCACTGAAAGCCTGAATATCTGGGAAACCTGGTGGAAGGGAGTTACAGGTGTGGTAGGATACCTGTTACTTGGCCACATCATGGATGACCTCCAGAGAATTGATCATTAAGCTAGGGCAGGGCGTCCTGTTGGCCTCTCCATGGGTGGCTGCTAAGTGCTAGCTGCTGGGTGAGCTAGACAGGACAGACTGACACTGAACATAGGCCTGTACACAGTAGGCCCTTAATAAATGCTGTCTGCATACACAAACAGGAAGGCTACCATAGCT
Organism: Theropithecus gelada; assembly: GCF_003255815.1. Taxonomy (NCBI): domain Eukaryota; kingdom Metazoa; phylum Chordata; class Mammalia; order Primates; family Cercopithecidae; genus Theropithecus; species Theropithecus gelada. The sequence continues at coordinate 11,987,055 of NC_037683.1, read as the reverse complement.
GGCCCGGAAAAATGCAGATGGGGAATGATTTACCCCAGCACTGTGACGACTTTGGAATATTGGCTCCCTTAAAGCCATGAAACCTGAGCAGGAAGTTGTAGCAGCCAATTCTGATTTCCTGAGTACACATCACCGTGTGGCTCTTATTCATTCTGCAAATCAAACATTTCTCAAATGTCAGGTTCTGAAGCCATAGTCAAGGCCCCTGTCCTCATGGGCTTTCATGTTACTCAGGGAGAATAAACGTGCCCAGTCTGGCTGGCAGAAGAAGTGATCAATAAATGTTTATTGAATACATGAAGTGATCAGCAGGGAGCTGTCAAATTGGAAGAAAAGTGATGCAGAATACATGACAGAGAATGACCAAGTGTCTGCTTTAGTGTGGCATTAGGGAGGGCCTCACTTCCCTAATGTCATGCTGAAGTACAGGCGTAACGTACATTCAGCCATGTACTTTCAGTCAAGTCCTGAATGACAAAAAGGAACCAGTCATGCCAAGATGAGGGGATGAGCATCCCAGGCAGAGGAGATGGCTGGTGCAAAGCCCTGCACAGGAATCAGCTTGATGTGAACAAGGAACTCAGAGGTCAGTGTGACCAGAGCTCAGCGTGCCAGGAGGAGATGGATGTACGAGGCAGTGGCTGGGCAGCGGGGCCAATCATGTTGGGCTGAAAGCCTAGGAGAGGAGTTAGGTTCTGTTCCAAGCGCAGTGAAGGATTTCAAACAGGAGACGGATACAATCTGGCTTCCAGTTGCTCTTTGGTTTTTGTGTTTTTAATTACTGTTGCTACTGTGGAAAACAAATTAGGTGGGGGATGGGGACCAAGAGTGGAAACTGGGGGCCTACTCAGGAGGTTAGGGCAGAATTCAGGAGCAAGGGGATGTTGGCAGGATCAGGGTGTGGCTGGGGATATTAGAACAGCAGGCTGATACCGGATATGCTGGGGAGAGCTGACAGGTTGTGTGCTGGATGAGATGTCGAGATGAGGAGAAGAGAATGAGGGGTGAGTCCTAGGTTTTGGGCTTGAGCAACTGAGAAGCCGATGAAACCTTTTCTTTGATTAGAGTGATCTCAAGAGGAGACTGACTGCTTTGTGAGTGATCTAGGGGTATGGAATTCCTAGAGTATGGATGAGTCACTCATTACAGTAATTACAGTCAGGTGCTAGACGTGCCATGTGTGCGCATGTGTGTAAACACACACACACCACATGTGTGCACACATACGTACATGCTCTTCTTGCTCTGTGCATGTTCCCAGAGTGATTCGCTCTTTCCTACTGAATTGATCCAAAGAGTTTGACTCATTTGCTGCAGCATTGTGAAAACTGAAGTTCTTGAAAGGCAGAAAATCATAGCTGATGGGTCAGGAGGCCTGGTCTGGAGGGTGGTGACCTGGGAGGGGAACGATCTTGGGAATGGGGCTGTCAATCCTAGATATCTGGGGACACAGTCATTGAGCTGTGCAATTCAGAGAATCGCTCCTTGTACGAAGAGAACTAAGGCCACTTGGCAAATATCACAGGACAGCAGATGTGTGACATTCACATACTTTGGAATTCAAAGTCCTTCATCCAGGAAGTGCCCTTTGCCCCCCTTTGTCTGACGCAGTGCCTCAGTGGTAGCCACCCTCTGATGTTGTTGAGAAGGTGGTGATAGGCCTGAGCTGCTTTTTGGAGGCATTTCTGAGCATTTGGTCAGGTGGGAGGTGAGTCAGGTGAGGCAATAAGGAGATGGATGCAGAGGAAACCAACATTTGCAGCCTTCACTCACACATCCTCATCATTCCTTGTAGCCTGGCTTGGAACTGCTTCTTAGAAGTTCTCAGTCAGATCTGCTGACATTTGCACCCTCATCTTCCTTGACATTGCTACAACATTGGACACTGTTCATAACTCCCATCTTGAAAAATCTCTTTTCCCTTGGCTTAGTTTTCTTCCTCTTGACTCCTTTTGTTTCTATGGATGTGGATCTTCTGCAAGGCGGTGACCTCTCCACCTTCCCTGATCCATTTGCTATCCCTTGGTGGTCTCATCCACTTGGGGAGCTTCAAGTGTCACCTGCTGTACCCCAGTGATGGCTGGCTTTTCAGTTACAGCCCTGGTCTCTCTCCTGTACCCTAGAACCCTGTTCTAGCTGTCTGCTGCATAGAGCCCTCTGCTTGCATGTTCCTTTGACAGCTCGCACTTGGCATGTCTGAAATCAAACTTTGGTTTCCAGGAAGATGATGGTGAGTGCCAGAAGACTCTCTTAACAGACTGTGTTTTAGGCTCTTAGGCAATATGGTAGACTGAGAAATAAGCCTCTCCCTCCCCGTCTCCTGCTTCAAACACACAAACACAAATTCTGGATAAAATACAACCAAATTAAAAAACCAACAAGCAAAGCTAAATTAGAAGCCAAGAAAGGGAAGTCACCATGTGTTAAAAATAAAGTGCTCTCAGAGTCAAAACAGTGAGCAGAGTTCAGAGAAACTGCTGTGTATAAGCCTTTGCAGCTGGGAGCTAGGGTTGTAATGCCTGCACAGAGAGGAGAGTCCGGCTGCACACACATGGGGGGCTGGAATTCAGCTACCCACAGAAATCAGAGAGACACGTCAGGTATGGCTGCATCAAAAAGTCCCTCTCCAGCCTAGGACAGCCCCAAGGGAGCATGAGTGGAAAAACTCATCTATGAGAAATTGTCACCCCAGCCTGTACCTTACGCAGTGAAGGGATCTGAGTACATATTACATATGATTGGCATTGATGATCTGCATTGGTGTGGGGACCTCAGACCAAGAAATGAGGGGCATGGAGATTGAGAGCATGGCCTCTTAAATCAGACACCTGAGTTGAGCCCTGGGCCTACCTCTTACAGTGAGGATTAAATGAGTAAATACCTGGAAAAATGTTTAGAACTATGCCTGGCTCATATTGAGGGTTTGGTATTACCTGTTGTTGTTGTTATTATTTTTGACTCTTTCGAATGGATTGGCAGAGGCTTCCATCCGTGTATGACAGGCCCTTTTACTTATGGCCTGAACTGTCATCCTCTTTCAGCTGGTCTCATTGCTTCGGGACTTGCACTCTCTGGGCCACCCTCACACCGCTACTGGAGTGATCTCTCCAAAACATAGTTTCAAGGTTTTCACATCCCTGGTTAAAGATAGTTTTTAGTGTTCTCCCTCAACCCCTCATCCACCTTGCTAGGATGGGGGCTCTATGCCATCACTCCTCCAGAGCGGCATTGTGCTCAGATACAACCATTCCGATGCCAGTTTTTCTTTTTGATCTGCCATTTGAGCATTTATTTCACCTTCAGTTTTATGATAATGAATATTTTGTCAGCCAGTTTTTAACCATCATGTGCACTTCCAACCCTGTATTTCAGTGATGCCTCTGAGTGAAGGAGAGAGACTGAGCTAGAATGAGAGAGAATTGGTCTGTCCTCATGAGTGTTTCTGAGAGAAACTTGCATCTGGGGATGTGGCACATGATGTAAGCTGGTGGGTGCTGAGTGTCTTGCAGAGTGCTGAGGACATAATAGAGGCATTTCGACATTGACAGCAAACACCAAAAGATTTCATACCTACTTCCTGACCCTAAAAAACAAACCATAAACCTTTCAGCTGTGGCTAGCGGTGCATCTGCTACCACCAGCAACACAGCAACTCAGAGCCCCAAGTCATGTGTGCAAGAGATGCGAGAGCTGGCCTGAGGAATTTCTGTTAAAACATGGCCATAGTCAACTCATTCTTTTTCATTCACTGTTCATGCTTAGCAGTTTGTGATTGTTCCCCTGTTTGCAAGTTGAGCTGAAGTATCTGGAAAAGTAGAATAAGCAGTCAAAATGGTGTTCGCATGTCTATGGCATCCAAATGCCCAAGTCAAAACCACACGTTGTCAAAAGGAGAGTTTCCATCTCTCCCCTGTCTCTTCTAGTCTTATGCAAAACAACACTTACCTCCACTTTAGCCAAACTGCTGTTTCCTTAAACAACCCTTGTGTGTCCACCTCCAGGCCGGCGCTGATGCCTTTTGTGGCCTTGGGGCCTCTCCAGCCCCATCTGTGCTTGTTGAAATCCCTCTAGACTTGTTTTCAGGACTGTCTCTTCCTGCAGTTCCTTCTTTGGGTAATAGGGTTTGTTCTTCCCCTAGAGAACCCTCTCCTATGTAGTGTTTCTGATCCTTCCTTGCTGAGCCAGGTTGAACAAATGAGATGTGTATTTGGTACCTGACTCTCTGCCCACTGCCAGACCAGATCTGGACCCTGAATGGGCCCTCGGCAAACATATGTTAGGGGATCAAACTCAACCTCCCGGCTCTCTATTCTTGGGTCTTTGTGGGAATATCTGCTGGGTTGCCATGGGTGGAATAAAAAAATTAACAAAAATTATTAGAAATAAATGAGAAAATTGTCCTACAGGATTGTGTATGTGTGTGTATATGCATGTGATTGGATACATGTGTATATGTGTGCATGTAACTGTTTAAGGATGATTTTTTAAAAAGATAAAATCATGACTCATACAAATATAAGATGAATACTTGTCAAAGATTTTATTTAACTCATTGATTAAGGAGAGAACCAGTAAGATATTACAACCATATCAAAAGAGAAGCTAGAGTACTGCACTTTTATAATCAGGTAAGGAAGGCTAAAATCAGTTTAAAAATTGATATGAAATTAGTCACTATTCCGAAGGTGATAATCAGTAGCATTCTATGAGGCATTATTTGCCTTTCTGTAGACAGGAATTATTTATATTACCATATTTTCTACAAATTAACTTCTGTCTATACAGGGTTTAAAATAGCTTTAGTCAAAGATAAACATGGACAGCTAGCCAGGATACCACTAAATTTCAGTTACAATTTTTCCTCATGTTACATACAGTAGTCTCTATTGCGTCTAATATTTTATATTAGGTATGTGACATTGTATTTTTCAGAAATCGGCATGTTGTATCTAAAGAAGTAAAAAATTATTTTAAAAATTCCAGTTCGTTTCCTTACTGATTCCATACTTAGTCTGCTGAATCCATTGGTCCATAGATTATCCACAACACTAAAAATTCTTTCCGTATCAACAGTAGACACTGGAATTGAAATGGAATTTTAAGCCAATTTTAACATATTTGGAGCAGCAGGCTCTTTGCTAATAAATATTTCCATGTATCAAGAAATATTCTCTCGAGGCAAGGGAGCAAGACACCGAAGTCCTCATAAAGAAAATTTGGAGAAATTTTGTTCTCCTCCATGGAGACAACTTCCAGATTTGAACTGCTTTACTAGAAAGGGGAACGGTGGTTTGTGATCAGTCAAATACAAGTGCCACATACAAGGTACTCAGAGCATGATGGGAAATTTCCAGAAGCCATCCACTTCTTCAGGTATTTCTCCAAGATTTGTGATCTTCCTAGCTTTTGACCTCATGGTTTGTGAGTCCCATTTATCCTTTGCACCATGAAAGTGATTCAAAATTAATAAGCAGGGACTTTGTTTTTACCTTGTAAATTAATTTCATTTTGCATATGTGGTTATAGCCCCTTTCTCAGTCCTATGTTGTATATTTTTGCTTTTTAATAGAAATTTTACCTATTTTATTGATAGTTTATAAAAATTAGCTCTTAGGTTTAGTAATCACTTCTATAGGTTTGATGTTTAGCTTTTTTTAGTTTGATGTTTTGTTTTTTAACATGCCAGTTTCTACTTTTACCCATTGATTTCTTTCTCCCATTTTCCCACTATTTTCTTAGCTTGTTGAGTTGAATATTTAGTTGATTTATATTAGTTCTTGTTTAATAACAAATGAATTTAAAGCCACAAAGTTTCCTCCTAATGTGCTTTTGGCCTCATCACACAGTTTAACGTACAGTATTCTAATTATGTATGGCTTGTAAATAGTCCATTATCTTGGCTTTTATTTGGTCTTTTGCCCAAGAATTATTTGAATATTCAAAATTTTCCAAGTAATTGGATTTTTCAGTTGTTGTTATTTTTCTCATGATTCTTTTATGTAGCAAGTCTTTTGGCAGCATTTCCTCTGTGTCAGGAATCATACCAGATGCAGGGATCAGTAGAGTGGATGTAGCCAGCATGGTCACCCTCCTCGTGGAGTCCATAATTTGTGGAGGGAGACACAAATGTAATCATACAGTCAAGCACAATCATGATCAATATTATGGAAGAAAATCTCAGGGTGCCCCAAGACTTCTAAACTTTACTAGAAGTGAAGTTATACTTAGTGAAATTTTCCTTAACCTTACTTCCTTATCTCTTTTCTTGAACAAAAATGGTTTTAGTATCTGTTTGACTCTGGGTAAGCAGACAATTTACTTTCTCGTATGTAGTTCTGATGGTTTCTTCCTGAGGCTTCCCATGAACTCTAAAATCTAAGGGACCCTCAAATTCAGATGAGGTTTGCAGTTTATGGTTCTTGTAATGAAAGCTTAAAACGTGTGAGTAAATGCTGTTATTTCCTGAGCAAACAAACCCTATATTTAAAAAATTAAACCTAAAAAAGTTATTATCAGCATTACATACACATGAATTTTAAAAATCACTAAGTACTGAAAGATTTAGTGAAACAACTAACACTCATCACTCATCTCTCCACACCCCCATTATTCCCCAGAGGCAACCACTTTCAGTTTAAGTGGCTTCTTCTAGTAGTTTCTGCCATATATTTACCAATGTGCTTTTGCTACAGTTTCTTGACCCATCTGCTTTAGACAGCATCTGGTGACTTCTTTGTATGGTAGATGTTTGTTTAGTTTTCCTGAACCACCTTCCCTTGTTCCTCAAACACATTCATCATTATAGCGAAATCACTTTTGTTAAATGAATATTTGGTGTTTTAATGATTAGGAATGAGTAAGTATGCCTCACTATATAGTCAAGTAGTAAACTATGAATAATATGCCCTTCCTTGAATATTTTGTCATTTCCCTGGATTGATTTATTTTGTTTTTTTTTGTTTCTTGGTTTTGTTTTGTTTTGTTTTTGTTTTTGTTTTGTTTTGTTTGTTTGTTTTTGTTTTGGGTCTTTCTGATGCCCAGGCTGGAGTGTAATAGCTCATAGCTCACTGCAACCTTGAACTCCTGGGCTCAAGCAATCCTCCTGCTACAGCCTCCCAAATAGCTGAGACTACAAGTGTGCACCACCATGCCCAGCTAATTTTCTTTTTTTTTTTTTTTTTTTTTGAGACGGAGTCTCACTCTGTTGCCTAGACTAGAGTGCAGTGGCGCAACCTCGGCTCACTGCAACCTCCGCCTCCCGGGTTCAAGTGATTCTCCCGCCTCAGCCTCCAGAGTAGCCAGGGTTACAGGCGCCCGCCACCATACCCGGCTAATCTTTGTATTTTTAGTAGAGACAGGGTTTCAACATGTTGGTCAGGCTGGTCTCAAACTCTGACCTCATGATCTGCCCGCCTCGGCCTCCCAAATTGCTGGGAATACAGCGTGAATAACTGCGCCCGGCCTTAAAATTTTTTTGTAGAGATGGTATCTTGCTATGTTGCCCAGGCTGGTATCAAACTCCTGGCCTCCCAAAGGAGTGAAATTACAGGTGTGAGCTACCATGCCCTACCCATTTTTCTGGAATTTCTAATTGCCTTTAAAAACTTTTTCTTATCCTATCTACCAGATATCTAAGTAATCCTAAAATTATTTTATGTTTATTTTTTATTACATATAATAAATAGGTCTATCCCCTCCCCTCCGTGTGCCATCATGTCAGGTTTTTAATCAAGCCACTTTTTCTCTGGAGACATCTCTTCTAGGGCTGATCCAATGTGGACCAGTTGTTCTTAAGGCCTACTGTTCATTGGTCATCCCATCTCTCCCTTTCCTACTCCTGGATTGGATCCACAATTTCCTGTTTCCCGTGTCTTACTAATTCCTGGCTAATTCCTGTATTTTTCTAGAGGAAATTCTCAGTTTTCAAATACATCATGGGAAATACATGTTTAGGGTTTTTTGATGTCTTCTAGTGACCTATGCACTATTCTTGAGAAATCTGATACTGTCTGAGTCTCTTTTGTAGGCACAGAAGGGAGCAGATGAGCAAAATTAACTAGATTTAGCGCTTTTGAATGTCTGTGTGAGTATGTGGGGCAAGTTGGGGATGAGGCATAGAAGATAGGCTGATCACCTCTGAGGTGCTGTCCCTACAGGCACTTGACAGGCTGGGCAGGTAGGCTGGGCATGGCAAGGGATATGGGCAGTCCCCCAGCTGAGACTGGAGAACCAGTTGCCTGAGCCCTGGGAGCCAGCTTGGCCCAGCCACAGTGTGTGTCAGGAGGACATCCAGATTTGTTTAATGGCTGCCATCACCAAAGAAGTAAGGGGTTCTATGTTGCATTAATAAAGAATGACCTCCTGAGTAAGGGAAGTGAGTGGTTTGCTTAACAATGGAGCAGTTCTTTGGCCAGTCATGTGGCTCATGCCTGTAATCCCAACACTTTGGGAGGCCAAGGCGGGTGGATCAGCTGAGGTCAGGAGTTTGAGACTAGCCTGGCCAACATGGTGAAACCCGGTCACTACTAAAAATACAAAAATTGGCCAGGCGCGGTGGCTCAAGCCTGTAATCCCAGCGCTTTGGGAGGCCGAGACAGGCGGATCACGAGGTCAGGAGATCGAAACCATCCTGGCTAACATGATGAAACCCCGTCTCTACTAAAAAATACAAAAAAACTAGCTGGGCGAGGTGGCGGGTACCTGTAGTCCCAGCTACTCAGGAGGCTGAGGCAGGAGAATGGCGTAAACCTGGGAGGCAGAGCTTGCAGTGAGCTGAGATCCCGTCACTGCACTCCAGCCTGGGCGACAGAGCAAGACTCTGTCTCAAAAAAAAAAAAAAAAGACCAAAG